>NC_134856.1:38169762-38512262 GCF_049852395.1 Peromyscus maniculatus bairdii | reverse complement strand
ATCTAGTGCTTTAGATTAATCCCAAACTACAATTATATCCTATCACCCTTTTATAATCCAAGTCAATCTAAGTAATTAACTCACAACATTAATATACTCATTTCTCTTTATGACTTAAAAAACAAAACAAAACAAAACCAGTATTCAATATGTAAAAACACAAATAAAACCTTTCTTTTGTACTGATTAAAAGCCCAGGTATCTGCTATATGTTAAAAAAAAAACAAAACAAACAAACAAACAAAAAACAAACAAACAAAACAAACAAACAAAAAAACAAACCAGGGCATTTAATCTAACAAAATAGCTTGCACACAGGTTGTTGTATCCTTTATCCCCAAATGGTTTTACAAGACCATTACAGATAAACTCATTTTACCTTTTTTTTTAATTTTTGTTGGCTTTGGAGGCTTCATATTACCAACCACTTTCTCTGCATTAACCTCAGACAGCAGGCCTTCCTGCTGTTCTTCCTCAAAATCATAGACAGACACATCCACGTCTTTGCCCTCCTCCGTGTAACGCAGTTTGCTCTTTTTGGTTTTCTTTGTTTTTTTGGCTGGTGGCTGGTAGTCGGGGTCTTTTTGCCAACTAGGGTCTTCCTGAGGAGGAAGCTCCCCCTGCTCTAGTGTCTCCACTTCTCCATTGGCCCCCACTTTCACCACCTGAAACCCTTCAGGCAAAGGTAAGGTGTGACATATCATCGGTTCACTTTCTGCGAGGCCCTCTTTAGACACTTCATTCTCATAAGCCCCCTGAAGTTCTTCTACTGAAGTGGTAGCAACAGGTACAGTCACAGGAACAGGTACTTGAACAAGCTGAAGCTCTCCTATGTTAATGGGCTGTTCCTCCATATTTACAACCTGCAAGGTTATGATCTGGGTATCGTCCACTGCTGCCTCTGCTTCAGGAGCCACTGTACCCTCCATTACTTCAGTCTTCATTTGAAGAAGGGTAGGATCCAGCTGTTCCATCATCACCATCTGTACACTGCTGTTGACATCCTGGACCACCTCACCCCCATCTGTCTGGTTCTGGGGCAGGTGGCAAGCATCTTCTTCCTGGCCCCCTTCCCGACGTCTCTGGTAAGTCTTTCTTTCCTTTCCTTTAATGAAAGTTTCAGACTCCTCCACAATGGCTTCAACCGCCTCACCTTCCATTTCCCCTTCCTTTATTAAGGAAGAACACAAATTGTTATTTAAGATAATATTTTCCCAAATAAAACCATACACATTTTAAACTAAAAACTCCTTGGTGAATGAATTAGGCATCTATCAATGGTTGTTCAACAGATAATCTGCCTCTTTGAATGGAAGAAAAAAAACAATCTATCACCTAAATTATAAATCTTGCCAATCAAAACAAAACATCTGAAATTGATCAAGACTCTAGATCATACTCCCAATGAACAGAAACCTGGTGGCAGTGGGTGTTAAAATATACTGTAGAAGTGAAGTTCAGTCTAAGAGAAATAATCATTATTAATTCTGGTTTCTTATGAAAATAAATTTTCAAAAGAACAAAATGGGAAAACTAAACCACAACCTATAGACTCGAGTTTTCAATCCGAGGGAACTAAGCCTCCAGAAACAGTTGGCAAGGTCTAGAGATGTTTTAGTTGTTACTACTGGGGTGGGATATCATTAATGGTATCAGATGAAATCATCATATAAGGCACAAGTCAATCTTCTACCACAAAAAATTGCTAGAGCTAGGTATTGTGGCACACAACTATAAAATTAGCACTTGCAGAGCTGAGGTTGGAGGATCAAGTTTGAGACTAGCTTGGGTCACACAATGAGAACCAATCACAACAAAGAGACACTGGACACTAGAAACTTCAACTCTGGACATTTAATTATATTAAAAATTATCAGTAAAGCTAGTTTAAAACTTACGCATCTGGGGCACAGTTTGGTAAAAAAAATAAATTTCAGTCACAAGAAGAAAGTTCAAGATAGCTATTATACAACATACAGAAAATAGTCAATGGACTACTTACTTAAGTGCTCTTACCACAATTAAGTGAGGCAATACATATGCTAATTTGTTTAATTTAAAGAGTTCTCAACACATAGATATTTCAAAATGTTGTACACTACCAATTTTTTTCTGCCAATTAAAAAAATTAATTAAGCTGGGTGTTGTTGTTGCACACCTTTAATGACAGCACTCGGGAGGCAGAGACAGGCAATTCTCTCTGAGTGCAAGCCAGCCTGGTCTACTGAGTGAGTGAGTTCTAGGGCTACACAGAGAAACCCTGTCTCAAACAAAACAAAAAACAAAACAAAACAAAAAAACACAAAAACACAAAAACACAAAAACACAACACAACACAACACAACACAAAACAAAACAAAACAAAACAAAACAAAACAAAACAAAACAAAACAAAACAAAACGTTACTTTAAAAAAATCATGGGAAGTATGGTGTGGTGGTGCATAGCTTTAATCTCAGCGCTAAAGAGGCAGAGGCAGGCAAATCATTGAGTTAAGTAAGGCTAGACCAGAACAGACAGGGATACACAGTGAGACCCTATCTCCAAAAGGAAAAAAAAAAAAATCCCAAACAAAAGACAAACAAAAAAAGTACATTTTATATCTATTTATAAAGCACCAGAAGAAAAGTTTGCTTGCTTTTATGGTTCTAGGGGTCAATTCCAGGGCCTTGTGCCTTGCTGTGTTTACTAAATTCTCCTTTAGATATCCTACTCTGTCATACCGTTTTCCAGAAAGCTTTATTGTGTGGGCTAGGGAGATGGCTCAGTTGGTAAAGCGCCACTGAGGACATGAGTTTGATTCCCAGCACCCACATGAAAAGCTGGGCATGGCAGCTTGTACCTGTAATCATACCGTCAGGGAGGCAGACAGGAGGATCCCAGGGTTCACTGGCTAGGTGAACCAAATAGATGATTCCAGGTGCAGTGAGAGACCCTGTCTCAAAAATAAGGTGGAAAGCAATTGAGTGCTCACTTGCTCACACCTGTGCATACTCTCGGTCTCTCTCTTTCAAACCTTGTTTTAAATTCCAGCACTGAATAAAAACTGAGGATCGTGGTGCATACCTGTAAAATCAGTACTCTGGAGGTGGAGGTAAGAAGATCAAAAGTCCAAGGCCATCTTCAACTACATAACGAGCAAGGACAATCTGGGCAACATGAGACCCAAACACACCTCTTTATGTTCAGATATAATGGCTGAGTGTGCAGGCCTACACTTTCATTTTGGAAGCAGAGACTGAAGAATATTTGTGAGTTTGAGGTCAGCCTGGACGATATAGTAAGTTTCAAGACAGCCAGTGCTATACTCGTAGACCAAGTCTTAAAAAAAAAAAGAAAATTTTGGCCAGGTGGTGGTGGCACACGCCTTTAATCCCAGCACTCGGGAGGCAGAGCCAGGTGGATCTCTGTGAGTTCGAGGCCAGCCTGGGCTACCAAGTGAGTTCCAGGAAAGGCGCAAAGCTACACAGAGAAACCCTGTCTCGAAAAACCAAAAAAACCAAAAAAACCAAAAAGTTATGGGTACACTGCTTACTCTATGAGTTTGGACATGCATACATTAGGAAACCATTCCCATAATCAAAGCATTAAATATATCCAACGTGTCCCTGTATTGCTATCATCCTCTTTCTCCTCTTCATTTCACCCCTGGTGGTAAGAACACTTATCCTTCAGGGGCTGGTGAGATAACTTAGTAATTAAGGGCATTGGTTGATCTTCAAGAGAATCCAGGTTCAATTCCCATTGGAAGCTAACAACCATTTCCAACTCCAGTTCCAGGGGATCCAACTCTCTTCTAGCCTATAAAGGCATCATGCATTCAAGTTGTGCACAGATGCACATGCAGACAAAACAGCCATATATATAAATTAATAAGATAAAAAATGTTTAGGCCAGGCAGTGGTGGCGCACGCCTTTAATCCCAGCACTTGGGAGGCAGAAGCAGGTGGATCTCAGGGAGTTTGAGGCCACCATGCGAATTCCAGGACAGCCAGGACTCTTACACAGAGAAACTTTTGTCTCCAAAAAAGCAAAACAAAACAACAATAAATAATTTTTTTTAAAAAATGTACCCTAACATTTTAAAGTGCACAATACTATATTATTATTAAGTGCATGTATTGTTTTTGTATAGATCTCTAGAGGTACTTAATCCATCTTATATAACTGAAATTTTATATTCATTGAGTAATAATTCCATTTCTCTCTTTTATCATATTTAATTTCTTTTAGTCTGGCCTCAAACTTGATCTTCCTGCCTCAGACTCCTGAGTGCTTAGAATTAAAGGGGTCACTGTCAGTCTATGTTGGAGAGGATGTGGAGCAAAGGGAACACTCCTCCACTGTTAGTGGGAATGCAAATTTGTACAGCCACTGTGGAAATCAGTATGGCGGTTTCTCTGAATATTGGGAATCGATCTACCAAAGACCCAGACATACCACTCTTGGACATATACCCAAGGAATGCTCAATCATACCACAAACATACATGCTCAACTATGTTCATAGCAGCATTATCCGAAATAGCCAGAATCTGGAAACAACCTAGATGCCAGTCAACTGAAGAATGGATTAAGAAAATGTGGTACATATACACAATGGAAAAACAATGACAGCATGAAATTTGCAGGCAAATGGATGGAAATAGAAAATATCATCCTGAGTGAGGTAACCCAAACCCAGAAAGACAAACATGGTATGTACTCACTCATAAGTGGATACTAGACATAAAGCAAAGAACAATCAGACTGCAACCCACAGAACCAGGGAGGCTATATAGCAGGGGGGACCCTAGGATGGCTGTGGCTTATAATAAGTTTTGGTTTTACTCAATTACTGGGCAAGTCTCAACCAAACATTTCAGTATTAGAATAAGAATTTATACTGTATCAAGCTGATAATAGAAAATTAATTAATTAATTAATTAAAAAAAAAAAGGTCACCGTGTTCTATCATAAATTTGCTCATTTTTGAGACAGGGTTTCTCTACATATCCCTAGTTGTCCTGGAACTCACCATATAGACCAGGCTGGCCTCAACTTACAGAGATCTGACTGCCTCCGCCATCATGCCTGTCTCCAGTTTCTATCTCTTAAATCTTGGGAATATCTAGGGTAAAATAATGGGCCAGTGAGATGACTCAGAGGTAAAGGTACTTGCTGTCAGTCCTAATGACCCAAGTCTGATGCCCAGGACCAATGTAGTATCTAGGAGAGAATCAACTCATACAAATTGTCCTCTGGCTTTTCCATGTCCTATGGTACACACACACACACACACACACACACACACACACACACACACACACAGAGTAAAAGTTAATTTAAAAAATTTTAAGGAGTAAAATGGGGATCTGGAGAGATGGCTCCTTGGTTAGGAGTACTGTTGTTCTTCCAGAGGATCTGGGATCAGTTCCCAACACCCACATGGAGCTTGAAACTGGCTGTAATTCCAGTTCCAGGGTATCTGACTCCCTATTCTAACCTCTTTAGGCACCAAGCTTGCAGCTAATATACAAACACACATGCAGGAAAAATACCCACAAACATAAAATAAATCTAAAAATAAAAAAAAAAAACTAATAATAAAATGAATCTAAGAATCATGTAATTTAAAGTAATACTGTTACCTAACAAAAACCACAAGTATATATAAAAGGTTATTGCTAAACAACAATTTAAAGCACTTTTTGTTCTTGCTCTAGTCTTTTGCTATTTTATTAGAGATGTACTTCATCAATTCTCTGTGCAGGCACTGTATCTGTGCTAGCATTGTGGGAAGGGAGTATATAACCTAGAGAAAGAGCCATGACCTGTTTCAGGATGAAGAGTTCAAGGTAAAATAAACTAAGCCTGGAGAAAGGTAATGTGACCAGGCTGAAAGTAAATACTCATCTAAGTTAGAATTGAAGGTCATAAACCCTACCTCAGAAGGAGGGGGAAAAAGAGGACCGAGGACACAGCTCACTGTCAAGGCACCTGGTTAGCACTTATGAAGTCCTAAATTCAATCCCAGTACTGGCCTCCTTCCCACCCGAAGTAAAAGATGTGTTGCACAATTTTTTAATCCCAGCTTTGGGAGGCAGGGGGATCTCTGTAAGCTTGAGGCTGGGCTGGTTCACATAGCGAGTTCTAGGCCAGCCAAAGCTACATAGAGAGATCCTGCTTCAAAACAGTAATTCCTCAAAAGCAAAAAAACAAAAAAAAAACAAAACAAAAAAAACACACACACACACACACACAAAAAAAACAACAACAAAAAAAAACTACCAACACAACAAAACTTGTCTTTTCACCCAAACACTATTCTGTCACCTCCCTCCTTGTTCTGTTCCTTGTTGTTTTTCTCATTTCCTTCAGATCCAGTTCATTCATAGGACAGTAAAGTTTCCTGAGGTTCTGAGGCCATCATTTTATTATGTGTCTGCTAATAAAATAAAGCACATGATTTTGTGCTTGACAGTGTTTCAAAATAGTTGAGTATGGTGATGTACATCGTAATCCTGCTATTCAGGAGGAAGAACCAGGAGGAGTTTGAGGTCAGCCTTGGCTATACAGCAACTTCAAGGCTAGCCTGGGCCTTGAAAGCCTTTGAAAACTTATGTATCTATTTTTTTCAACTGAAGCATCATAGAAATCCATGATGGAGTAGGGAGTCTCAGAAGACAAAGGAAGCTAAGGAAACACAAGACTCAGGAAATTCATGAGATTTAATGGCTCAAGAACCTCAGAAAGTTACAAGATTTATAAGCTCCCTCTTCAAGGTTCTATAAGTAGTGCATAATTACTGGCAGGGAGAAACTTTTCAGCAGGGCTGCCTTCAAAAGTTGGGCAAGGAACAGGAGTTCTGTGGTGGGCCTTTTGGTCACATAGGTGTCTTTGAGTAACCCATGTTCCTGTAAGTAACCCCAATAAACTCACCAATTGGTTCACAGAACTCAAACTAAGAGGATTAATTTCTATGGCTTGTGGTTAGCACCATACCTAAGGTGAATGAACATTTGTTTACTAAGGTGAATGATCATTTGTTTAAGTTACTTCAGGTAACACCATGCAACACACCCTGTCAAAAAACACAAAACAAAACTAGTCTATTTCCTCAAATTTAAAATAAAAGCAAAAACTGCAAGGCCAGACCTGAAGCAATCTCAATCAATCCATCAATCGCTTGCTCGCTCACTCACTCATGTTAGTTATTTCATCAGTGGTGCTGGGGACGTAATCTAGGGATTTCCACACTCTAGGCAAGAATATTACCTCTGACCTATACCTTCAGCTTAGCAACCTTTATTTTTGGACCATTCAACAAAGCCCACCACATAAGTGGAATAGAAATAAGAATGATAAAAACCACATTCTTAGGTAGCCAGTTTGATCTGTAATGCTGTTATCTATTTTCATTACCCTTTGCTCTAAATATCTAAGAGCAAAATAATATAATGTTTAATATAAAGATCTCTTATTAGTTGTTTCACCACAGCTAGAAAAATATAATAAAATGTTACCATAAAGGGTAGGAGTCAAAGGGATATCTGTGGGACTTTATAATTTATCTATAAATTTAACATGTCCAAACACCAGTGTGCCAGCAATCAGTAAAATCTAGTATTCTGACTGAGAAAGAATAACCTCTAAGGTCTCAACAGGAACACTAGAAGTCATGACTAGACAATTTTATATCTTTGTTGGTATAAAAGGTATTAAGCCTTTTCTCTTCCTTTTTTGTTTTTTATTTCAGATAATTCCGTCTCAGCTTCCATGGTATTGTAATTATCACTATGCAGAGGTTTTGCTGGCCTAGGTTTTGCTAGGTAGACCAGCTTGGCCTGGAGCTTATAAAAATCCACCAGCCTCTGCCTCCCAAGTGCTGCCTTTAAAAAAAAAAAAAAAGTTTTCCAGCCGGGCGGTGGTGGCGCACGCCTTTAATCCCAGCACTCGGGAGGCAGAGCCAGGCGGATCTCTGTGAGTTCGAGGCCAGCCTGGGCTACCAAGTGAGCTCCAGGAAAGGCTCAAAGCTACACAGAGAAACCCTGTCTCGAAAAACCAAAAAAAAAAAAAAAAAAAAAAAAAAAAAAAAAAAAAAAAAAAAAAAAAAAAAAAAAGTTTTCCAAATCACACAAGCTCCAAAGTTAATAACCTTGCAAACAAGAGTGATAATCCAAATGCTTGGAGTTAAGAACAAAAAAAGTCCCTATTTATGTTACAGACAGCATTAGAAAAGATAATAATTCCCATGTGGTAAATGTTTAATGGTAGCCCTGTCAGAGAACATCATCCCAGACTATTTAAATATCCCCAGGAAATCTAATGAAGGAGTCTCTATGGCAGCACACACATGAAATCCTACCACTTGGTAGGTGGAGAGAAGAGACCAGGAGTTAATGGTAAGCCTTGGTTACAGTGAGTTGAATGCCACCGTTGAATGCCACAGTTGCTTTTTTTTTTTAAATGAAAATAAAATATAATTAAACTCACAGAGGAAATTTTTTCTTCTACAAGCGTCTCCCCCGCGGCCCCCCCCCCCCCGCCCCGCCCCTTGGGGTTTTGTAGCACACACTTTGAAGAACACAGAAAAACCAATTGTCTGTTGTGAATCTGAAAACTTCAAACATTAAATATTGCAGTAAAAAGAAAAAGAAAAAAAAAATCCAATCTAAAAGAAGTCACTGAATTGTACCCAGGTAGGAAAATAACCAGAATAAAGGAATATAAATTGAAAACAATTGTACTGCCAAGAAATTGAGTTGACAGTACTCAATCAAAGGAATACATGGGACTTACAGCCATGCACATCAGAATCTACTGAAGTCTCAACGAAACAGCTTCTGTTTTTACAGAGAAACAACACATAAAGGAACAAGCAACCAATCTCTGATACTGCTTAGAAATCTTCAGTGCATCTCCTGGAGCAGAGGATTCCTCAGCCTAGCTTTCTCAGAAGTGAATCCCTCCTCTGAATCAATAACTAACCCAATAGTCTAAATCAGCCCTCTCTCCCTTACTCCTCAGGGAACTACACTCCCAACTGCCTTGCCTGTGTTAACTGTTCTAATCCATCTCCTCCCTTCTTGACTCCTGCTTTCAAATACTCAGTTCCCTATTGCTTAAATCTCTCTCCTCTCCTCTCGTTTGTGCTGACCACACCTTCCTAGGTTTTATAAAACCTCTTTTGTGGAATGATACTACGAAAAAGGGGTTTACAACATTGCTTTTCATTTTCCTTGACCTAAGCTTCTTTCTTTAGCTGCTTCCTGTCCTTCCCCGTGTCTCTGAGAGCTCTTCCTTCAGCTTCTTGGAGCACACCAAGGTTCTGTAGTCACTCCTGGCACTATCCTTTTAAATTATCTCCACACTTTCAAACCTGTATCCGCATCTGTTTCAGAGCCTAAAGGCTATCTCTCCACACAGACTACTACCTATTACTTTCTAAACTCAAAGGCACTGGATAGAGAATAAAGAAAGGAAGACTGTCGTCCTCAATTTATCACTAACCAAGAAAATAATTTAGTAAAACAGTTTAACCCTGGGACTGCAGTATCACTATAAAAGGATACATTGTTTCTTTGGGGTTTGGGGTTTGGTTTTGTTTTTCTTGGGCAATGCTTGCAATAGAATCCAGGGCCTTGTACCTCTATGAGAGGCTCTTTACCACTGAGTTATAGTCCTATCACTACAACAGTACTCTCAGAACAGATCCCTTATTGTATCTTCTATCACTACAGAATATCAAAATAAACTAACATTCCATCACCTGCGGAATAGAAGAGGAAGGAGGAGCTTCCTTCAGATTAAGCAAGTGAGATCTAGACAATTGGGAGTTCCCAAGTACTTTCCTGACTTCTTCACAGAGCAGACGCAGAGACCTAACTCGGAGACACCTGAGATCCGTCGTGCTCCCATGCCATAACCTAACTATATATCCTCTCAGGAAGCCTGCTAGATCAAGAACATACCAAGCATACTAAAAGTCCTAAATTCGTTCTCTCTCTAACATCAGAAAAGAGAGGGAAAAAAATCAGGCATAGATGAGCAGCTTTCAGATCTAAGAGGGACAAAGGCATTATACTTAGAAACAGAAAATATACCAGGCACTGGTGGCGCACACCTTTAGTCTCAGCATTCGGAAGGCAGAGGCAGGTGAATCTCTGTGAGTTCGAGTCCAGCCTGGTCTACAGAGCAAGATCCAGGACAGGCACCAAAACTACACAGAGAACCCTGTCTTGAAAAACCCAAAACAAACAAACAAAACCAAAAACAAACAAACAAACACACCAAAAGGGGGAAAAAAAGAAACAGAAAATTTAAGTGATCACCTTAAGCTGAAAAACAAAACAAACAAAAAAGACAAAAGAAAACTACTAAACAGGAACAGTTCAATGGTAGAACAAATGCCTAGCATGCTCAATTCCTAGCACAGCAAAGAAACAAATAAAACCTACGTTGAACAAAATTAAAAAGAAAATAGCAGGGGAGATATAGCAAAGTTAACAGTGTGTTTACCTAGCATGCACAAGGAAGGCCCTGGGTTCAATCCTCAGCAGTATATAAACTGGGAGTGATATCAAGTACCTATAATCCTAGCAATCCAAAAATGGAGGCAGGACAATCTGAAGAAATTCACGGTCACCTTCACCTACACAGGGAGTTTGAGGGAAGCTTGGGCTGTACAGATCCTGTCTTAAAAAAAAAAAAAAAAGTGTATTGCAACTTTTATGACAATACATTAACTTTGTTACATAAAAACAATAAAATTTGTATGAAAAAGGTAAGGGCCAAAAGAGAAAGCTGGGCAAAGAACACAAACAGAAAATTGGTGAAGCTAGGAACAGTTTGCTCAAGTCTATAATCTTCCTGAAGTATAGGCAAGGGACCAGGAGTTCAAAGATGCCCCGTAGTCTATCAGGCACCCTCCCCCGAAAAAAACCCAACAAAACTCCAACTGGTAGTAACAGCAAAGGATATGTATAACTCAGTGGCAGAAGGCTAGCTCAGCATGCCTAGACCCTGGGTCCTATCCTGAGCATCCAATCAAATATACGCCTCAAACAAACGGAAGATAAAAGGGGAAAAAACTGAAACTTCATTAATAATGTAAGAAAAACAGTGTGGCAGCATCTTGGCTGTGGCTGTCTGAACAGTTACTTTCTAATGTTTGTCATGGTGCAGTGAAACTAGTAACTGTTAATGTGAATAAAGAAAAGTATGATCTTGCCAGGCAGCGGTGGCGCACACCTTTGATCCCAGCACTCGGGAGGCAGAGGCAGTACAATCTCTGTGATTTCAAGGCCAGCCTGGTCTACAGATCGAGTTCCAGGACACCCAGGGCTACACAGAAAAACCCTGTCTCAAAAAAAACAAAACAAAAACCAACCAACCAACCAAAAAAAAAACCACTCAAAACAAAACAAAATACAGACTGGGAGGTGTAGCTGAGAGCCTAGTATGTCTGATGTCCAAGGTTTGATCTCTATTACTGCAAAAACAAAGTAACAAACAAAACAGGTTGGGGACATAGCTTGTGTTGTTCACACAAGCATGAGGATCTGAGTCCAATTTCCAGACCCTATCTATGCAAAAAAGCTGGTGGAAGCATGACCCTATTATCTCAGTACTGGGAAGGCAGAGGCAAGATCTCTAGGGCCTGCATGCCAGTCAATAACTGGTGAGCTCAAGATTTAGTGAGGGACCCTAACTCAAAAAGGCAGAAGACAAACAACACCGACCTCTGGCCTCTACATGCACTTGCACACATGGGTGCATATATGTACAAGGATGTGTCATATGAAAAACAAAATGACCTCTGTGGCTAAAGCTTGTAGATCGTTTTAGTAACTGATTACATCTTTCTAAAATGAGGCTCAATTACTCATGATGAATGAAGGAAGATAGGAGTACATGCCTTAGTCCCAACTACATGACAGACTGAGGCAGGAGGATCACTTGAGTTCAGGAGTTTGGAGGCAGTCTGGGCAACATAGACTTTTAAAACACAAAGCTGGGGGCTGGAGAGATGGCCCAGAGGTTAAGAGCACTAGCTGCTCTTCCAGTCCTGAGTTCGATTCCCAGCAACCATATGGTGGCTCATAACCATCTACAATGAGATCTGGTGCCCTCTTCAGGCCTGCAGGCATACATGCACACAGAACACTGTATACATAATAAATAAATAAATCTTAAAAAACAAAAACAAAAACAAAAAACCACAAAGCTGAGTATGATGGTTCAGCTTATACAACACTCAAGAGGCTGAGACAAGATCTTGAAGTTTGAAGCCAGACTGAGTTACACAGCAAGATTGTCTCTAATACACATGTAATAGAAAACCCTTCATAATGGTTGATGCTTACTGAATCAAGTTCAGACTCTCTGGCTTAGCTCCCAGCTTGTACAGTTTGTTCCCATCCTTGCTATTCATTTGACCTCATCTTTGAGCGCTCCCTGCTTGGCATCTCTACACCAGCGTCTGCTGTCTTGTTCTCTTCTAGCTCAAACATCTCCTACATCAAAATCTTTTCAACCTTGACCAGGGCAGCCTGACTTTTTTTTTGCTTTAACTATCTATAACTGTATCTTCCTTCAACAAACCATTAATTTTAAAGGCAAGAATTATGTCTTACTTCTGTATTCTCGAAAGCAATAGCTACAAAACAATGTTAGGTAGACAGCAGATACCCACATATTAGTGCACTGTCATATGAAATATAAATGGTTCTTGCACAAGGCAACTGCAGGAAGAGAAAATGGAAAAACAAAAGACTAATTACATGCTAAGTGAAAGCCTAACAACACGAATTTATTTTCTTCATTGCACTATTTATGTCCTTTTCCTCCCTCCCTTCCATTTTAAGAGACAAAGACTCACTATGTGACCCAGGGTGGCCTTGGAATTCCTAAGCAGATCAGGCTGGCATCAAATTTGCAATCCCACGCCCAGGTATTAATTTTTGACTACATAATTTTAGTAATGTATTATCATATAGGATAATACAGTAAGTGTACTTAATTACTCCTAGAGGAAACTACCCAGATGAGCATGTCATATTCATCATTGCACCATTTAGTCATTTGGAGAAAATAGTTATTGTACTTCAAATAATCTGTTATTGATAAGATACTAAAACTGGGTTGGGCTGGATATGGTGGCATTATTCCTTTAATTCTAGCACTCAGCAGACAGAGACAGGAAGACTAAGGAGTTCCAGGAAAGCCAGGACTACACAGAGATACTGTGAACAAAAACCAAAATTTGAGTTTCATGGTACATGTCTATGATTGTACTTGAAAGGCAGAGATAGAAGGGCTGTTGACAACTTGAAGGTCATCCTGGTCTTCATAGTGAGTTCCAGACTAGCCAGGACAATGCAGAGACCTTTGTCTCAAAACAGAAAGTAAGGCCTGTGTGGTGATGCAAGCACTTAGAAGATGAGGGCAGGAATATCAGGAGTTCAAGACTGTGTCAGGGGCTACAGAGCTGGAAGCCAATCTGAGCTTTATGAAATCCTGTCTCAAAAGCCCTACATGAACAAATAAACGAACAAATGAAGGGGGACTGGGAATAAAATATGCCCAGTGACAAAGTACCTGCCTAACATGAGGGAGTGGGGTTAACAAGACAGTTTTCATATCTCTAGGAGATAAGTTAGGGTATTTAGCAATTATCTGCCACTGAAAATAGACAGTAGTATATTAAACAGTAAGTTTTGGTTTTGTTTGTAAAAGACTCCTGTAGATTGACTTGAACTTATGATCCTTCTGACTTAGCCTCCCAAGTAGCTCAGATTACAAGCCTGTGGTAGCAAACTAGACATAATATATAACTATGCAGACAAAAAAAATAGTAGCTCCAGCTGGGTGTGGTAGTACACACCTTTAATCCCAGAGCTCATGTGGATGAATTTAAAGCTAGCCTGGTCTACATAGCATATACCAGGCCAACTGGGGCTACATAGTGAGACCCTGTCTCAAAAATAAGAGGTGGCCCCAAGTAGTTCAATTGATCTAGTATACACTAAACAATGGGTTTGAATCCCAGCACCACATAAACCATGCAAAGTGGCTCATTCCTACAACTTTAGCACTTGGGAAATAGAGGCAGAAAGATCACAGCTCAAGACCAGCCTGGGGCTACAAGAGAACCTATTTTAAAAACAGTAAAGGAGGGAATAGTAGCCCCAAGTTTTAATAGTTTCAAAGAAAATTTTTAAATTAACAATTAATTATCAAAGTCTAACATGAAGGTCACCCAACAAGGGTCAATATGAACCTGACATCAACAGAAGGCAGAGAACAAAGTAAATACTTTGATTTGCAACTCACTATGCAGTTCAGGCTAGTCTTGAAACTTCTGGAATCTTTCTGCCTCTTGCCTCCTGACAGCTTGGATTACACATGTGCAACCTAATTTATTTTCCATATATTTAAAAAAAAAAGATTTATTTTTATTTCTGTGTGTGTGTGTGTGTGTGTGTGAGAGAGAGAGAGAGAGAGAGAGAGGTGCTGGACCCCGGAACTGGAGTCAAAGTTGTGAGCCACATCATGTGGTCCAGTATTCCTTTTTTAGTTTTTGTTTTTTTTCCAAGATAGGCTTTCTCAGTGAAACAGCCCTGGCAGTCCTGGAACTTGCATTGTAGCCCAAGCTGGCCTTGAACTCAGAGATCTACCTGCCTCCTCCTCCTCCTCCGCAAGCAATCTCAATCTCAATCTCAATCTCTCTCTCTCTCTCTCTCTCTCTCTCTCTCTCTCTCTCTCTCTCTCTCTCTCTCTCTCTCTCTCTCGACACCTCACTGTGACCTAGGCTGATTGTGATCTTCTACCTCAGCCTCCAAAGAGTGCTAGGATTACAAGTGTATGCCACCACACCAGTTTGTAAACACATACCAAACAGCACTCAGAAGGCAGAGGCAGGGGGATCTCTCTGAGTTTAAGGACAGTTTAGTCTACATATCACATTTCATGACAGCCAAGGTCACACAGTGAGTGAGTGGATTAAAACAAATGAAGGGCTTGGAGAGTTGGCTAAAGCACTTGCTGCTCTTGGTTTGTGTTCCAGCAGCTACATGGCAGGCAGTTCACCATCACCGTAAGTAACTTCAGTTCCAAGGGATCCAATGCCCTCTTCTGTCCTCTGTGGGTACCAAGTATGACTGTGGTACACAGACATAAACACAGAAAAAACACCCATATACATAAAATAAAATCTAAATAAATAACTAAATAGAGCCAGGCGGTGGCACACGCCTTTAATCCCAGCACTTGGGAGGCAGAGCCAGTATAATCTCTTAAGTTTGAGGCCAGCCTGATCTACATAGTGAATCCCAGGACAGCCAGAGTCACATAGTGAGACCTTGTCTCAAAAAAAAAAACAAAAGCTGGGCGGTGGTGGCCCACGCCTTTAGTCCCAGCACTCGGGAGACAGAGGCAGGCGGATCTCTGTGAGTTTGAGGCCAGCCTGGTCTCCAAAGCGAGTTCCAGGAAAGGCGCAAAGCTACACAGAGAAACCCTGTCTCGAAAAACCAAAAAAAAAAAAAACCCACAAAAATAAATAATAAAGACGCCCCCCCCCCACAAAAGGAATTTCAAGAACTGCTTAAAGCTACAATTTCTCTCTCTCTCTCTTACAAGACTTATTTGTAGTTTATGTGTATGAGTATTTTGCCTGCACAGATGTATGTATGTGCACCACTTGTGTGCTTGGTGCCCAGGGAGGCCAGAAGAGGGAGTCAGAATCTCTTAGAACTGGATTTACCTCTATTTGTAAGCTGCCATGTGAATGCTGGGAATAGAGGCTCTGTCTCCCACAAGAGCAGCAAGTGCTCAACTGCTGAGCCTTCTTTCCAGCCCCCAAAAGCTAGAAATCTACTTCACCCCTAACCTCATGATGGTAGTGGTGGTGGTGGTCCTGAAGACTGAACCTAGGGCCCTGTAAATGCTAAGCAAGTGCTTAACAGAAACCCAATGCTAGAGTGTAAAGCATGTGCTAGGCCTCTGGTTCATTCCTCAGCACCACAAAAAAACAAAAAACTCAAATTTACTATTATAATCTGGTTTCAAAGGCTCTTTATTAATAGTAGCCTATTTATTATACTTATTAAACATTTGCACAGAGAAAAGAAAAGGTTAATAGGGTAGTCAACATTATTGTCACTGTATCAATGGGAGGCTGGTTCTTGAGCAACATTCTCTACAACCCAACAGTAGGGTAAAGCTAACACCTTGCTTTTCCTTATTTTCCTAATAGTGACTGTGCCAAGAATCACCACAGCCTCCCTTAACCCTGAGAAGCAGCTCAGTCTGTCTTTGGAACAGTCCTACAAGCTTTCATCAGTTAGAATATTAAAGAAAGGAGGTGGTGGCACATGCCTTTAATCCCAGCACTTGGGAGGCAGAGACAAGTGGACATCCTTGAGTTTGAGGCCAGCCTAGTCTATAGAGTGAGTTCCAGGACAGCCACGACTATTACACAGAGAAACCCTGTCTCAAAACACACACACACACACACACACACACACACACACACAGAGAGAGAGAGAGAGAGAGAGAGAGAGAGAGAGAGAGAGAGAGAGAAATATTAAAGAAAGCTGACTCTGTGATAAGCTTATCACTAATAATTACACAAGAGGAATAAATCTCACACACACACAGTAGGATTTATACAGAGCTAACAGGTAAGTTTCTATGTTTGGTGGGGCAACCAGGAGCAGTGGTGCTCACATACACTTTTTTTTGTATCAGAATCACCTGGTGAACTTAAAAAAAAAAATAGAGATTTTGATTCAATGTGAGATGGACAAACCTTATATCCTAAGGGCCCCCATGTCACCAGGCATGACAGCCCATGTTTTTGGTTTTTTGTTGTTGTTGTTGTTGTTTTGTTTTTTGAGACAGGGTTTCTCTGTAGCTTTGGAGCCTGTCCTGGACTAGCTCTGTAGACCAGGCTGGCCTCGAACTCACAGAGATCCACCTGCCTCTGCTTCCTGAGTGCTGGGATTAAAGTCGTGCTCCACCACCACCCGGACAGCCCATGTTTATAATCTAAGCACTCAGGGAAATGGAGATTGGCCTCTTTGATAGTCAGACTCCATTGCCAGCATCCTAGAAAGGGAACAGCTGACTTAAGACTGTAGTCATAGCTCATACAGAATCTATGTTTCATGATCTCAAAGTTGATCTAAAATGTAACACTTTAAATATAGGTTTATTGTTTCCTAATGTGATGTCTGCCCCGCCCCCCCAACCCCCTTTTGAGACAAGGCTTCACACTGGCCTCAAACTCATTGGAATCCTCTTGCCTTCAATTCTGGAGTGCTAAGAATATAAGTGTGAGCTATAATATCTGGCTTGTTCACTTTTTAGATAAAATCTGCAAAGTTGCTAGGCATGGTGGTGCTTGACTTTAATCCCACCACTCAAGAGGCAGAAGCAGGTGAGGTCTCTCTGAGTTCAAGGATTACATAGAGAGACCCTATCTTAAAAAACACACAAAAAAATCTGTAAAGTCATCTCAAACTAATCATATCTCACAGAGGTATGTCTTCAAGTTTCATCTCTATCCTTGAGTACCACCAATACTGAAAGATAACTTTTTTAGGAGAGAAAGGCAAGCTCATAGTTTTGTAATAATGCATCTCCTCAGTATGTGATCAAATTGTACTACCACAATGGCTACTGGATAGAACCAATACCATTTCTAATTGGTTGGGGGGGGGGTTCCTATAAGGTTAACAAGTCAGAAATCTCACAGCTTATATTCAACATACTTATACCTCACAGCATAATGGTAAGAATAAATAGCAACATAATGCTCTTAACACAGATCAAGAGTTGGGAACAATCCCCAATATTCTCAGCGAGTATAACAGTGTCATAGAATAGAATATAGACAATAAAAGAATGAACAGAAAAATCTGAAAAGCAAAGACACATGTATACTATGTAATACTCATAGAAATTTGAAGAACAAAGGAATATTAGATTTCTAAAACAACTTGTCAAACAGGTCACTTTTTAGAAATACTGTGTTCTGTTTTGGAGCACCAAAGAAGTTTCTCTGTATTGTAGAGAGACTAACAATGGACATCCAGTAATGAAACCTGACCCTAAAAGTAGTAGCCAATGATATATATCTATGGAGAAGGTCATACATGTACATGAAAATCCAGGGATCCAGCCAAATGCAAGGAATGTGGATACAAAATAATGTTAGAACTGTGTGGGAGGCCAGCTGGGAGATCAGCTCCCACATTTTACCTCAGGAATGAGGGATAAGAGATTTAGATAGAAGGATAAAGGGGAGAGAAACAGAAACAGATAGCCTTGGGAGGGTCTAGATCTACCAGCTCCTTCTGTCTCTTCTAAAGGGATATTTATAGGAATGCCAAGGAGTACAGCAAAAGACCTCCTCTCAGCACAGCCAAGTGCAGACCCTTTCCAATCACCTAGTAACCATGCACGAGGTCAAGCAATAGTCTTAATGCAGCTCTGCTGGGTAAAGCAAACTCAGATCTCACTAGGAAACCTTTGTGGGCCTCCACAGAACTGGAATTACAGATGGCTATGAGCCACCAGATGGGTGCTAGGAATCCAATCCTGGTCCTCTGCAAGAGCAGCAAGCACTGAGATAGCTCTCTAGCTCCATGACAAGTTTTCCCCAGTACTGGGAATTGAAACTGCCTCACACACACTAGGAAAGAGTTCTGCCACTCTGCTATATTCTCAACCCTCAAAAATCAATATAAAGTGTTAAATAAAGGTCTAAGCTGGGGCTGGTGAGACGGTTCAGGACATAAAAGCACTTGCAACCAAACCTAATGGCCTGCATTTGATCCCCAGAATTTACTTGGTAGAGAGAACTGACTCATCCAAGTTGTCCTCTGACCTTCCATATGCATAACAGCACAAGCATGTATATTCCTGTATATGTGCGCATGCACGCTGCAAGAGTTAATGGCAGCTAGGCATGGCGGTGTATGCTTAAGTGGTATATGGCTAGGATTCCAGCACATGGGAGGCTGAGGCAGCAACAAAAGTATCACTTCTCTCAAATGTTTCTACTGTGATGCCCATAAAAAACACTTTCCTAGGTCTGGAGAGATAAGCACTGGCTTCTCTTCCAGAGGACCCAAGTTCAATTCCCAGTACCCACATGGCAGCCTACAACTGTAACTTCAGTTCCTGAGGATTCAACACCCTCACACAGATATATAAACAGACATCACATGCAGGCAAAACACCAATATATATGAAATTAAAAAAACAAAACAAAACAAACCACTTCCTACCAAAGGTACTCATAACTCATTTTGTTGAAGACTTTATTTTTCAGAACAGTAATACAGCTTGCATTCTACTTGAAAAAAATCTGACTTGGCCGGCGGCGGTGGTAGCACACACTTTTATTTAATCCCAGTGCTGGGGAGGCAGAGGCAGGAGGATCAATGTGAGTTCAAGGCTAGCCTGGTCTACAAAGCAGATGCCAGGACAACTAGCATCTGTGTAACAACTGTTACACAGAGAAACCCTGTCTCAAAAAACCACAATTAAATTTAATTAAATTTAAAAAAATGTTGACTTATTTAAATATAAATTTTGTTTTGAGACAGGGTCTCAATAAGTAGCCTTGGCTGGCTTGGAACTTTCTATGTAGATCAGGCTAGCCCAGAACTCAGAGATTTGCCTGCCTCTGCCTCTCTAGAACTGGGATTAAAGGCATACACCACCACACTTAGCAAATCTAACAATTTTCTAAAGTTACTTCTAGCTAAATTATTTAACTTGCTATACCCTAAATTAGCATAATTTAAGCTCTAGGAAATGGTCATTTTTATGTTTGGCTTCATGTACCATAAAATTATATCACTTTGTACTTTGAAGGCATTCATATCCAAATTTGAAAAATAGGGATCTAATACAGTTAAGTCAACTAATAACATGTAAAAATAAGCAACATGCTCCTATCTCATTCCCCAAACAGTTCTTCAAATCAGTACTGCCTCTCCTTTCAGCAGCTTATTAGTATGGGATCAGCATCAATCACCATTCCTTAAAGAACCTGCAGGGCATAATTTATGGAGCAGAATACTACTATACAGACCTTGGCTTCCTATTTAAAAACAGGCTTGCAGAATTGACCTTTCATTCCTAGTCCCTTCTCTGTTCCAGACAAAGCTTATAAGAAAAACTCTAGTAACCACTTAGATAATACACTCAAATTCAATTTACTTAAGAGTAGCATTTGAAGTCTCCGTTTTTTAAGGTGGGTGAGATGGCAGAGCAGGTAAAGGGGCTTGCCAACAAGCCTGAAGAACTGAATTCAACCCCTGGAGCCCTACAGTGAGAAGAGGATGATGCCCAAAACCTGTCCTCTAACCTCCACACAAGTTGTAGCAGACTCCCACTGACTGACACACACACACACACACACACACACACACAATAAACAAATGTAATTAAAAAAAAAAGAACTTCCAACTCTTAATTCCTTTTTACTATTACACAAATGTAATTATTTTACATTTTCCCCCAGGGGTAAAAAAGATGCTTTTGTTAGCATGAAAGGAAGTAATTTAATCTCAAATCCTACTTAGTTATTTAGAAATCTCAAAGCAGAACAGACCCCAATTTTATAAGGTCTTTTCTAAGTACCCATGCAAAAAGCATAGATTAACAAAAATTGATAATGACTATCACACTACAAGGCAAACACGGGCCAGTTAGACTAACTCCAATTAAGAAAAATTTTATCCCAGACACTGGATTCTCCAAAAACAAAATCACATCTGTTACATATCAAATTCATAAAACTATAAACTGTCATTTACCATTTCACATCATCTCCTAATGGTCAAAATATATAACCCAAAACTTTCTACAGAAAAACATAGTTATCTGCCCTGTCAACCACCTAGTATATAGCACTACAGTTTCATACCCAGGATAATATAGCTTACATGCTCTCAATTACCCAATGTGCTATATCTCCTATGCTGAAAATTACCTAGAAAATCCTCTAGACCCAAGAGGGTGGCATCACCTCATACTCTTTCTTTCCCCTGGTACTGGGGAGTGAATCTTGGCTTTAACATTACACCTTTTAGGCTCCTGAGTGCTGGCTGGGATTACAGGCAGATGCCGCCATGCCTATCTTTTTAGGTTTTTATTTTCCCCAGGGTGTCCTTCAACTTGTGATTCTACCTATGCTGGAGAAGCAGGAACCACAGGCCTGCACCACTGGGTCCAGCTTGTCCCTTTTAAAGAGCAAACAATGGAGCCAGGCACTGGTGGCGCACGCCTTTAATCCCAGCACTCGGGAGGCAGAGCCAGGCGGATCTCTGTGAGTTCGAGACCAGCCTGTTCTACAGAGTAAGATCCAGGACAGGCACCAAAGCTACACAGAGAAACCCTGTCTTGAAAAACCAAAAAAAGAGAGCAAACAATGGAAAAGGCATTTACCTCTCCGTGGCTGCAAAATCAGTTTGAGGAAGGAAAACAGAACCCAGCTCTCCAGTCCCTAGCTCCAAGTCTGTCTGCTAGTGCATCATGTTCTTTGGTTCTAGGTTTGTGGTCATTCTAAAAGAAAAGCAGAAATCATTTAATGAAACAGCAAATTTACATAAACACACCAAACAGCATAAAAAGGGTAGATTGATGTGATTGGGAGGAAAAAACAATAGACCAGCTAGTTGTGATAATGAAGGCCTAAATGTCCGAATCTGGGAAGCAAAGGCAGGAGGATTGTCAACAGTTCAAAGCCAGCGGGAGATACAAAGCAAGATCCTATCTCAAAAACAACAAAACCCCCACCACCAGGCAATAAACTGTTCATGTATTAACTGAATGATTCTATGAATACCTATCAGGCCAACAATACAACATTCATTTACTTTTCAGACATTCAATGAATATATACAGATAGATTAAAAAGATTTATGATTGCTAAGACAGTATTCCATTATAATCATGGCACATTACACTCAAACTACCAAAAATTAATTCTTACAGCTGAAATAACAATCCTTTAGCAGTTTCCTTATCTTCAGTAAACAGTGAGTAGTGTTACCGATAAGTTTGCAGCACAAACTGGTAAGCTTAACAAGGGACATAGAGAAGCTTCCGAAGACCTTTGAAAATCCTAGAACAATAATCAAATCCTTGTTTTAATGAACATTTTTCCTCCCCTAAACTACAAATAAACTGCCGTGCTTCAAATAATGACAGAAAGGAATCTATCTCTATTTAAAAAAAATAAAGAGCCAAGCCTGGTGACCAATGCCTTTAATCCCAGCATTCTAGACTCTAGGTCAGAGGCAGGAAGATCTCTCTGAGTTTGAGGCCAGCCTGGTCTACACAGTAAGCTCCAGGACTGCCTCAACTACTTGAGATCATGCCCCACCCCCATCCCCCCCACCCCCCACAAAAACAAGGAAAGAAAGAGAGGAAAAAAGAAACTCCCAAGTGAAGTACTCTCTGAAGAGTTTTCAAAGACAGTGATATATACCCATAGGCCCAGGCTGAAGTAGGATTGAGTTTGAGGTGAGATTACCTCAAAAAAAAAAAAAAAAAAAAAAAAAAAAAAAAAAAAAACAACAAAAAAAGGCTGGAGGGATGGCCTAGAGTTAAGAGCACTTGCTCTTGCAGAGGACCCAGGTTCAGTTCCCAGCACCCACATGTTAGCTCTCAACTGTCTGTAACTCCAGTTCCAGGGAATCTGACCCCACCTCTGACCTTTGTGGGCACATGGAAGGTATGCACATGGAATATATACATACATGCAGGCAAAAACATTCATACACATAAAATAATCTTTAATGGCAACAAAAAGTTTTCAAAGAATTCGGTATATAAAGTACAACGAAGAGGAGATCCCTCTCATAATTTAACTAGCTCAATAAAATAAGCTGATATAATACTTTTAAAACTCAAGAAAAAAAAACCCTCAAGATAAAGCGATAGCATGGCTCTTCTGTTATTTTTGTCTAAGAAACAATTTCACATTGAAGTCCATAACACCAAAGGCAATAGAATTTACATCCCTGAAAAATTTAAAGTTATAAATATCAAGTATATGAAAAATATATCACCACTCTTGAGGTGTATATCAATAGACTATATAATGTCACATCTTTGCATTCAAACACTAAACCACTGGGGGAAAAAATGTACCATGATACTGGCCAGAAAGATCTGAAGACAGTGACTAGAAAAAGTCTGTATGGTATTTACCACAACCTCTTAGGATGCTATATGCCTGTAATTCCAACACTTGGGAGGCAGGGGCCGGATGATGACTGAGTTTGAGGCCAGCTTAATCTATCTACATCAGTGGTTCTAGGCCAACCAGGGCTACATATATAGCCCTATCCCACAAGTTTAAAAAATTTTTTACAAAATAAGAGATTTATTTTTTATTTTATGCATGAATGTTTTGCTTACATGTACGTAAGTAGATGGAGGTCAGAACAGGATGGTGAATAATGCCTAGAACCCGGAATTAGAGATGGTTGTGAGCCACCATGTGGGTAACAAGAACAGAATCTGGATCCTTGGCAAAAGCAGCAAGTGCTCAACACTACTGAGCCATTTCTCTAGTTCCAGAAGGGTTTTTGCTGTTTTGTTTTGGTATTTTTGAGACAAGGTATCATTACACAGACTTGGTTAGTCTCAAACTCATCCAGCCGCAGCTTCTTGAGTGCTGAGATTATAGGCATATACCTCCACGCTTGGCTTTAAGTGGTCTTGAAAATAAATTTAAAATGACAAAACTACATATCTGAGAACAGCTATCTAAGGCCGGACATTCATAAGTAAGAATACATTTCCATGTATTTATTTGGGAGCTGAGTGGCCCCCAAAAAGTTAAAAACAACAACACAAAAAAAAAAAAAAAACAAAAAACAACCCCACTACATTTTATAATTAAAAAAAAAAAAGCTATCTTCAATGTTGCACATATTTGCCTCTATTGTTCTTCCTAAACTTGGAAGTTCCTTTTTAGTCTTGAATCATGACAAGTATAAGCTATCTGAAGGGTCATTTTTACCAAGTTTCAAGTCATCTGGAGCCAAGACATGTACATAGGATATAAAGTTGGACAAATCAGGATTCCTACATTGTGGGATAGCTGTGATGCCAGCAGCAACCCCTAGGAGAAAAAAAGGCTCAAAAGGTAATTTTCTGCCAGTCAGTAAAAGTGTGCAAGATTCTGCCATAGAACTCCTCCCTACAGCATTAGTCAGCCACATGTAGACTTTGCCAAGGAACTCCCAAGACAATCATTAGTCCCAATTCCTTTAATTCTCAATATCCTAAAAAAAGAAAAGAAAAAACAAACAAAAAAACCCCCCTAAAACTCTTAGAAAACATCTTAAGGTTAACTTTTACACTTAAAAAATTTCCTTACAAGGTTGGAGAGATCTCTAACGAGAACTTTCCAATTACTCTTAAATAAACAGGATTTCCTTGTACAGGCAGACAGTCATGTACCTGTGTCATGTTATAGGTTTAAATTAAGTAAGTCCATGGGCTGGGCAAAACGGCTATGTGGGTACAATCTACTTCCAGGAAAGTCTGAGACTTGAGTTCAGAATCAAGTAAAAGCCCAGGGTAGTAGCCCACACCTTTAATCCCAATACTCAGAAGGCAGAAAGATCAAGTGTGAGTGAGGTCAGCCTGGTCTACATAGTCAGTTCCAGGACAGCCAGGGCTATGAAGAAAAACCCTGTTTCAAATAGAAAACGGGGGTGGAGGTTGGAGGTCCAAAAGTCAGGTGCAGTAGTCCAGGACTTCAATCCCAGCACTCAGGAGGATCTCTGTGAGTTCAATACCAGCCTGGTCTACATAGTAAGTTCCAGGACAGCCAGGACTATTACAAAGAGAAACCCTGTTCCAATACACAGGCCCAAAAAAATTTAAAATAAGTAGGCCCTTTGGGTTATCTTGCATTAATTCATTCCCATTTATTTTCTTCTCTTTTTTTTTGGGGGGGGGGGGTTCGAGACAGGGTTTCTCTGTGTAGCTTTGCGCCTGTCTTGGAACTCTCCCTGTAGTCCAGCCTGAACTCACAGAGATCCATCTGGCTCTGCCTCCTGAGCTCTGGGATTAAAGGTGTGGGCCACCACCGCCCAGCCCCATTTATTTTCTTTTAGTGATTTATTTGTTTTCTTTCCATTTTAAAAATCTTGATCGTATAAAATAATGGACTGGATCTCATGACATTTCAAATATACTGTGTCTTGCTAATATTTGCCATTTGTTTGTTGTTGTAGTACTGGGGACTAAACTTTGCCATGAACTCCTGACCAGTCTTACCTTTTTAAATGTGTCAGGATTCAAGCTTGTAATCCCAGATATTAGGGAGTTAGAAGGATTTAATGTGGGAGGCCTACCTAAGCTACATAGTAAATTCAAGGCCAACCTGGGCAACTTAATGAGAAACTTCATCAAAAAAAAGGGGGGGGGCAGGGGGAGCTGGGCGGTGGTGGCACACACCTTTAATCCCAGCACTTGGGAGGCAGAGGCAGGTAGGCCTGTGAGTTCAAAGCCAACCTGGTCTACAAAGTGAATTACAAGACAGACTCCAAGTTATCATGGAGAAACCCTGCCTGGAAAACCAAAAATTGGAGGCAGAGGCAGGCAGATCTCTGTGAGTTTGAGGCCAGCCTGGGCTACCAAGTGAGTTCCAGGAAAGGCACAAAGCTACACAGAGAAACCCTGTCTTGAAAAACCAAAAAGAAAGAAAAAGAAAAAATTAAGAAATAAAAATAAAAAGGGGTTTTGGATGTAGCTGAGGTAGAGAGCAAGCACTCCTTTAGCTTATTCAAGGCCCTGAGTTCAAACCCCAGTACTACAAACACAAATTCCAACTACTCTCTGCCAAGACAGTCTCGGGTACCAAAGGGTTGGCCTATACTTGCTATAAGGTTAAGGATGACCTTGAACTCCTATCCTCCTGCCTCTACTTCCAAAGTACTGGTATACCCCACCACTGGAGTTTGTGCAGCTTATTTTAATAAACAAATATGTCACCTGCCAAACACAAAACTTGACAGTAAAACTTTAAAGAATGTAATAAATTACATAGTTGGATCTAGCGTATTAGAAGAAGAAAAAAGAAATACGGTTCTACTAAAGCCTGGCATTCCATCGACACTACTACATTTAGTTACTCAATGCAATTTTATTGTGGGGGAGGGTGAGGAAGAACATTCTGGAGTTCAAAGGAGGGATGAAATGCTGAATGACTAAGAACATACCTCAAAGGTAGAACACTTGCATGGCATGCACAAGCACCACAAAAAACAAAGTTGCACAGGATTTCAATGTGACTAGTAAGTCCTAACTAGCTGGGAGAATCCTAGGATATTTAAGGGAGGGGGATGGGAGTGTTGAAATAATTGCATACAATGTGGGTTGCCAAGACCTACCAACTGAGATCACATACAGTGAATAGCACGTTTTTTTCTTAGTATCAAGATGTTTAAAGCAAGCTATGCATGTCAGCACACCCCTAATCCTAGCACTCGGGAGACAGAGGCAGGTGGATCTCTGAGTAGAGGCCAGCCAGAGCTACAAAGAGAAACTGTCCGGGCGTGGGGGGAGGAGGGGGAGAGATATGTTTAAAGCGCCTCCGGCTAATTGGTAACAAAATATGGGGGGGGGGGGGCGCTTGGGACATAAAGGTTACACCAGCAATTTAACGGAGGAAGCTTTTTAATGCAAAGGACTTAAAGTCAGGGAATATCCTGTTTAATTTCTTTTCCTGCCTATGGAGGCCGTGGAATTTTAGCTTTCTTAGTTGATCTAAACTCCAAAAAAGTATTGTCTCTATGCTGATGTTTACTTAATGCTAAGCTCAATACAGGAAGTCAGCTACTAAAGAGTAGTTACATCAGACACAGACATTTATAAACCATCTGCTGCAAGTGACCCAGGATTCAATTACAACATCAACCCTCAAATTTCATCGAACATTCAAATTACCAGTCTAGTCAAGAATAAGTTCATTCTGCCCTACTGGCGCTTTAGATCGGGTTGCACAATCCCAAAGGGGTTGAACCGTCTTAGCCTAGCTTTAGAGCATCAGGTCCTAAGTGGAGTGCGAAGTTACCGTCAGGACATTTTAAACCGGAGGCAAGCTCCAGTGTCGCCCGCACAAACGTAATCAGCCTATACCCCCGAATTTTCGAGTTTAACACATCTCTTGAGATCAGAGTGAAATGAAGTTTCAGTCCCTTTGAGATCTCTGAGCGCACAACGCCTGACTGCTATCATTCCAAGGCGCTCAAGAATGCGAACCTAGCTTAGGGAAAAACTATTTGGTGCGGAAATTCGTGTCTTTTCCGCCCACCATCGGGGGCCGCGCCGGCCGGGTCCCGAGCGATGCCCTGGCGTGGAGTTTGGGGGCGCAACGGGGCCCGGCGGGGGCGGCGAGCGCGCGTTCCCCCGCCCGCTCGGGCGGCGTCGAGGCGCGAGCAGGCTCAGCCAGCCTTGCAGAGGGAGCTCTCGGCAGTTCAGGGGTCCCTCTCTCTGCTCGCAGCCACAGCAGCGCCGCCTGCGCCACTCGGCGGTGACGGAGACCAGCCGCGGCGAGGAGCGGACTCGGAGAAACGACAGAGCAGCAGCCCAGCTGCTGGAGGAGCACTCAGGGCGGCCGGGTAGGTTCCGGGACCGGGTGGCCTGGAAGATGGGCAGTCCGGGGCGCGTCGGCAGGGACCCGACACCCACACGGTTCCGGGACCTGGCTGCGCGCGGGCGGCAGAGGAGGGTTCAAGACCCCCTGAGCGCCGAGGCGAGCGCGGAACCCGAGCCTCCGCGCTGCAGCCTCGGTTAGGGGCCACCCGCCGCGGGAGGGGCGGAGGGCAGAGGGCGGGCCGCGGCCCGGAGATCAGCCGGGCCAAAAGCCGGCCTCGAGGGTAGAGACAAAGGAAGGAAAATGGAGTCGCCGAGCGCGCAGGCCTCTGTCGCCACCGCCGCCAGAGGCCTACCATGTTGGGAGGAGGGAAAAGCTAGCGGGCGGGCGTGGAGGGGGGGAGGTTGGCCAGGCCCTGGCGGCCGCGCCGGGCAATGGCGGCGGCCGCGCCGCAGCAGGGACGGTAGAGGGAGACAAACACCCCCCGGCGGCGGCGCTGGCGCCGGGCTGCAGCCAGCGCCGACCGGAGCGGCCCCATCGTGACACCTAGAGGCGGCCCGCGAAACCTCCTCCACCCCGGGCCCCCTTACCTTCGCGCCACACCCCCCGCGGCGCCCGCTCCGCCGCCGCTCCACCGCTCCGGCCACCTGGCGTCCCCGGCCAGCTCCGCGTGCCTGCACTGGCTACCGCTGTCGCCGCTGCCGCCAAAGAAGCAGCTCCGCGCACGGTTTAATCGCTCCACAGGCTCGGACACAAAATGGCGGCGGCGCGGTGCAGTGCGCCTGCGTCGGCGCTGCCGGGGCCGCGGGTGCTGATAAGGGAAGAGACGGGTGGGGAGGGGGGGGGCCGGCCGGCGGCGGAGTTGAGGGCGGGGGAGGAAAGGTGAGGGGAGGGGTTGGCGCAGGGCAGCATGGGAGGCGGCCCCGGGCGCCAACTTTCAAAAGCGGGCGCGATGGCGTCACGGGATGCGCCGCGAGTCGCGGCGTCACGCCGCACGCGCCCTTCCGCGCCCTCGCCGGGTCGCGCGTGGGCTCTGCTAAGGCGGAGGCGTCCTGGTTCCCGTTGGGTGGGGCTTCCTGGGCGGAGGTTTGCGGCCTCTGGGCAGTCGCGTCTCCTCCGCCCGGTTGCCGTGATTCTTGAGCTCTTTTTCTCTTCCCCCGAAGCCGTGGAGGGCGGGAGGACTGAGGTCAGCCGAACGCAGCGCGCCGGGGGCTGGGCCGTGGGGTCGAGGAGACGCCACGGTTCGGCCCTGCCCAGCCTCCTATGCAGCTGGGCCCAACCCGGGTTGAGCTCTGCAACCGTGTTCCGCTACCGAGTAAGACCCACGAGCTCCCACGCCTTCACACCTCTCCGCCACTGTTCGGTGCTCACGATCGATCGACAGCTAGAAGAGCCGTCTTTCTTTGCCCAGTGGCTTTGGTGATCTAGAAAAGGGCCTTACAAAGCCGCGTGTGAAGTTAGGAGGACCAGGACGGGGCCTCCTGCATGTCTCGAGGCCACCTTAGCCCGAAGAGACGGCAAGCCACAGCAGTCGTCTTCGGCACCGTGAAAAGACGTTATTCCTGTCAGGTTCCCAGTGGGTGAAGTCCTTCAGCCCTTCTCCCCTCTCCCTGGAGGCGCCTGGGGGGCCCTACCCTACCAGTGGTAAACTTGACAAAGGCCCTATTGCCAGATGTTCTAGTGATCACCTCTCCCCCGCAAGACCGTGGGATGTGACTTAGGACTGTATTCCCAAACTTCTTGCTTCAGCTGTGTGGATAACAGCAGCTGCACCTCGCATCAAGGGGCTGCTTCTGCTCTACCCATGTATTTATGCTGTGTGTTGTGGGAATTGTTGGCCCATTGTCAACAGATACTTGTTATTTCCCCCCAAAAGAATCAGAAAGTTGGGTTTGGAAATAATGTAAAAATCCAGATGTTCAAATGCCAGCAACTAAATAAGATGTTTTTAAACCAAGAGCCAGTTCAACCACTGTTGTGGGCCTGTCAGCTTATGACCCTTGACTTAGAAGAAAGTAAAGAGAGAAATTCCGTGACTAAATCCTGGGAAACTCCAGCATTAGAGAGAGGGTAATAAGGAAGCAGACAGAGTCAAGTCGAGAGTGTTCCAGAGGTTTGAGGCAGGAAGGGAGGCTTCTGCTTCCAGGTGCTGAATGTCCTGGTATAGTTGAGCCAGAAGCTTAGTTATTGAATCTGTTACCTCGGAGATAACTGGAAAATATCATTGGTGACTTGAGCTTGCCTAGTATGGACCAACTGAAGATGTTGGCCTGAGTAGAACGGGTTACAAAGTAAACAGGAAAGGAAGGAAATAGAGACAGTGCGTGAACGCGAAGGCAACTTGAGAGCTTTGCTGTGGGCGGAACAGACATTTGGGGATAAGTGCAAAGGACGTAAGGTCAAGGGAGTTTTGTTTTATTTCCCTTCTGGTGGTAACAGTCCAACCCACTTCCATGCACATCTCAGTCCAGTGAAGATGTTTAAAAAGATGGCACGCTGGAGGTAGAGCCAGACAAATTTCTGAATTCAAGGCCAACCTGGTCTACAGAGAGAGTTCGAGGACAGCCAGGGCTACACAGAGAAACCCTGTCTCAAAATAGATTGATAAATAAGATGGTATTATTCCTGAGCTGTTTTGTCTTATCTCAGATCACCTTGAGAGTAATTACAGTGGTATTTTCTAAGGCTGTAGTGTGGACAAATATATGGCAGTGTCTTCGGAAGGGAAAATAATCCCAGCTGTATTTACTATTGTGTGACCTCTGAGGTGTCAGACGCCAGGAATAAGGTCCAAGCAACCTTAGGACTGCTTTCTGAAAAAAGGAACCTATGTGCTGTTCTGTCAGCTGGAAACCTAGGAAGGAACAAAAGGATGTTTTCTTCTAGGAAATCCTGATGTGTCCTCCTTTGTGTCCTCATCTCCAAGGAGTAAGGCATGGCAGGCTAGAAAGAGACGTGCTGAGAGGGGAGAGTAATATGGGGTACAGATAGGATGATACGACCAGGGCCCGGGGAACATGACTCAGAGCACCTAGCATGCATGTTTGAGGCCCTGCACTCATCCCCAGCCCTGAAAAATAAGGGCAGGTTTGTTCCCTGAAGTAACAATTGAGGCTACCCTATGCCAAAGATTTATAAAGGAAACGGGTTGTTTTTTGTTGGATTTTTGTATTTATTTACTGGGGGGTGGGCATGTCCATGTTCCATGGCTTAATGTGTGAAGGTCAAAGAACAACTTGCAGAAGTTCTCTCCTTTCACCTGGGGATGGAACTCAAGTTCTCGGGCGTGGTGGCAAGTGGCTTTACCCACTGAGCCATCTTGCTAGCCCCCGTGTTTTATGTATAATTGGGATTTGTGTGACAGGGTCTTGCTATTGCAGTATAGCTTTGGTTAGCCTTGTACCCACTTGTTGCCCAAGGTGGCCTCAGATTTCATTTATAGTAGAATCCCATGTGTCCCCCCTACCCTGTCTTTCCTCCTGAGATTACAGGCATGAGCCACCACCATTCCTGGTTTGTAGAGAATAGTTTGAGAGTATCCTAGAATATGATATAGACTGTGTGTGTGTGTGTGTGTGTGTGTGTGTGTGTGTGTGTGTGTGTGATTATTAAGGGTTGTCATTTAGGAAAAATAGGTTTTAAGGGTGCCCCTTACTTTTAAAAAGTTTTTATTACCTTTTATTTTGTGTGAGGTGTATGCACGTGCATGCATGCCAGGGCACACGTGTGGGGATCAGACGATAACTTGCAGTTGGTTCTCTTCTATGATGTGGGTCCCAGGGATGAAACTCAGATTGTCAAGCATGGTCTCAAGTACTCTTACCTGCTAAGTCATCTCACTATCACCCCCAACACACACACACACACCCCTTATTTTTTGAGAATGTAAGGAAGAGTCCTTCCCATGGACTTTCAGTTAGGTTTGTAGTCCATAGGGAGTGGTCAGGGCCTTTTAGCAGATGACTGCTCAGTTTATCATATGGCTTTGGTAAAGTCACCATACTTTAGAACCTGTCCCTCAGCCTCTTTGGTGGGGGCAGATTCCTAGAGTAATTTCAAATTCTTAAGGGTTAAGTGCCTGGAAACTTAACAGATAAGGGAAGTGCTGTTTTACTAACTGGCAGATAGAGTAGTATTCATGCTGGCAAAGATGTGTTGTTGTAACTCAGTGGTATTCACTTTATCTAGTATGTGTGAGGCTTTGAGGTCAATCTGTAGTGAGACCAGAAAAAGAAAAAAATAAAGTCATGTTGTAGCCAAGTGTGGTGGTACACAACTGTAAATCCCAGCATTTGAGAGTCTGAGGTAGAAGGATCATGAATTGGAGGCCAATCTGAGCAATATAGCAAGACCTTGCCCCCCCCCAAAAAAGGAGGGGAAAGTTACATTGTTTCTCTATAGGAGATCTATAGGAGAGTTGCCAAATTACTAGAGAATTTTTTTTTGCGGGGGTGGGGGTGGGGGGGTTGGTTTTTTGAGTCAGGGTTTCTCTGTGTAGTCTTGGTTGTCCTGGAACTCACTCTGTAGATCAGGCTGTCTAGAGAAGTTTTGATAAACAGACCAAGATGCTAGGTATTAGTTATATAACTTAAATATTTAATACCACCCTGCCTGGATGTGGGAGTCAGACTGTCCTAATGTCTTAGTGAAGGTTTCTATTACTATGATAAAACACCATGACCAAAAAACAACTTGAGGAAAGGATTTATTTACCTTACGCTTCCATGTCACAGCCTGTCGTGGAAAGTCAGGATAGGAATTCAGGGCAGGAACCTGGCTTGCAGGAATTGAAGCAGAAGCCAGAAGTGTACAGGCTTTTAAAAAAAAAAAAAAAAGCATGCTCACACAGCCCGTTTTCTTATACCGTCCAGTACTACTTGCCCAAGAGTGACACCACTCACAGTGAGCTGGGCGCCCTCCCCCATCAATCAAGAAAACATACCACAAGCTTGCCTATAGATCAGTCTGATGGGGGTCTTCTCAATTGAAGTTTTCTCTTCTTAGAAGATTTTAACTGGTACCAAATTGACCAAAAGCAACCAACAAACAACCCTAACCATGTGGTGTGCACGAATGTGGGTTAAAGGTGCCACCAGACTCAGGAAGCAGGGGCAGGTGGATCTCTGTGAGTTCAAGGCCAGCCTGGTCTACAAATGGAGTTCCAGGACAGCCAGGGCTGTTGCAAAGAGAAGTCCTGCCTCAAAAACAAAAACAAAACAAAATGGGGGGGGGGGCTAACCAGGACACTTGGATTCAGGTCTTGTGTTGACTTTTTAAAAACCATTCATTTCTGGGGAGAGGCACATGTGTGCCATGGACATCAGAGGACAACTTGGAGGAGTTAGTTCTTTTAGTTGGGTTCTGAGGATTGAACTCAGGTCATCAGACTTGGTGGCAAGAGCCTTTTTATCTTGTGGGCCCTTGTGTTGATTTCTTAGTGGCTGTGTAATCTCAGGTGAGTGAGTAGCAGCTCATCTATAGATTTCTTCTCTATAAGATTGATAATTGTATTGACATAGTGATAACAGTCTTGAAAAGTAAAGCTTCTGATATAAGTACCAATTATCACCCAATAAATGTCCTTGCCATGCTTTCTGATCTTTTAGTCCCTACCCTCCCTTCCAAACAGCTCCCTCTTTCTAGAGTCATCAGTAGAATCAGCCACATTTCTAAGTAGGTTTTTCTTGGCCTAGAGTCATTCCTTCTGGGAAAGACATATTTTCTGCAAGAATTCTCAGAGATTATTTGGTTTTGTTTTTTGAGACAGGGTCTCTCTGTAGACCAAACAGGCTGGCCATGAACCAGAGACCTGTCCACCCGAGATTCTGTTTCTAAGATCCTCCCTGGCTTCCTTTTTGTTCCGTGTATGGCTTGAAGGAATTGTGAACATTTTATTTCATTTATATAAACTCTTTACACCAGAAAATCAACAAGTGAAAGGGCAGTGTGTTAACAGGAGACAAGAGTCTTTACTTTGGTGTAGGTCCTAAGGGTACACATGAATCCTTCTGTCGTCTTTGTACCTATTGAGAACATGTATGAGATACGACATGGTCCATCCAGTTCACCAGATATTATCTCATACTTATTCCTCTCCTCTTTCCCTCCCTCCCTCCCTCCACCTCCTTTTTTTGAATTGAACCGGGCCTGCGCACACTAGGATGCTAAAGTCGCACAATACCTCTGAGCTACACCCCCAGCTCCAGTTAAGCAAATCTTTTTTGAGTATCTGCACCCTTTCGGCTCCCTATTTTGAGCACTGGATTCAAGAACTGCTTCCTGCCTTTGAACTTAAAAGTTTAAGTGTAAAAAATGCAACAACTGGGCCTGGAGAGCTGGCTTAGCAATTAGGAGCACCTGCTGCTCGTGCAAGGAACCTGGGTTGGCTCCCAGCACCCACATGGCAGGTCACAACTGTCGCTCCAGTGCCAGGGGATCTGACACCCTTTCCTGGCCTATGAGGGCATCAGGAATGCATGTAGTGGCCATACATACATGTAGGCAAATACTCAAAAACTAAAAATCTTTAACAAGGCAAGAATGGATTCACCGAAAAGAGTGTAAAGAAAAGAATCATCTCTAGTAGTGTCTCACTTCAGCTGTATCTAAGTGCTGCCAAAGTATTACTAGGTGAGACGAAGGCATGCAAGGTAAAGAACATAAAAGTATGTAAGCGTGTGTGAGGACAGTGGGTCGGCCCATGCCACTGGGCTAGGAGGAAATACGATGCTGAACCTCATAAAACACTAGGAAAGTTTTCAGTGTCTATCCAAATCAACTGCCAAACCAACTACTTCTTATATCTTACAGACTTCCACACATCTGCCCAGACCTCAAGAATTTTTCCTTATCAATGTCTTCTTTCTTCAAACCCCTGCAAAAACTGTATTTGTTTTATTATCTCCCAGTTCAAATGGTTGCCTGAAGTGTGATCCTAATTAGTCTTATCAATAAAAACCTGGAGTCAGATCTTAATGTGAAAGCTGAAAAGATCAGAGAAGCAGAGCAGCAGCTACTAGAGATTCTTACCTCCATGAATCCTCAGGCTGAATGAGGGGGCCCGAGATCCTATCTCCACCCACCTCATATTCCTGTCTCTACCTCCTGAGTGCTGGGATTAAAGGTGTGAGTCTCCCAAGTGCTGGGATTAAAGATGTGTAGCACCACCACCTGGCTTCTATGGTTAACTAGTGGCTAGCTCCACCCTCTGATCTCCAGGCAAGCTTTATTTGTCAGAACATAAACAAAATACCATACAACAGTTGCCCTTTCAAGTACCTACATCCCATGCTTGGGAAGTAGGTTAATTCTAGGTTTTGCTCTTTGCATTTTCCAGGCATCGATCGATTAGCTTTCTGTAATGCATCGTATCCTTTGTGACTCCCTTTCCATTGTGTTGGGATTACAGGCATACCTCACCATGCCGAACCTAGTTTTATCTTAAATTCGGGAAATGAGCCAGGTAGAGTGGTGCACACCTGTAATCCCAGCACTCAGGAGCTCAGGCAGGAGAATTGTGGGTTTGAGACCAATATGGCCAATATAGCGAGTTCTAGGACAGCCGGGGATCTTGTTTCAAAAGAAACAGAAAAGAAAAAAGAAAAAGTTACTCATTCAAAACCATAATGAGCTGGGCAGTGGTGGCGCACACCTTTAATCCCAGCACTTGGGAGGCAGAGCCAGGTGGATCTCTGTGAGTTTGAGGATCTCTGTGAGCCTGGTCTACAGAGTGAGTTCCAGGAAAGACACAAAGCTACACAGAGAAACCCTATCTCGAAAAACCAAACCAAACCAAACCAAAAAAACCCATAATGAGACTCATGTCTTTCAGCCACGCTTTTCTCTCTGTTCATGTTCTCTTGTTGGCTGCTTGGGGTTCCTCACTCCCTCCCTTAGACCTCAGATCACATTTCCTTCATCACTTTTTTTTTTTTTTTTTGAGACAGTTTCTCTGTGTAACACAGCCCTGGCTGTCCTTTGTAGACCAGGCTGGGCTTGAACTCCCAGAGATCTGCCTGCCTCTGTCTCCTGAATTTCAGAGATTAAAGGCCTGCACCACCACCACCCGGCTTTCATAATTTTTTTTCTTATTTCTTTCCCCTTTCTATAATGGGATTGAACCTGTGGCCTTGGGCATACTAGGCAGATGCTTTACCACTGAGCTATATCCCTAGCTCTTTTTTGCCACCCCCTTTTTTTTAAGGCATGATTTTACTAAGTTGCTGGCCTTAAATTAATTCTATGACCTAGGCTGGCCTTAAACGTTTCAGGCTCTGGAGTAACTAAGATTCTAAGCCTCTGTCACCAGGCCCAATTTCAGACAACATCCTGCCCGCTCTCCTTCCTTTCCTCTCCTGCCCGTCCCTTTCCACTTACCCTCCCTTCCTTGCCTTGCTATGTTAACCCACCTGATTTTGAAATTCTAGGCTCAAATCATCCCCTTACCTCAGCCTCCCGAGTACTAGAATTACAGGTGTGTACCACAGCACCTAGCTCAACGTTTCTGCTTCTATGGTAGTCCTCTGGAGATGATGCTATAGCTCCAAGGCTACCTAGGAAGGAGAAGGGAGATGATGTCTCTGCCAGGAATTAAGCACAGGACCTTATGCAGGTTAAGCATGTGCTCTTTCACTGAACACTGAGCTCTCATTTCCTTAATTCCACATGATTTGCTTGGGAGGGACAAAAGGATTTCTGACCCCAAGACAAGCTGGCTATTACTGCTTCAACTCAAGGAAGGGCTGTAGTCAGACTCATCAGACTTGAGCAGAAAGCACCTTTAACCTCTGAGCCATCTCAAAAGGGCTTTAATGATGGAAATTTCAGGCAACTTTGGCAGACAGATAGCAGAGGTATTTGGAGCTATGATTTTTAGTCTGTAAGTACGTCCTGAGTAACTGAACCTAGCTTTATGCTCTAGACAGGTAGTGCTGGGGGAAGACTGTCGTTTTTTTGCCCTTTTGGGGGGCCTGCCACCTAGCTCCCAAATTACACATGGAGGCTTATTCTTACTTATAAATGCCTGGCCTTAGCTTGACTTGTTTCTTGCCAGCTTTCCTTAATTTATCACATCTATCCTTTGCCTCTGGGCTTTTCCCTTTCTCTTCAGTAAATCTTACTCTGTTTCTTGCTGTGTAGCTGGGTGGCTGGCCCCTGGAGTCCTCCTCCTTCTCTGGCTACTTCTTCCTCTTTTTTTCCTCCTAGATTTCTGCTCTATATATTCTCTCTGCCTGTCAGCCCAGCCTATTTCTCTCTCCTGCCTTGCCATTGGCCCTTCAGTTCTTTATTAGACCATCAGGTGTTTTACACAGGCACAATAACACAGCTTCACAGAGTTACACAAATGCAGCATAAACAAAAGTAACACACCTTAAAATAATATTCTGCTACAGGAAACAAGTGATACTCCTAAGGAATGTGCTGAATTTTTTGTTGTTGTTGTTGTTGTTGTTTTTCGAGACAGGGTTTCTTTGTGTAGCTTTGGCACCTTTCCTGGAACTCACTCTGTAGCCCAGGCTGGCCTCAAACTCAGAGATCTGCCTGCCTCTGCCTCCCCAGTGCCGGGATTAAAGGCTTGCGCCACCATCGTCGGGCAATGTGCTGAATTTTAAGGCTTCTTGTACACTAAACATGGTACTTTCATCCTCAAAATGTTTAGAAGTTGCATTTGAGATAGAGTAAGACTTAAGTTGGGAAATTGGATATAGGGAGCCCAGAGGTAACAGAGTGCAGAGATACACATCCAAAGGCATTTCTGTTATTGTTGTGTTTAGAGATAGGATCCCACATTGTAGCCTAGCCTGGCCTGGAACTCAAAAAAATCCTTCTGTCTCAGCTCTCAAGTGCTAGGCTTAGAGGTATGAGCTACCCCTCCTGGCCTTATAAGACATTTCTTTAAAAGAATATATATATATGAACCACATAGTGTGGAGACTACCAATAAAGTATTGTGTGATATATATATAATCATTTATATATGTGCCTGTGTCTGTGCTTGAGAGTGTGGAAATCAGAGGGTAATTTACAGGAGCAGGTTCTTTCCTCCTACCATGTGAATTACAGGGATCCAACTCATATTGCCAGGCTTGTGCAGCACATGCTTTTACCCACTGAGTCTTCTCAAGAGCCCTAAAAGACATTTCTTGATCACTTTTTATGTATCTGGCTTTGGATACTAGAGGTAAAGGGGATATATCTAGCTGGGCATGGTAGTGTATACTTTATAGTCCCAACATTCAGTAAGTGGAAGCAGGAAGATTGCAGGTTCAAGACCAGCTTGGGCTATATAATGAAACCTTGTCTAAAACAAACAAACAAAAACAAGGAAATGCAGGCTGATCAAATAGTAATTGCCAGGCTCCATGGCAGACTCATCATCTTCAGGGAAGTTCTCAGATGGCTCTGAAAACTGGATAAATTGGAAAGACATAATCTGATTCCATTTATGAAAAATAGACAGGATAAGCAAATCTATAGGGCAAAATAGATTTCTAGTTGTCTAGGCCTAGGTGTGTGGGGGAGAGTGCAGGAGCCTTGGGAAAGACAGCTGAAAGGGAGTAACGTTCCTTATGGGTAGGTAAAAATATTCTAAAACTGTAGTCCTTGGTATAAAACTCTGAATATACCCAAAGCCATTAGGTTAATAGAGCATTAGATGCTTTATCACAGTACTGGGGGTTGAACCGCATCATGCCAGTGTTAGGCAAACACTACCACTGAGCTGCATTCCAGGTTTGCCTGCTTTTTAACTTTGTTCTGACCCTGGTCCTGCTGAGCAGCCCCGGGTGGCCTCCTTGAGCTCACCTACAGCCCATGCAGTCTGAACCTGTGGGGGGGGGGGCGGGGGTTGGACCTCGGCCCCCAAGTAGCTGGCGTTAGACGCTTACACCATCAGGCCTGATTTGAACTGTATGCTTTGTTGTTTAATTTTCAAAAATTGATGTTTTGTTTTGTTTTTGAGACAGGGTCTCACTATGTAACTGGCTATCCTAGAACTCACTGTGTAGAACAGACTGTCCTTGAACTCATAGAAATCTGCCTGCTTCTGCCTCCTGAGTGCTAGAATTAAAGGTGTGTGTCACCATACCCAGTTAAGAAAGAAAGAAAGAAAGAAAGAAAGAAAGAAAGAAAGAAAGAAAGAAAGAAAGAAAGAAAGAAAGAAAGAAAGAAAGAAAGAAAGAAGCCAAAACTTTGTTTTGTTTTGTGACAGAACTTCAAGTAGTCTAGGTTGGCCTCCAATTTATTATGTAGCTGAGAATGACCTTAAACTCCTGATCCTCCTGCCTTAGCCTCCCAAGTGCTGGGATTACAGGCTTGCACCACCATGTCCAGCAAATTGTACACTTTAGAGGTTGAACCACATAGTGTGGAGACTACCAATAAAGTATTGTTTAAAGGGGCGGTGCCGGGCAGTGGTGGCGCACGCCTTTAATCCTAGAACTTGAGAGGCAGAAGCAGGCGGATCTCTGAGTTCAAGACCAGCCAGGGTTGCAGAGAGAGACCCTGTCTCAAAAACAAGACTAAAAGAACTTACAAAGCTCTGCTGGAAAGGACCCATTAGACTCCTGTGGGTCATCCTCAGACTTTTGTGGTGCCAGTTGCTTAGTAGAATCATCAGGGTACTTAGGCATACACCAGAGCAACTGCAGTTGCATGTGATTAATGCATTAGAATGGTAATATAGGCCAGCTAGGCCTCAAAATCACTGTGTTGCCCAGGCTGGCTTTGAATTCACAGCATTTCAAGACAGGGTTTCTCTGTGTAGTTTTGGTGCCTGTCCAGGGTCTCACTCTGTAGACCAGGCTAGCCTCGAACTCACAGAGATCTGCCTGGCTCTGCCTCCCGAGTGCTGGGATTAAAGGCGTGTGCCACCACTGCCCGGCTGCAATCTTATTAGGAGAATTTGTCACTCTACAATAGTGAGGTACAACTCTTTTTTCTTTTTCTTTTTCCTTCTTTAGAGAGAGGAGACAGAGAAGAGAGAGGAGAGAGAGAGAGGAGAGGAGAGGTACAATTCTTAAAGAACTATGTAATGTCTAAGTTGAAAGTTTTTAGGGGGTTGGCTTGAGCAAGGCAATGTAGAGGTGAAAATAATGGACCACAGAAGGAGAGGTGCCAGGCTCAGGTGTAGGCAAGCCCTGCAGATAGCTCAGTAAAGCTCTAGGGCAGAGGGGGCAGTTACAGTAGAAATGAGAATCCAGACTGGACTAGACGCAAAGGGTTTTGAGAGCGAGGTTAAGTAGGCTGGGGTTTTCTGTAAAGGGAAGAATGCCTGTAGAGTCTTAGAAACCATTCTAAAGCATGGAGAATAAAGCATCCAAAGCATCCTCATGGAGAGTAAGTCCAAGAGGGATGAAGAGGAGGCTTTGAGTTGTTGAGTTTGAAATGCTTTGGATGTTCCAAAGGAAGTATCCAGTCTGGAGTTGGATTCACAAAGGTCTAGAAATAAAATAAAAACAGAATGACTGACATTAGCCTCAGAATGTAGATGCAAGCCATGCATTTAAAGAGAGTAGAACTCTGTGGAGTGCTGTTTAAGGGGTGCCTGAGGAGGAGGAGGAGGAGGAGGAAGAGGAGTTAGCTAAGAACATAGATAGTTGTTAGCTGTCGCAAAGCAGCTGCTTATTTAGCTGACCTAAGTCAGCATTTACTGTATGTCCATGTGCCTGGGATGTATCATGAGTTAAGAGGCAACTGGGCCTTGAATTTTAGCATCAACTTTAGACTGATGGCTATCTCTGCAGGCCATTGACAACCATATTTTCTAAATGATACATTGTGCTTCCTTAACTTTAGAGGAGGAACTGGAGTCTTTCCAACCTCACCTTCTCAAGTTATCCAGGTCCAGAACAGCCTAGCCTGGCATCCAAGAACCTTTTTTTTTTAACCTTTTGAGACAGGGTTTCTCTGTATAACTGCCCTGGCTGTCCTGGAACTCACCCGGTAGACCAGGCTGGCCTCGAATTCACAGAAATCCGCCTGCCTTTGCCTCCTGAGTGCTGGGATTAAAAGTGTGCGCCACCACCGCCTGTTTTTTTGTATCTGTTTTTTATTTGTTTTGTTTTTTAAGATTTATTTATGTATATGAGGTTTTGCTTGCATGTATGTATGTACCTATAGATGGTTATGAACTACTAAGTGGATGCTGGGACCTGAACCCAGGTCCTCTGCAAGAACACTAAGTGTTCTTAACTGCTGAGCTGTCCCTCCAGCCACGCCAAGAGCCTTCTAACCTTGGGGATGGGTGGCCTGAATAGTACACTTCTTTCTGAGGGGATGGTGGGAAAGCAGAGAACATCTCATGTGCTGGTATCCAGCAAATTGTACCCACATACCAGGCTCAGAACCGTACAAGGAAGTTACCCCCGCTCTGTGGGGGAGACAAAGAAGCAGTCCTCTTCCCATGTGCCAGCCCATCTGCTTCTTTGCCTTCATAAACATGCTTTTTCTTTTTGGTTCACTACAGCTTTGGATACATGAGAAAGAAGAGTGAGAGACAAGAAGAAAAGGTAAGGTTGGAAGAGGGCCAGAGGAAAGAGGGATGGAAGGAAACTCCTGCAGCCACCAACACAATAATAAACTGTATCCTGAACCACCTCAGCCTGGCTCCTTTTTTGCAGCATGCACCTGTCAATTTCCTCTGTGCAAAGTTCTGAAGATGATGAGCAAGACATGGCTGTGACCTGGGTGGTCTTAAATGATGAGACCCATCAGCATGTTATAGGCCTTGGAAGCCCATTTCCACTTGCCTCCTCTGGGCACACACCTTCCTTGCCCTGATAGCTGTGACTCTTGATAATATCACCCATCTCCCCCCAACCTGGGGCAGCAGGCTCCCAACTGTCCTGAATCTGAGCCGGAAGAACAAATGTCTCCCCCGCCTGCAGGAGGCAGGGTAGGAAGTAAGAGTTCTGAGGCAGCTGTGCCCTGCGTACGCCTCCCACCATCCGACAGACCAAGATCTGCTGTTGGGCTAAGAGACCCGCCAGCCTGACCTCACGTTGCGAATTGAGAGGTCAAGTGGTTGTCCTGTGCTTGATCCATGCTGCTTCGAGCCCAGAAGACTTGAGGGGCAAAGGGCTGAGGGGCCTTCCCTGGCCTTGAGTTTTCATTTAGCTGTGCCCCCTGTGCCCTGACTCTAGTTCCTATCCATCCTGTCCTCACCCTGTCTCAGCTAGGACAGAAGCCTAGGACCCTCCTTGTAGAAGACAGAGGAGTCTTGTTCCTTCTGTTTTGGAGGACGGGGATATTCAGTGACGGTCAGAATTGAATGATGACATGCTCCCATCCTGTATTCCTTGCCAGGCACTGTCCTGTGGTTTGTGCTGTGAGGTGGTGGTCACCGTCTTCACTTTCCTAAGGCCTGCTCAGCCAAGGTTTGACTCCACTGTTCCCCCCCACTCTGAACAGTCCTGCCCTACCAGTGGGCCTGCAGATTCTGCTGGTGGTTCTGGGACTTGCCTCCAAACTATGACCAGCGATAGGCAGTGGTGTGGTCTGTCACCTGATTGTTTTGTCTACTCCATTTTACCCCAGCTGACCAACCAAAAAGCTGAACTGCCCTCCATCCTGCCCGGCCATGCCAGTGTGTGAGGGCTGTCTGCCCGCCCTCCCCGCTCCCCCCTGCCCCCACCAGACTATAGTGAACTGCCAGCATCCACTCACAGGTGTTTCCTGTTGCCGTTTCTTTTGTTCAGCCTGACCTCCCCAGCAGGTGGTGATGGCCCAGCCAAAAACCTCTTCATAGGCAGTTCTGAAACACTGGGGTAAAGCTCCCCAGGGATCTGGGTCACCCCCACCACATCTAGGCAAACTGTTGACACCTAATTGGCTCTTCTTGAGTGCTCCCCATCTCCCCGCGACAGCTTTGTGCACACAGTGTCTGTCACACTAGTGTGCTCTATCACCACAGGTATTGGGATAGCAGAGTGCGCTCAAGCTAGGGAGACCTTATGCACGACCAGTCTCTCCAGACAATGGAAATTCTGACAGGAGGATGGAGGGTTCATTTCTCTAGCCATGGGTGTGGAAATCTCTCGGGACCTTCTTAGAAAAGGCCTGCCATCCCGAAACCCCACCCCACCCTCCAGTCCCTCCCAAAGGTCTCCTAACTTAGGTTAATAACTCCTGTGTTGGAGGCAGGGAAGCCCTCCTGGGGAGCCCTACTTCCTCAACACAGGTCTGCGGGCTGTTGGGGGCCACAGAGTTCACAGGCTTGTTTTTGCAGGGAAGGAGGGGCCTCAGGGAGGGAAGGACCTGGCTGTCTTGGTTCACCGGACAGCCATCCGGGTCTCCTGTCTCCCAGGCCCCACTCCTCCCCTAAGCGAGGGTTCCCACCTCCCCACACAAGTCGCTTCTTGAGCTCCTCGGTAGGAAGCTGCCTAGTCAGAGGGGCACAGACTGAAGCCTGCCACCTACGGATGCCGTTCTGCTGCCCCCTGGTGGCCACAGCTCAGGCACCCCGTGCCAGCTTCTTTTGCTTTCTCTTTGCCCGCCAGCCACAGCCTGTCTGGAATAAGCATAGTTCGGGCCTTCTCTGGGCCAGCTGCTTAGATCCACTCGGGCTGGAGTTCCCAGCCTGGCTGCAGGCTCAGCCTGTTCAGCAGCGCTCTCTTCCCTTCTCTGTCTCTTCTCCAAGCACAACCCTGGACTCTGGGCTTCCTTCCACCCGGATTTCTAGGGCAAATGCCCACGATGTTGTCACAGCTGGAGTGTGGGCACAGCAGTGCCAGGAAGAGCACACCAGAAGGTGTCGGAGCAGAGGTTCAGGAGCGCAGCAAGCCATGTAGGAAACGCATTTTGCTTTTTTATTTTCTGTAAAACTCTGTAAATAAAATACAAAACCAAGGGATGTGGTGAGGCAGAGTAAGATATGGCCAGGCCCCTGACACTATTTGTGGCAAAGGATATGCAGAACCAAGGCTGGGAGGCACTTCATTTCAGGCACTCTACCAACCCCAGGGGTAACAGAAGAATATATTAGATTTTCATTGATAGGAATTTGTGGAGAGAGGTGTCTGGAACCAGCCCTCACCCTCCCTGCCAGTGCCTGGTGAGCCCTGAAAATGGGGGAAGGAACACTGGGAGCCGGTGACTGGAGAGTTCAGAACGCTGTACTGGCCATGCTGCTGGGCCCAAAGATTCGAGGCAGAGCATCCAGGGACTCCTCCAGCCGTCGGTGAGCGGACTGTCCTTCCTCCCCTATAACGTGTGAGGATAAGGTCAAGAGTGGCCCTGGCATCGTCCAGGCCTTCTCACGCCTGGCATTACCTCACCCTACTCCCAGTAGCCAAGCTGTGTCCCCAAGCCCCCTTAACTCACGCCTCCCACTTCCCAGCCTTACCACACTGCTGGAGGCTCTGCCGGGCGGCTTCCCTCACAGCTTCTGTGTCTGTTTGGCACAAGTACACCAGGGGCTCGATGCCCTCAGGAGCCTATGGGGACAAAACACGGAGGCAGGGTCAGTGTGACAAGTAGGAACAGCCCTGCAGCGGAAGCGGCGGGTAGGCAGGTGGGCAGGGATCACCTTGATACAGCCCAAAGCCAGGCATCCAGCCACCCGAGTCTGCACATCCTCGTCCTCAAGTTGGTCCAGGAAGCACAAAAGAGCCTGGGCGAGGTGAGAGGGCAGAATCAGACATGGGAGCCCTCAGCCCTCACCTTATCCACAAGAGAACCCTGCCAAACTCACCCTTTCCCGGAAGACGGGACCGAGCGAGAGGCTCCGGAGCTGGGTGCTGACAGCGGCCATGACTTTGTTGTTGCCGTGGACCAGCAGGGAGCTAAGAGCCCGAAGCCCATCCCTTCGCAGGCGCCCTTCAGGTGCTAGCCTCAGGGCCTTCAGCACAACAGCCTGGTCATCAGAGTTCAAATTCTGGACCAGTAACACTGGAAGAAGGGGGGCGGAGGGGCACGACAAGTTGGCAAAGCTCTTGGGGTGAGAGGCTTTGCCCTCATCATTCACGCCCTCAGGACCACCCACGGGGTCAGCGTTCTGTGGCCAGGGCCACCGCCTCACCCTCCTCTGCAGTCTCTGTCACATAGGCATCCATGGAGGGGCTGTCCAGGGCTTCGACATAACTCCAGAACTGGAAGATGGTGAACTGCTCCCCGGGGCCTGGTTGGGGCCTCCTCGGCAGCTTCCGTCCCAGGGCGTCTTCCAGGAACTTCACACACACTGCAGGAGACAGTACCACAGCCCTGAGTTGAGACAGACCCAATCCTCTAAGGGAGAAGAGAATGTCCCCGTTCTAGCTCAGACCCAGGGACTCCTTGTCCACACTCCCCTCTGAGGACAAGCACTCGCTAGTTCTCTTCAGTGTTCAACTTGCCAGTCAGTATGGGATGACAGGGCCTTCCCCAAGGGAGCTAAGGAAGGAAGGAGGGGGTAGGTAGGCAGCCCACTCACCAGCCTCGGCTAAGTCCGGCTGGCGCAGGGAAAGACGGGCACCGTACTGGCTGCAGAAAGCCAGGTGCACCCGCTCCACCGGGCAGATGAAGGGGCTGAGGCCCTCTGTACACTGGTCCCAAAAGGTCAGGAAGCCGGACCGGGAGGCAGAGAACTGCACCACTGTGAGGAGTGAGGAAGAGCATCAGCAACGGAGCAGGGCAGGCAGGAGGGGCAGGCATGAACTCCACTGGAGGACGTCACAGCCCAAGCCCAGGAGGCCTTTACCTTCCTGGGCAGAAGTGACTGGGTTCCCCCACAGCTTGCTGCGCTCACACACTTCCTCAAGCACGCGGGCTTCCCTCAGCAGCCGCTCTAGGGCCCATGCCTCCTGGCAGCGTAGGGGCCCAAATGTGCCCAGTTTCTAGAGGACAGGGGTTGCCAAGTAATTTAGACCTCATGGTAAGGGTGGCTGGGGGGATGGGTCAGGGGAGTACAGGTCCCAGCATGCATTGGGAGAGGCTGAAATAGGAAGGGTATAGGAGGTATTATATTCAGTAGAAGCCAAATGCCAGGACCCTGGGGCATTGGTGTGTGGGACTGAGAGGTTTAGAGGGGAGGTTTGGAGTGCAGGGCTCCCTGGGGCAAGGGGGGGAGGGTATTATCCCCTCACCAGCAGGAGGCGGCTGCAGTGATACAGGTGCTGGACCAAGGTAGCATCCAGGGCTGGACACCCTGTGCTTAGGGACTGGGCATTTGATGAGTCTAATCTGTCCTCTGCCACAGCCTCTGGGCTGCTTGTGGGCCTGAGAAGAAAATGGAATCAAACACCCCAACAACACACATCACCTCTGGTCACCAGAGATTATTTTTATTAAGCTCCTCCCACCCAGAATGGCAGAACAACGTGCAGACACAGACAGCAGGTAAGTTCACAGAGGACTTCCAGGAGGATAAGGCTGTAACCAGCAATGAGTAGCATGGGTCTTTATAGTCAACCTTTTGCAACCCTTGCTAAGACCAAAGGGGCTGCCGGGCCCGAGATGGGCGCCAGTAGCATTGCAGGCGGGATGGTCTATAAAATGCGGACGGCAAGGGACGCAGGGCTTGGGACTGGAACCTAGGGAGTCGTGAAGGAAGGAGGGACCGGGTGCGACTCTCAAATCGGAAACGGTAAAGTCTGCTCCAGGAATGAGAGCTGAGAGGCCGGGGTCTCCGGGAGAGTCGGGGTCGTGATGGAGGGGGCTGATACCGAGGGACACGGGGTACATGGGGAGGCACTGAAAGAGCTCCTTCACGGGGTGAGTCCAAGATGAGGTCAAGGGAAAGAAGAGAGGCAGGAGGCTCACAAGCTGATGGGGACTTGCAGGGGAGGCAGACATTGCAGAGATGAGCAGGGTGGCCAGAAACACTGGGATGGATGGAGTTGGTGACATGGGCATCAAAGACACATGAAGTATACAAGGAAAACACACAACTGCACTTGCGCCACACGCCCATCCTCACGTATTCTACCCGGCCCCACCTCACCAGTTTCCATCTTGCCTTTCCCCCAGCCCACCTGCTCCTCCTCTGCCTTACATTGCTTCACCCCCTCCCCTTCATCTCTCCCTGCCCAACTAGTTCCCAGTCTTGCCTTGCCTGGCCCCCTTACCTGGCCCCAGGACCATCATTGTCTTCGTCTTCATCGTCATTGAGGAAACTGAAGCTCTCCAGGGCATGTTCCACAGTGATGCTAAGACTGGAGGCCCGGCTCCTAGTCAGGCCTTGTCTCTGCTGATGGTACAGGGGGTCAGAGCTACTGCCGCTGGCTGGCAGCTCTCTCTGTGCTGCCTCAGCCCGGCCCGGCCCAGCCTCCTTACCATGAGCAGACTCTCCAGTCGGGTCACCTCCTGCTCCAGGCCCTGCAGCTCAGGGAACTGACCACGATAGTCATCCAGGGCAGCCATTAGGGTCCCCAGGGCCTCTTCAAGCCTTTTGTCTCCAGCGCCTCCAGCTGCTTCGGGGACTGGGGCTTGAGCAGCTGTGGCCAGGCTAGGTTCCGAATGTTGGGGTGCAGGGACTATGGATGAGGGAGAGGAACTCGGGCTCTTAAGGATTTGTTCTGGGGAGTTTGGGGCAGGGCTTGTGAGGGACTCGGGATCAGAACAAGCAAGACTCTGGTGAGAGGTGGAGGGCGCTGTGGGGTTTGTGTGAGTGGAGGGAGTGGAGGCTGGGTGACTGCAAGGCAGAGGTTCAGTGCCTGGGAGTAGGGGGTCTGCAGAGGAGCTAGAAATTGTAGCAAGGTCTACAGAAGGGGCAGGGCTTTCAGTTGTAGAAATGGGGCTGGTAGTGGTTTGGACTGGGCCCACGGCGTTAGTGGTGTGACTTGTAGTGGTATGAGTTGTTGACATCCCCGTTTTTCCAGTAGGGCTAGTGGTACTGTGACTGGGGCTTGGAGGGGCAGTGGTGGGGCCTGGAGTGGTGCAAGTGGGACCTACAGTGGTGTGGGTAGGGCTTGGGGTCGTGTGCGTGGGGCTTGGAGTGCTGTGTGCAGGGCTCGCAGTAGTGTGGGTGAGGCTTATAGTGGTGTGCGTGAGACTTGGGGTAGCGTGAGTAGGGCTTGGGGTGGCCTGGATTGGGTCTGTAGCATTGGGGACAGAGCCTGTAGGGGTGAGGGTAGAGGGCATGGGTTTGTGGGTGGAATCCGTAGCAGTGGAGGTTAGGCTCGGAACACAGTTGCCAGGGCTTACAGCACTGTAGGTAGAGCTCGCCTGGGTGAGGCTTGGCAACTCAGAAGGGTCAGAGTCTGTGGTGGCTCTGTGAACTAAGTCTAGCTGTGCAGATGACGCAGGGTCTGTAAATGTGGGGGCAGGGCCAGCTGTACTTGGGGTGGGTCTGGTGGCGGAACGGCCAGTGTCTAGACCAGGAGGAACACTACTGAGGTGCTCCACGTGGGTGGAATCTGGGTATGCAAGTGGACTGGGTCCTGGAGTTAGGCTTTCTGAGCCGACAGCTTCCACAGCCTCAGTCAGGGCAGCATCCACACTGGCCTCGCTGATGTGGCTGAGAGTCCGGCTGTAAGGGGTATGCCCATTGACCAGGGCTGGAGCCACCACAGGCTCTTCATCCACAGAACCGGAGGTGAGAGTCTCTGGCCTTCGGAAGGCAACTTGGATGGGCAGGGGCTCCGGCTGTTGCACCAAGGGCTTGGGAGTTGATGAATGACGAGCAGTGCCTGAGAGCTGTGGGCTGGATGAGTCATCTGAAGATTCAGATGACAGGGACCACGCTGTCCCATTCTCTAGCTCCTCCTGCCGCCGTAACATGTTCTAAGAGAAAGAGACACTTCGGGGTTACACCAAAAAGACCCCGGGAGGTGGTAAGACCTGGGGCCTGGATTTTGACTCACATAGAAGGCTTGCTCCCGAAGTGAGGGTGTATCTGGGGGGCTCTGGCTGTATGTGGAAAATCGCTTAGTGACAGTGGAAGCTTTGTTGACTGTAGAAGCAGCTGAGGGCTGGTCATCCTTGTCAAAGGGACTGGGAAGGGAAAAAGACATTAGCCATGCTCCTTAGCGCAGCCTTAGCCTGCCCGACGCCCTTCATTCCTACCAACCTCCATATGACTTCCAGGCTGAGCTTGATGGTGCCAAGGTCGTTGATGTCCACAGCCACAACCTGGGGCAGGGCGGCAAATAGGTCCTTGGTCTCACAGGAGACACTGCCCACAACTACATGGTTAGCCAGGCCCTTCAGTTCTGTCACCTGCAGCCAAGAGTGCATGGAGGGGTCACATGAGTGAGGGGAGGGGAGGGGAGGGGCTAATGAGCTTCAGGGCATTCAGAAATCTGAGTGCGCATAGAGGTTATAAGATAGTCACAGGGTCACCAGGCCATGCAGATTACAGGAGGAGAGTTCTAGGGATCACAGGGCCATGGAGGCAATATGGGAGCATGAGCATCATAGAAGTCCACGTTGCTAGGGTCATCGGAATTATCGGTTCACGGTCTCATAGGATTTCAAAGGAAAGCAAATATCCACAAGTTTGGAAGCTCAAAAGAAGGTCTCAGTATCAAAGTCAAGAGATATAGGAGTTACAAAGATTGTTTTCAAGGTCACACATGGTTATGGGGACCATAGAGGTCAGGGAGTCACATTTACAGGGCCATAGAGTTATAAGGGACCACAGGAATGAGAGAGCCTTAGGAGAAACGGTTACAAGGAATTCACAGGATAACAGGGTTCATAGGAACAAGCTGTCTTATGGATCTGGTCAGAAAAATCACCTTGATAGACAGGAATTCTGTGAGGAGAGGAAGAAAGACGGTTTCTTCACTGTCCCACACCTGCTTTCCACTGCTCTCTATTCGGCCTCGTAGTTTCCAGCGCTGACGGCCGTACTTCATGCAGATCTGGAGAAACAGGCAGGATGAAGCAGCTTTTGGGATTGTGACCCTCCCATCCCAGCCTTCTCATGTACAACCTCATACCTCATACTGATCGCCCACACACAGCCTGGCGAAGCCAGCCAGCCCTGGGCACAAAAAGGAGAAGATGAGCCATGCTGAGGGCCATAAGCATACCCACTCTTGCCTCTCTTCTGCCCCTACCACTCAGTACCTTTCATCCGGAGATGAAACTCGCCCAGCTGCGCCTCTAGCTCATTCTCCAGAAGACACATGCTCTGGGGGAGGAGGGGTAAGAATGTGAGGGAATGAAGAACCGGTCCTCTCTCACCAGCCCGCCCCTCCCTCGCGCCTCTGCCACAGCGGTCCTCATCTCTCACCTCTGTGTACTCTCGATGCCCTCTAGTGGCCTCAGCCAGGCTATCCCGTGCCTCTCGACTCCCCGGGGACCCTGTGGTATAGGCGCGGACCATGTTGTAGGCACCGTCCCGGAGACGCCGCTGGACACAGTACGCTTCATACAGCTCATCGATCTGGGAAGGTGACAACAGGTGTCGCAGGAGGGGACTGAGACTCACCGCTGGTGCCCACGGGGGGCCTTCCCCCTCCCCCTATGATATCCAACCCCACATCCCACTCTGCATGCATGCTGTGCAAGTACCTTACTGGCATGGAACTCCAGTCGTCGAAGAAAACGTTCAATGGACTTGACTTGCTAAGGGAGAGTTGAGTCAGAAAGAACCTAAGTCCTAGGACTTGCCTCTCTCTATGAGCCAACCCCCTTCCAACACTATTCTATATACACTTACCTTGTCCAAGTCATACAGGAAGCCCTACAGAAGGAGATAAGAAGGGAATCTTAGAAAGCCTCAAAAGGACCCCAGGAGAGTACTTGCCCACCCAGCTATTCTTCAGGATTCAACGCAAATGTTTCCTCCTTTGAAACTGTCTTCCCAGGAAGAACCCTGGCCCTCTCCTCTGGCACCACAATATGATCTCTTGCTGTCATGGGCGAGGCCTGGACTCTCCTACTGGAAGCTTTTGTGATTAGGCACCCGGTCTCAAGCAGAACGTGCACTCAACAAGGTGGGATAGAATCCTCCACCAACTCACCTCAGAACACAGCTCAATTTCAAACAAGGTTGCTGGGCCCAGCCCCTACACTATACAGGCAAGAGGCATTGGTCCAGGGCATCCCCTATCATTTACTCACTAGGCGGGAGTTCCTCTTAGACTCTTTGATCTGGCGCTGGAGCTTCTCCTGCTCCTGCTGATGCACTTCCAAGTAGGCCCTAGGGGAAAGGCAAGTGACGAGAGTCAACTTATCCAGCCTCAACCTGACAGCGCGCTGGCATAGGAAAAGGGTGCATGCATGGCTAGGGAAGACTTAAACTTGCAGCGAGAAACTTGGGTGGGAACAGAGCACAAGGAGGGCGTTGCTTACGTCAGTCCCCGCTTAAGGGCAGCGTACACCAGGTCCAGCCGCTCTGGCTGTGGCACCTTGGGGGCTGGGTGGGCTACGGAAAACATCCTCGATACTCGGGAGAGCACTAAGGGCTTCCGTGGGGGCCCTGGTGGGCTGAAGACCGTGAAGCTCCTGAAGAAGAGACTGCCTTTAGGAAGGGTCAGCAAGAATCCCCCAAACCCTCCTTACACACCCAGTCCCGACCCCATCTAACTCTCTCAACCCCATTACACCCCTTGTCGCGTACCTGGGCCCGCGCTCGTGGCTGCCGAGGACGCCTGCGAAGGACTGGCTCCTACTGACCCGGGCGCTGAGCAGGCGGCGCTGCGGCCGCACCGACAGGGACATCATGGAATGAGTCCGCGCGGGGCTCCCTGGGGGTGGCGGGGGTGTGTGTCCAGCACTAATCGGGTCCCTGAAGAAGCCCCCTTCCCGTGGCCGGGTCCCAGGGCTGGAACAGGCCCTCCCTGGTCACCAAGAACAGCTGCCCCAATGGGCTCCAGCCTTGGCAGTCTTAGCCTCATTGGCCCCCTCGCTAATGACAGGGCAGTGGCAGGCGACTCGGCCTCGGACTCAGCGTGGCCTCCGCTCTGCCCCTACTTCCTGCGGAGGTGAGGGCTCCGCCTGTCGCGGGGCAGGAAGGGGGGGTCGCGCGGGGACCCTCCTCCAGCTGGGAAGAAGCAGGAAAGGGGCGGGGCGCGCGAAGAATGTGCGGAAGCGCCTGTTTACCCGGGGGCGGGGCGGCATCCCCAGCCCTTCCCCTGACCGCCCCCCCCAAGTGGCTGAAAGCTCGGGTGCCACCACCCCGGGAGACCGTGGAAGGTCATGAGGCGGGGCGCGGGTTAGGATCGCAGTAGAGCGGAGAGACAGGCCTGGCCGCAGGTTTGTAACCCACCGCCCAGTGTAAATGGTGCCCCCCAACTCACACCGACTAGCAGACGCCTTGACGCCAGCGTCCTCCCGGCTGGGCGCCCGGGGATTCCCAGAGTGGGGGGCAGTGCGGAGAGAAGTGCCCCGCCTCCTCCACTTTTCTATATACCCTTCTTGGAAACTGAGTCACGGACGCACGCTTCCCCTGCCGTGGGAGGGAAGGAGTCCCGGCCGAACCCTCCACCCCAACAACTCGAACGAAACACGCACCCTAGGCCCCCAGAATCCCGTCTGCATCCCTTGTGGCCATCTCTGGAGCCTTCGCAACTCCAAGCCGAGTCCTACCTCTCTTCTTGGAGTTCATGGTAGGTTCTGGATGGCCCCCGGCCCGCGCTCACCCACGGTGTCCCGCTGGCCTGGGGCTTTTGGTACTGGCCCCGCTGGGCTCCAAGCTCACTGCCAGCGGCTCTGGCCCTGGTTTCGGCTGCTCTCCGCGCCTCCCGCCCGCCCAGTTCCTGCCTCCTGACTCAGCCAGCCGGGATGGGGCGGGACTGGTTCCCGGGACTAGGGGGGCACCTGACCTCAGTCTGCCTGGCCTCTGCAAGGGGTAACTCGGGGCTTTCCTCCGGAGTAGGTTGACACAGGGTTTGGGTTTAGGGGCGCCTGTGAAGGGAGTTGAACCCCAAAATGAATATGGAAGAACAGATTGAAGAGACTAGTGAGACAGTAATAGAAAGGTGTGCAAGGGGCTGGAGAGATGGCTCAGCGGTTAAGAGCACTGGCTGCTCTTCCAGAGGACCCAGGTTCAATTCCCAGCAGCTCACAACTGTAACTCACACAGACACACACACACATATACATACATACATACATACATACATACATAGGCAAATCACCAATACTTATGAAATAAAAGTAAATGTAAAAAAAAAAAGAAAGGTGTTCAGAAGTGGTTGTCAGGCTGCTGAGGAAAGATTCAACATAAAGAAGATTGGGACCAAAAAAAAAAAAAAAAAAAAAAAAAGGCCGGGCGGTGGTGGCGAACGCCTTTAATCCCAGCACTCGGAGGCAGAGCCAGGCGGATCTCTGTGAGTTCGAAGCCAGGCTGGGCTACCAAGTGAGTTCCAGGAAAGGCACAAAGCTACACAGAGAAACCCTGTCTCGAAAGACCAAAAAAAAAAAAAAAAGAGGATTGGGAATTAGGGTTCTGTGTGTGCGAAGGGGGGAAGTAGGAAATTGGGGGGCTGAGTGCAGGGATTGTGCCCATGAAAGACACTGGATAATAAGGACTCTGACGAAGCTGAGGAGAGAGAGGAGCTGAAGGGTTGGGGGCTAGATCAACCATATATCATGTGCTGCTTCTGACCCTGAGGAGGAGTTGAGTGGAGAGAATTCCAAAGCCCCCTGCAACATCTTTACACCCACAAAGAGGGTGCTCAGTCTGGGTCTCTCCCCTCCTTGGGACCTAGGGAAAAGGATCAGGACCCACCACCCAGCCAGGGCCTATAATGGAAACTAGGACTGAGAAGTTATCCTTCTACCCTTGGTCTCCCCTCAAGTCTGAATTCCCTTGGTACCAGCTTTCTTGATCCCAGCATCTCCTACATCCAGCATGAACTATGCATTCCTGTGGACTGCCCATCTAATACAAGCCTTTATGTATCTTTCAGCTCCCATACCCAACACCCTAGGTTTATTGTCTGCTCTGGAATTCCCTTTTCCTAAACCACAGCTTCACTGTCCATAATCGTCAGTTTCTCTCCATCACCACTACCACATCTGCTTGTTACCTGAGACCTCTGGTTCCCCAGGACACAACTCATTTATTCAGCTACCCACTGAGTGGCAAGCATGTGCCAGTCACCGGAGATACACCCCAGAATTTCACAGACACCACTGTGCACAGAGATCACAGTCCGCCTCTGCCTGCTTTCTCTTCCAGCTACCTCCCACCTTCCTTCCCTTCCCTTCTCTGCACACCCTCTTCCCAGCCTGCGTCCGCAGCCACTCTTCTATCTCTTGCCTGCTGTTATCTTCAGCACTCCACACTCTGTCTTGAGTGGCAGAAACCAACCCTGGCAAACCAGCTCCCTGTCCTTGCAGCTCCTACACTCATCCTGGATTGAGCCAGGAGGTCTTGGCACAGTAGCTGGAATTCTCAACCTCAGATGGTTCTCATTTACTACCTGGGAGATTATCCTCTATGGCACTTCTTTTTTTCTCCCTTCTCAGAGAAGATGGATGTCTCAGACTTTCTCTTCAACTTACCAGTAAATTCAAGACACTCTCACACTAAAAGTGAAAACAAGCCTGAAAACTATTCAAATGCCCATCAATAATAACAGAATAACTATGTGATAAAAACAATGAAAAATACAAATACATCCAGTAATATGAGTGAATCTTACAGGTATATCAACTAGTGACAGACACAAAACACAAGAAAGGCAAAATTTATGGTTCCTTTGATAATGAAGTTCAAAAACAGGTGAGAAAGTATATGGGCATGGCAGCCCATCCCTATTATCACTCAGGAGGCAGAGGCAGGAAGATCAGAAGTTCATGGCTAGCCTAGGCTACAAGAGACCCTGTCTCAAAAAACAAAAATAAAACCAGAACAAACAAAAAGCACACAAAACCAATTTATGATGGCAGAAGTCAGATTAGTAATTGTCCTGGTTGGTTTTTTGTAAACTTGACACAAATCTAGACGTATCTAGCAAGAGGGAATCTTAATTGAGAAAATGTCTCCATCAGATTGAACTGTAGACAAGAAGCATTTTCTTTTTCTTTTTCTTCTTTCTTTCTTTCTTTCTTTTCTTTTCTTTTTTTTTAATAGGATCTAGCTATGTAGCCTTGCTTGACTGGCATGAAACTCAGTCAGTAGATCAGGCTAACCTTGAACTCACAGAGATCTGCCTGCCTCTGTCTCCGAGTGCTGGGATTAAAGGCGTGTGCTACCACAACTGGCTCAGCATTTTTTTTTTGGTTAATGATGGATGTGGGAAGAGTCCAACCCAACTGGGAGTGTGCTGCCCTGGAGCAAGTGGTCCTGGAGTGTATAAGAAAACAAACTGGGGGTTGGGGATTTAGCTCAGTGGTAGAGCGCAAGTGCAAGGCCCTGGGCTCAGTCCTCACCTCCAGGAGGGGGGTAAAAAAAAGAAAGCTTATTGAGCCGGGCGGTGGTGGTGCCTTTAATCCCACACTCAGGAGGCAGAGCCAGGTGGATCTCTGTGAGTTCGAGTCCAGCCTGGTCTACAGAACGAGATCCAGGAAAGACACCAAAACTACACAGAGAAACCCTGTCTCAAAAAACAAAACAAAAGGGGCTGGAGAGATGGCTCAGAGGTTAAGAGCACCTAGTGCTCTTCCATAGGTCCTGAGTTCAATTCCCAGCACCCACATGGTGGCTCACAACCATCTGTAATGAGATCTGGCACCCTCTTCTGTATACATAATAAATAAATAAATCTTTTTTAAAAAAAAAAAGAGAGAGAGAGAAATAAAGCAAACTGGCCGGTCGGTGGCGGCGCACGCCTTTAATCCCAGCACTCGGGAGGCAGAGCCAGGCGGATCTCTGTGAGTTCAAGGCCAGCCTGGGCTACCAAGTGAGTTCCAGGAAAGGCGCAAAGCTACACAGAGAAACCCTGTGTCTCAAAAAACCAAACAAAGAAAAAAGAAAGCAAACTGAGTGGGCCATGGGCAGCAAGCCATCAAGCAGCATTCTTTCATGGCTTGTATTTCAGTTCCTGCCTCCGGGTCCCTGCCCTACTTGAGTTCCTGCCCTGACTTCCCTCAGTGATGAACTGTTACCTGGAAGTATAAAATGAAATAAACCATTTCCTCCCCAAGTTGCTTTTGGTCACGGTGTTTACTACAATAATGAAACCCTAATTAAGACAGTAGTTATCCTTGGGCTGTAACTGGAAGTAGGCAAAGGGGTCTTCCAAAGTGTTAGCAATGTTTTATTTCCTGCTGTGGGTTCTATTTCCCAGTCATATATAGGTGTGTTCCATTACAAAATGTATCACGATGTGCATTTAGGACAGACGTGTGCATGTGTGTGTGTGTAGGAATGATGAGGTCTTAGCTATATTCCCCAAGCTAGCTAGCCTCAAAAACTCTTAGGCTCAAGCAATCTTGCTACCTTAGCTTCCTGAGAAGCTTGGACCTTAGGTGTATGCCACTGTTCCTAGCTACTTGCTGCATACATTAGATTTCTCTATATAGTTGGATTTAAGTAACTACAGGGAATCTAGATGTAGCTCAATGGTAAAAAGTATATGCTTAGTATGCTCAAAGTTTTGGATTCAGTCCCCATCAAAACACTCACACACACATGCATGCATGCACGCACGCACGCACGCACGCATGCACTCATGCACTCACTCACTCACTCACACAGTGAATGAATAACTATAGAAAATAAATTACAGCCGGGCAGTGGTGGTGCACGCCTTTGATCCCAGCACTCTGGAGGCAGAGGCAGACAGATCTCTGTGAGTTCGAGGCCAGCCTGGTCTACAAAGCAGATGCCAGGACAGCCAGGACTGTTACACAGAGAAACCCTGTCTCGAAAAACCACACACATACAAAATAAATAAATTTTTAAAAAAAATTACATCCTAGTGTGTCCTGTGCCTTTTTCTAGCTACCCCATTTTTCTCCCCAATTGCTCTGAGTCAAGTTTCTGGAAGAATGGTCACCTCCATTTCCTCGCCACACCCACCTACTCCTCTTCCCATGCTGGCTGGCTTTTTGTACCCACCCCTCCTGTGACTAGTCTTGACAAGGTCAACAATGACCTCTCTGTTGCTGAATCAACTCAGTATCTAATGTCTATTCCTTATCCTGCTCGGTTTCAATAAAGTATTAGATTCTGTGGTTCCCTTCCTCTTCTTCATTAAGCCCTTCCTTCCCATGAATTTCAAGAAGCAATGGGGCGGGAGAGATGGCTCAGCAGTTAAGAGCACTGGCTGCTCTTCCAGAGGTCCTGGGTTCAATTTTCATCACCCACATGGCAGCTCACAACTGTCTGTAACTCCAGGATCCAACACTCTCACAGAGACATATGTTCAGGCAAAACACCAATGCGCACAAAATAAAAATAAATTAACAACAACAACAACAAAAAAGGAACAACTAAGTGGTGGTGGTGATGGTGGTGGTGCACACCCTTAATCCCAACACTCAGGAGGCAGAGCCAGGTAGATCTCTGTGAGTTCAAGGCCAGCCTGGTCTACAGAGCGAGATCCAGAACAGGCACCAAAACTACACAGAGAAACCCTGTCTCAGGAAAAAAAAAAAAAGAAGAAGAAGAAGCAACATACTTCTGTTTTTCTACCTACTTCTCACGACACATTTTCTTTTCCCACAGAGGGCTTGTTTCTCTCTTTATCCTCAAATGGACTTCATTGTCTCAGCCCTTGGGCTATGTACCTCTCTGCATCCTTATCTATCTTTAACCAAACCACTCTTGTAAGCATTAGGCCTGCTTATCCAACTGCCTCCCAGATGTCTGTCCACAGAGTAACTGACAATGTGTAGTGGCTTGTAAAGGGAGGTGAACTGAGTTTGAGGTCATTGGACTGAACTGACCACTTTTCCAAGTTTTAACCATTTTATGACAGTCCTATTACCTATCTGCCCAGTTGTTCAAAACAGAAACTGGGAGTCATCCTTGGTCCTGCCATGAGTTACACCCCACCTCCACTCAGTCACCCACTCTTGGCTGATCAAGCTTTTTAGATGTCTCTAGATGCAGTCCTGGGGGCACAAGTTGATAATCCCATCTACCTGAGAGGCTGAGGCAGAAGGATCAAATATCCAAGCCTACCTGAACTACAAAGTGGATTCAAGGCCAGCCCAGCTAAGCTATTACAATTTTTTGGGGGAGTGTGTGTGTGTCTCGAGACAGGGTTTGTGTTTTTCTCTGTGTAGCTTTGGAACCTGTCATGGAACTCGATCTGTAGACCAGGCTGGCTTTGAACTCAACATTTTTTTTAAAAGATTTAAAAAAAAAAATGTCTTGAGGTATAGCTCAGAGACAAAGTGCTTGGTCAGCTTACTTAAGGTCCTAGTTTAATGCCCAGTATACATACATACATACATACATACATACATACATACATACATACATACACACACACATAAAGAGTGTGTCTCTAGAATCTGCACCCTCACAGCAGGTCCAAGCTATTATCAACTCTAGCCTAGAATCCTAGCAGCCTCCTATGGGCTCCCTGTGTCCGCTTTATCTGGCAATCAACCATTCTTTATTCACTAACAGTCTTTTGAAAATTCCAGTCACCAACAATGCCAAAAACAACAGCACCAACAACAAAACAACCCTGTCCCTTTTTAAGTGTTTACTGTATGTCAGCATTATGCTGGACAAAGATCATTTAATTCCAGCAAGAAACCTATGTAGGTAGGTCTTATTAGCCCTGCTTCACAGCTGCGGCCAACTGGCTGTATGTGACCTTGGGTGAGACATTTCTTTGTTTCTTGAGACAGGCTTTCTCTGTGTAGCCCTGGCTATTCTGGAACTTGCTCTGTAGACCCGGCTGGCCTTGAACTCACAGGGCCAAGACCCTTCTTAAGCTTTTGGACTTCAGATACTCATGAGGATGATAACCACAACCACTGCTGGAAGCATGAAGTGAGCTATCTCCATCTATGGGGAGTGTTCAGGGGAGGTACATGTAGTCCACAACAAGTATTAGCTGCTATTGTTAATGATTATTAATTTCCCCAAATTACAAAGCTAGTAAGTGGCAGGGCCTAGGCTTTCTGATCTAAGACTCTAGCTAGATCTCTAGAATCTCTCTACTCAGACCCATATGAAAAATTCACAGCTACCTCCTGTTCCTAAGAATAAAGTCCTATGCTTCCTTCCCGGGCCCCTCTCTAGCAACTGTGACCCCTCCCACCACACTCAAGGTTCTTAGCATCTGGGCAGCAAACGCCATCCCTCCCATACCCCTTTTCCACAAGAGAGAGAGAGACAGACAGACAGACAGACAGAGAGACACACATAGAGAGAGAGAGAGAGAGAGAGAGAGAGAGACAGAGACAGAGACAGAGACACACACACACACACAGAGAGAGAGAGAGAGAGAGAGAGAGAGAGAGAGAGAGAGAGAGAGAGAGAGAGAGAGGCTAGGTTCAAGCTAGCACTCCACCACTGATCTACATTCCCAGCCCTCTTTTCACTACTCTTAGCCTGACGCCCCTCTAACTTCTTCTTCCAGGAAGCTGCTCTGGGTTGGTCCCCCTTTTTGGTGTCTCTGTAGCTTCCTCTCTCTGGCCCTCAAGGCCACGTGGCTAAGTTGTAATTCTCCAGGGTCTGCTTTCCCACCAGTCTACTCGGGTCCCGGGGTCTACTTGCTTGCCCACCACTGTAATTTCCGGGGCCCTCCACCAAGACCTGAGCATCTGAGCCATGAAGGAAGGAGGGAGCTGAGTGCGGGAGCTGGGCTGCCCAGTCTTTGGAACAGGATCCTGACCTGCCAGAGAGGTAGATCATAGGACACAAGTCTGGATCTACCTTGATTCCCTCCCCAACCTAAGATTCTTCTTTTCCCTCCCCACTCTGCTACCTCCCTTACCATACGTGTGGGGCAAGGGTTGCTCCCTGGGACAGGGTGGCGGTGTCCTGGGATTCGGAATTCAAAGAATAGTTGTCCCATCCATTTTCCTTCCCTGACAGTTCCTATACTCAGGAACTATAACCAACACCAACCCCCCACCCCACCTCACCATTAAACAGTCATGGAGACTGTACAATTAATTGACTGACCATCTCTGGGGGAGGCAGTCTCTCCCCCGTCGGGGTGCATGGAGAGGGCAGACAGACACCCCACTCCCACCCCTACCTAATGGAGAGGAACTGTCTCACCTGGTGGGTGCTGGCTGCTAAGAGACAGGTGCCTTAGCTCCTGTCAACTCTGCAGTGTGTTCTGGACATGGGAAAGAATCCCAGTCCCAAAGGCTATGAGGCGTGCAGCTGAGCAGGGAATGGAATCTTAACTGCCTGCACGACCTCTGTTTTCATAGACCCCCAAAAGCTCCTGTGTGCCAAGACTAATACACCTGTGTGGGACGGGAAGTACCACTAACAGTATTGTCCATCTAGTGCAGTGATCGGTCACACTAGTCATAGCCTCTCCGCGAGACTCTGGGTCCAGCCCGGCTCAGCTGTAGGGCCACAGGAGACTGAGGTAAACAGAAGCTATAAATAACCCAGGCAAAAGGGTGGCTGCAAGGGAGAAGGGGGTCGCGCGCTGAAGCCTGTCCCTGTCTCCATGGCAACTGCCCCAAACCTACTGCTGACGTCATCTGGCAGCCGCCAACCAGAACGAGCAATGAAGAGGGGAGGGGGCCCTGCTCTGGCCTAGGACCCCCACCCCACCCCGGAACCGGGTGGAGACTGCTTGGTGGCCTCACTTCCTGCCAGCCTCCTCCCTGGTCAGCTGGTCACATTCCCTGTCCCGCCGCGTTCTGGGAGCTGGACAGCCTCCCCCAGCTGGGTCTGGCTAGGACGCCAGTCCCAGCGGTGGCGGATTGGGAATGCTCTGACTCACCCTCGCTTTCCTCGCCTGCTTTTCCACCTAGGCATAGTCTAGTCCAGTGCTCCCCTCCCTCCCACCCAAACCCAGGCTCTGGGACTGCTCATCCCGCTCTGCTGCCCACAGGACCCGGGACCCGGTAGGAGGTAGACGAGGGAGCCATGTCAGTCCTTGTCTTGCTGTAGTGTTGTGTGGCTCTTATCGTTTTTCCCCCTACCCACCCTCACTGTCAATACTAGGATGGTGGATGGTACAGGGGCAAAGATTCAGATCAAATTCTTGCTTCTCCCCAACACAGCTGTGTGACCTTGAGAACGATGCTAACCTCTCTGGCCCAGTATGTGCATCTGCCAGATGGTCATAGACCTCCAAAGGCTGCATGTCAGCTGAACGCTGCAGACCCAAGACGCACGCAGCCACCCACATGGTGGCCAGGGCACCGTTATTATTATATTAGATCGTACACACGAGAGTCCAGTCTGCACATATATCAGAACTGATTTGGAAGGGCCAGCAACAGAGGTCAGATCCAGGCTTAACTCGGGCTAGGAGGACAGAGGGAGTTGAAGCTGACTTAGCCGGGACTCTAGTCCAGGCGAACAACCCCTTCCCCAAACCAGTTCTACAGGATGCTCAGTTCTGACTGTTTGCTGAGTCCCCGTAGCAGCTTCCATTTCCAGGGACAGGGTCTGGTCACCGACCTCCACCAGTACGACCTTCTCCGGCTTCAGCTTTGGTTTGAGTGGAGAGTGTGGCCTCGGGCAGGCTCAGTCACCTCGGGCCTGGCCCCAAAGCAGCTTAGGTCGGAAGGACCGGGAAGACTAGCTCATCTGGGAGGTCTCCTGCACCCTGTCGCCCCCTTCCCATTCCCAGATCAGCCTCCCGTCGCTCCGTGGGCAGCACAGGCTCGCGGAGAAAAGCCAATCCCAGGCCCAGATAGGCGCCTCAGGCTCGCCCTCGGGCCTGCCCACCGCGGAGCCCCGGGGCACGGCCGCCGCGGCCTGGCCACGGAAGGGAAGAAGGCGGCGGCGGCGGGCGCGGCAGACCCGGAGGCGGCGGCTTTTGTAGGACGAGGCTGCGTCCTCCGCGCCCGGGATGGGGGTGGGGGAGTGGGGAGGAAAGACACCGCGCGATCCGGGTCGCGAGAATGGGGTGAGGCGGGACCCGGTCGCAGATCCGGGAGCCGCTGGGCGGCGCGGGTGCGGGAGGCACGGGATCCACCGCCCGCCCCCTCTCCCGGCCATGGCCTTCGGAAACCGCACGGACACTCACATGGCTGCACTGGGCTTCAAGGACCTCGCGCTGTCGCTGCTCTCGGCGTTGCCTGGCCTGCTCGCGCCGCAGCTGCCGCTGTCGCCGCCGCCGGCGCCCGCCCCTCCCTCCCTCCCTCCGCCCCGCCGCCCCGCCCCGCCGGGCCCCACCTCCTGCGTTCCCCCCAGCTCCCGCACCCCTAAGGGGCGCGCACAGCTCGCTCCACCTTCGCGGGGAGCCGGGCAGAGTGGTCTGCCTACCGTGTCAACCAGCTCGTGGGAGGGGAGACCTTGGGGAACCCGAAGGCGTCTGCGGGAAGCGGGCGGCTTCCTGGGAATCGCATGCAGACCTTGAAACTGGGGTAGGGGGCGCTAGGGAACCCCTCCTACTTGCCTCCTTACCCAGATCTCTGCAGTCCTAAAGACCTCAGGCCCCCTTCCTGTCACTATAAACAGGTTCTTGGAGCTGACACTGAAAGTTGGGGTGGTTGGAGGAAATTGGTCTGGAAAGGCCAAAAGAGAGCTCGGAAGCCTAACCATCCCACACCTTCTGGGCTGAAGCTCTCTGCCTCTTATCCCTCCACACCTTTTCAGCCCGCCCGCTTCAGCTTCCCACTGTAGAGTCAGAAAGCTTTTTCTGCTATTGTCTGGCTAATACATCAGAGCTCATAGCCAGGCCATGTATGCATTCACCACTCGTTGGGTACTGCTTTCTGGGGAGTTACAGATTTTGCTACTGGGATAAGGGACTAACCTGGTAAGATCTGGGTATGCATACTGGGAGCACACTTTGGCCATTCGGGCCAAAGCCTTATCTTCTCCAAGGCCAGGGCTGGAATGCTAGCCCTTCCAAGGAACGGGTTATGGTTGAATAGAGAGCTGGCCTGACTGACCCGCAGTGGGGTAAATGGGCTGACTCCACTCCTCTACCCCTCCCGTTAATCAGATGCTACTAGCTCTCACCAGCCCTACATCCCTGATCCTCCACCCCCTGGCTTCCCTGTTTCCTGACTCCTGTAGCACCTTATCTTTTGAAGTGTGTCAAGCATACTCAGGAGTGGTTTGATTAATCTTAAAAGGTCCCCGGATTTCTGGCCCTGCCCCTGGTCCTGAGGGTTGATCTCACCAACCCAGTATGATAGACCTGAGACTCTTGGGATACCAACATCTTCATCCTCCCAGACTCTTACCAGAGACACCCTCAGCCTCTCTCAACTTTCCATCTCTCCAGCCCTCCAGTCTTTCCCCCAGAACACTTGCTTGTCCCAGAGCCCCGGATGCCCTTGTGAATGCCTCCACTGCTCCCCAGTTCTTTTTGTTGTTGTTGTTGTTTTATGTGCATTGGCATTTTGCCTGCATGTATGTCTGTGTGAGAGTTTCAGATCCCCTGGAACTGGAGTTACAGACAGCTGCTCTATGGGTGCTGGGAATTGAACCCGGGTCCTCTGGAAGAGCAGCCAATGCTCTTAACCTCTGAGCCGTCTCTCCAGCCTCCCTCCCCAGTTCTTATTATCTGACCAGGTACTTTGTCCTTAACCTTGTACAGCATCACTTCTGCCCAGGCACCCGTTTGTGGTCAGAGGTTGAGTCTCTCTGGAACTCTCAACACTGGCATCCCTTGGCCTCTGGCTAGCTCCCTTTCAGCCAGACATTCTTCTAGCACCTTCTCTGCAGATAGCCTCCCCTCTTTCCACTCTGTCAAGCTTCTGACCAACTCCTTTCATGCCTTGTATCAGCACCAGGTATCAAGCACACCATGTTAGGGGCCCTGTGCGTGAAATTAAGGTACCCGACCGAGGTCTCTAAGCACTGTGGGGGCAGAGATCTCAGAAATGCTCATCACCATTGTCCTGGCTCGTAGTGGGAGTTGGAGAACTATTTATTGAATGAGTAAGTGAATGAGCAAGTATCAGTATCCTGCTCTACTATCCTTCCCTTCCTTCCCTTCTTGTCCTCTTTTTTCTTTTCTTTTCTTTTCTTTTCTTTCTTTCTTTCTTTCTTTCTTTATTTATTTATGTCTCTTCTGGAAATCAAACGCAGGGCCTTCTATACACTAGGCAAGTGCTCTCCTACTGAGCTACTTTGCCTTTGGTCCACTGAGACGAGGCCTTGCTATGTAGCCTAGGCTTCTCTCAAAGTCACACTATTCCTTCTTTTGCCTCCCAAGTCTGGGGTTGAGGGTGTGGCCATTATACCTGGTTCCCAGTCCTCCAGGTTGTATCCACTTAACATTGAATTCATTCTCTCTTCTACTCTCCCCCTATTACTATTGCTCGGTCTTTCAGTCATCCATCAGTGAACATTCCTTGGGCACCAAGGCAGCATGATGGCTGCTGGAGTGACAATGGCATGTGACATTGGAGCTGACAATGGAGCTGTCCCTGTGTTGTCCCTTTTAAAGCCTGAAATCATGTAATTCCACTCTGGGAACTCCTCTCCCTCTACAGTACTTTGACTAGAACCCATGGCCACGTGCATGCTAGGCAATCACTCTACCACTGAGCTTTATTCTCAGCCTTAAAACTCTCACTTTAAAAAAATTTCCAGAAGTGGTAACACACACCTTTAATCCCAGCATTTGAGAGGTAAGGGCAGGTGAATGTCCTTGAGTTCTATGCCTGCCAAAGCTACATAATGAAAACTTGTCTCAAAATAAATAAATTAGTTAAATTAAATTAAACGAAATAATTTTTTATTTTCACTTTTATGTGTATAAATGATGTTTTTCATGCCTGATGACCTAGTAAGCCAGAAGAGGGTGTCAGATCCCCTGGAATTTGAGTTACAAGTGTTTGTGAGCTGCTGTGTAGGTGCTGGGACCTCTGCAAGAGCACCAAACGTTCTTAACTACCAAGCCATCTCTTCAGTTCCCCAAATCCCCGTTTTTTTTTTTTTTGTTTGTTTGTTGAGACAGGGTTTCTCTGTGTAGCTTTGGAGCCTTTCCTGGAACTCACTCTGTAGCCCAGGCTGGCCTCAAACTCACAGAGATCCACCTGCCTCTGACTCCCAAGTGCTGGGAATAAAGGCGTGCGCCACTGCCACTGCCGCTGCTGCTGCTGCCGCCACCACCAAATCCCCATTTTTAATGATGATTCAATCACTCTTCACTTTCAGCCCCTCTGTTCTCTGTCTCTCTGTCTATTGTCACTGCTCCTATGCTGACCTAGGCCACTTTCTTACTGCTATCCTTAGTCTACTTTTGTCCAAAAGTTGGTTTCCACTCATCCACTCATCAATCCAAGCAATCTTTTTTTTTTTTTTTTTGGTGGTGGTGGAAGTTGAAACAGCCCTGGCTGTCCTGGAACTCACTCTGCCTTGAACTCACAAAGATCCACCTACCTCTGCCTCCTGAGTGCTGGGATTAAAGGCGAGCACCATCACTGCCTGGCCCAAGCAATCTCTTAAATCATTAATTCAGTCATAGGTTCTCCTACTTAAGAGGTTCCAATGGCTCCTCACTGTCATCTCGGCTGTGATCTGGCCCAGAGAGCCTCTCTTCTTTATCTCCCATCTACTCTGCACCACGTCTGCTCCACTTCAACTACACCAGCTTGCCTGTAGTTCCCACCCTCTGACTCTCACCTTTCTCCTAACCTATCTTCTGTTTGGTACGCTATATCACCCACCACATCCTCTTGGAAAACAAATCAAATGCCATCCCTAACTGTGCCCTCTGGTTTCCCAGTCATTCTGTCTGGGCATCCATCCCTGTGTATTGTTCTTATCCATAGCCAGACCTGTGACCAGGAGCACATTGGACTGCAGTGATGAGATGGTGCAGCTCTGAGTTTACTGGGCCCTTTCCTCTTTCCAAGAGGCACTGAAGAAAGGGAAACATCCATGGGCCATGGGATGCTAGAGAACTCTCAGGCCTCTCCCCAACCACTAGCCAGCAGGTCTTGGATGGACAGAGCAGAAACACACTTCACAGAGGAGACACCTGAAGCCAAGAGAAGGAGGCAATGATTTTCCAGGTCATGTGGTTCGGAAGGGCTAGGTTTGAGTTCCAAATTGGCTCCCTGAGTCATAGTTTTGCTCTGCCTGATTTAGGGCATCACTCCCTGAGCACATCTTTTGCCAAGCAGTGGCTTTCAAGCTGAAGGAAACATGGGCACTTCTAACCTGGAAGAGCTTACATTCTTGGAGGGGTAGGACTCAGGCCTGAGAAAAGTCCCTTCAGCAGAATCAGAGGGCGGTAAGGGCCCTAGTGCATGGTGCTGCCCGCTCCATTTTAGGAAAGTATGCATTCAAGTTAACACACACACACACACACACACACACACACACACACACACACACACACGAAAACCAGGCTTCCATCATTATTCCCCACAAGCCTCCATAGGTTACAACTCTTTGAGACACAACTTCCCCTTGCTTTCTGGGAAGAGATGAAATAGAAACCTCCCCCTACCGTGTTTTGGAGATGCCATTCATTCATTGGCCAGATATTTACCAAGCTTTCAGGAAATGTCCAAGAACATCCACCCACCTTGTAGGGACCAGAATTAAGATCACCACCATGCTTGTCCCTGGGGGCTAATGATCAGAACAGATTTTGTTCTGATCTCTTGAGTTTTTGCACCTCTGTGTCACCAAAACTAAGAATGTATATGTGTGAGATTCTCTCTCTCTCTCTCTCTCTCTCTCTCTCTCTCTCTCTCTCTCTCTCTCTCTCTCTGTCTCTCTCTGTCTCTGTCTCTGTCTCTCTCTCTCTCTCTCTCTCTCTCTCTGTCTCTCTCTCTGTGTGTGTGTGTGTGTGTGTGGGCGCGCGCGCGCGCGCTGGTAAGTGGAAGTTGTTAAGAAAGGGCCCTTAATGTGACATGTTGGAGATTCTTGGCTGGTGGAGAGCAAGTCTTTGAGGCTCATATGAGGTAGGATGGCAGCAGGGCTCAAGGCAAGAGAAGAGATGCAATGTTTTTCGCTAGAGGAAAACAAAAGCCCAACATGGCTGAAGGTCTGTGCATGCGTACATTGGTGAGGGGACTAATCATGAGGAGCCTTAGGCACCGAGTGAAAGGCAAGACTTTATCCTTAGAGCAGTGACAGCCTTGGCTTTAAGCTGAGGGATTTTAGAGTCGTATCACATCTGTGCTTAGCAAAGGTCACCCAGGCAGTAGGATCTGGGTTACAAGGTCCTTGGTACAATTTCTAAGTGAGTTGACATGGGCCTAGCTGGGGGTAATAGAGAAGGAGGAGAATAGGAGAAATTAAAGGACTATTTGGAAGGCAGAATGCAGAGGTTGGTGCTTCAAGACCTCTGGAGAGAGGGAGGTATCCTAGATGATGATTGGGCCTTGGTGTTTCCTTAATGAAGTGGGGAGGCCTAGAGAACTGAGTTAGGACAGTGATGTAGTTAGTTTAGACGGGTAGTATCTGAATGGAAGTTCCCACAAGGCAACTGGACACATGGGTAGAGGAAAGAGGGATCTAGGCTAGAGACAGCTTTTGGAAGAGACAATGGTCAAGCATGTCAGCAAGATGTTTAGAAAAGGATAATACATGCCCATGAAGTGGTCTACTAGAGCTCTTCACCGTGTGGTGGTGATAGAAGCAGGCTTAAAAGGACTAAGTAGGGGGCTGTATGCTCTTACCCACATCCATTCATTCTTTGGACCCTTCCAGCCCCAACCTAGATCTTACTTTGTGAGTGAGTATGTGTGTGGTGGTGGTGGAGGGGTCGGTTTTCTCAAGACAGGGTTTCACTGTATAGCTCTGGCTGTTCTGGAACTCACTCTGTAGACCAGGCTGGCCTTAAACACAGAGATCCACCTGCCTCTGCCTCCTGAGTGCTGGGTTTAAAGGTGTGTGCCACCACTGCCTGACATTAAATCTTATTTTTTATCATGTGTGTCAGAAGTGATGGGTCAAGGATGTTCCCCAAGTTCAAGTTCAGGCTTTAGCATTCCTCCCTTGTGGTTCTTGGAGCACTTCTTTCTGGTGTTTTAATTATAGTTGTTCATTCACTTGTTAAAACTGCAATTTGAGGGTTGGGTATGTAGCTCTTTGGTAGAGCACTTGTCACCATTTACAAGGTCCTGTGTACTGTCCCTGCGTCATTAAAAAAAATAATGCAATTGTCAGTTAGCTGGGCAACGGTGGCTCCTGCTTTTATTCCCAGCACTTGGGAGACAGAGGCAGGCAAACCTCTGTGAGTTCAAGGCCAGCCTGGTCTACAGAGTAAGTTCCAGGACAGCCAAAGATGCAAAGAGAAACCCTCCCTTGAACCACCTCCCCCCCACACACACACACACAAAATAATGTAATTTGAGGAGGCACATCATCTCATTAATAAACAGTGAGATACACCTTTTCCCTCCCTTCAAATTGGCCATGATGGGCATGATGTATGAGTGGACACTCTGAAGAGAAGGGGAATTGGCTTGAGGGCTTCAGAGTAATGTCAGCATTATCAGAATAGCAAGTACAAGCTTGTTTCCCTCTCCCCGTTAACCGCCTTTGAAAAAGTTATCCCAAAGAAACAGTTGTTCAAGAAGGAAAAGACCTGTGTCTGAAAATGGTGATTACTCATTTATTCGTTCGGAGCTCAATAGATGACGTAGTCCTTCAGTGAGGGGCTGCTGAAGAGGCCGTGAGTGCCTACAGGCGCTCTGTGGCCAGTGGGAAGGGAAGGTCTGAGTGGGATCAGGGCTGGGTGGCAAGAGAGAATGTTAGGTTTTTTGTTTGTTTGTTTGTTTGTTGGGGAGCTGAGGATCAAACCCAGGGCCTTGTGCCGCTCTACCACTGAGCTAAAGCCCCAACCCCGAGAATGTTATGCTTTTGAGTATGTTGAGAGTTTCTGGTCCCTCAACACAACAAGCCCAGTGGGTGGAGAAAATTCCAGAACAACCTGTATCTGCATCCATCGCCCAAGAGAGCTGTCAGCACCTTCCTGTGTCAGTAGACAGTCTCGTCCCAGAGCTGTAATTTCTCTTGACTGAATTTTCCTCTTTGTATTTACTTATGCTAAGAAAGATTTCAGTCAACTTGGCACTGTTTTGAAAAGCAAACATGGCCATTATTTATTTGGATAGCTCCAGGCTGGCTTCTGCACTAGAAGGTGTAAGTTTCTAGGCTGGGCAAGCAGGCTGACTTCCCTGGGGACTCACCCAACACCCCCGCTGTGTCTCTGTTGTGGTCCTGGTTGGTCCAGTTTCAAGCCTCCAGGGGGAAGCAATGGGGGGTGGGGGGGTGGCTGTTGGTTTGGTAAGGATAAGGGGTGGGGTGACTGTGTCTCTCTGGAGTTGGGCTGGGCGTCCTTCCTTCCTTCCTGACTCCTTTCTCCTAAGGGACAAGTGGGAGGAATGTCCTTGCCTCTCCCAGGTCACGGGATGAGCTGTTCCCCCAGGATCCTTTCAGGCCTCTTAGTAGAGATTGTGGAGTACGGCTCACAGTTTCTGTGTGTACCCCACTGTTAGGAATCTTCTGACAGAGGCCTGGCAGGGAGGGCTTAGTGGAGATTGAAAGAGTCCTGGACACCAGGCATCTGGCAATCCCTTCTTATCCCGGACTGTGACTAGTCAGTGGGGATCACCAAACTGACCCCTGCCCTGTCAGGTCCAAAGTGGGCCTTTGGTGCCACCGTGTGGGAAGTATCCACAGTGCGGTTACAAACTTGCCCGTGCAGGGTGCCCATCAATGGAGTCCTGTCTCCTTGAATAGTGACTGGGGAGTGCAGCGTACAACTGCTCATTTGGTATGCCAGTCCTTCTTACACTCAGACTTGGTCCCAGCTCAGGCACCCTGGAACACCACCACCATTGAGATCTCCACAGCCCAAAACCTCTTCAGGGGGGACACACACTCCCTGTCTCTCCACTTCCTAGTCCTCATTCCTTCCAGTCCCCCCCCCCCCATCCTTTTGGGTTTTCGAGACAGGGTTTCTCTGTGTAGTTTTGGCGCCTTTCCTGGATCATATTCTGTAGACCAGGCTGGCCTCGAACTCATAGAGATCTGCCTGGCTTTTCCTCCCAAGTGCTGGGATTAAAGGTGTGCGCCACTGCCCATCATCTCTTCAGAAGATTCTTTTGGTCTCTGTAACTTCTACTCTAGAATTTCTAATTGCTTCTCTCTGGCTAGCTCTCTTTCTGGTTCTTGGGGGCTGGGTCCCCTTCCCTCTTCCTTGGTTATCCCAACAACTTCCAGAGCCTTGCTTCTGAATCCACAATAGCGCCTTGTGTTTTAATCTTCTCTCTCTCTCTGTCCTTTCACTTAGGGTAACTCTTGGACACCCCAAACTCAATGTGTAAAGTTGATCTCATCTTTTCACGACTGTGCTCCTGTGACCATTGCTCTGACACTTCATCATCCTCCAAGAGAGCCTCTACCTGTACCACCCTGCCCTTAGCTGTCTGTCTGAGACTTCTGCCTGGCCCTAGTGTCCTTGATTTTCCTGAGTTAGTCTAGTCTTCAGGGGTGGATTGCCTCTATGGGTTGGACCCTGCCCATCCTCACCTTCTTACTGGTCCCTCATCGCTGGTCAGTTCCTCCCTAGGAGGACCTAAGTCCTGCCAGACTGACTTCCTGTTCTCTGAATGCACCCCTCCTCTCCTCTCCTCTCTCTGTCTTGGCACGAGGTGGTCTGTGCACTCGAATGCCTGACTCCCACCTGTCTGCCTGTAAGGTCCCAGCTACAATGCCAGTGCCTTTTGGATAGGTTCCTATGGACTCTGAGCTTGGCCAGGAATCTTTTCTTTGCCGTCAAGATGTCCTACATTTGTTTCCTCTATCACTACCCTGATCTGCCTGTTCCTACCTAGAGTACCATACTCCATCCAGGCAGAATCAATTTTCTATGCCCAGATGACCCAGATATCAAAAAGCATTGAGTTCTAGGGAGAAGAAAGCCATGATTGCTGGCCATCCCAGTAAACCCGGGGCCAAGTTGATCTGATCTGGGACCCAAGACTTACCTTCCTCTCCTGGGCTTCTTTGCTCCCCAAGATGCCATTGTGAACTGAGTCAGGATCCTTGAAGGCTGGATAGGACTTGAAAAGAAGAGACTCGTTCTAGGTGCTCTTGTCGTTGGCGAACCGCAGCCATCAGCTCGGGCTCATTAGAACCCAGAGGGCTGTCCCAGGACACCAAGGGAACTAGTATACAGTGACCACAGGTCAACACATTTGATGACATCCTGGTGAGACTCCCTTTTCCTTCAGGGCTATGCAGTGGGAGTGCTGGTCACACGTCATTGAGGGAGGGCCTGAATTCCTGAAGGGTGCTGGTGGCAGCAGTTATGGTCCCCAGGTTAATTATTTCTAATGTCATACAGAAGAGAATGTGCTGAGTGGGACCTCCCCGAATCAGCCTCGGCCTTGAAGGGCACTGATCTCCCCAGACCTATTCTACCCACTACCAGACTGAAGTTGAAGGTCATTTCCATAGCCCTCAGGTCTCTGAACCATCATTGTGCTCCAGGAACCTGGGAGCTCTCCTCTGAGAATTCAGGGTCCCACCTTGGGTCTTTGATACTGCTGTGTCCTCTGTCTGCCCCGTGGGGGGACCCAGTTCCCTTGCTCAGAGAGCTCAGAAAACAGAACCAAATTGCTCTGTAAGTGAACGAAATGTGCCAAAGAGGACGCTGCCTGGCTCTTAGGAAGTGTCCCTTGCACTTTAACAAATTTACTAAGCAAACAACTCAAAATAGAATACACAGGATCCATCCAGTTTTTTCCTGGGCCTCTGTTCCCCAGACTGCCTTCCTTAAGTTCTTTAGGACAACCATCCAAATCTCCACCGTTGCCCCACCCCCACCCCAAACCTTCTTCTTTGTCACTTAATACAAGTGTGATGATGTGCTCAGTGAATACCTGCTGGGTTGTGAGTGGCTAGAAGCCTGGGGCACTGAGATATTTTCTCGCCTTACCTGGCACAGATGGTGCCATCTTGGTCATTGGTTCCAGAATGCCCAGATGTATGAAGTTCCTCTCGTCTGAGCTGCCAGGATTCCCTTGCTTTCTCTCGTCTTTCTCGCTGCTGTTTTTCTCCAGTATTCTGAGTTTCCATCATCAAACAGTGGCCTCACACTAAAATGGAAAACTTTCCCTGAGATTCCTCCCTGCTTACTTCCTGAACTCTGCTTTCCATCTCCCCTGACCTACAAAGCTGTGACTCATTCACACAGCAGCCAGCAGTGTTGGGATTTCTCACAGGAAACCTGATAGCAGCTCACGTGATGCTGTTTTCACGATGCCCACTCTTGGCCCTGGCTTTTCTTATCTAAAACGCTGATTTGTTCTATCACAAGAGGCAGCGGAGTTGTTAGTTTTCCCCTAGATTTGGGTGCCCTCATTAAAAAAGGGCTTTGTATCCAACGGGCCCATGGTGGAACTTTTGCAGAACTTCCAAAGGCTTCCCAACTTCCAAATCCTACAAATGACGAAATCACCTTTGTTGCTGTTTCTGCATAAAGACAGTCTTTGGATCTCCCTAGAAATCTAGAAAGCTAAAGGATTTGTACACATACACGTACACACACACACATGCACACGCACACGCACACGCACACGCACACACACTTTGAGAGGATCTATGACAGCCAGGTGAGGGGTAGGGTGGGATTTTGATAGAACTGACAGATGGGGCTCATATCTGAATGGAATGTGCAACATCTCAGCACGTATTTGAAAGGCTGGGGGAGTGTTTGTGTTGAATTCCTGAGGGTTGTCAAAGGCCCCGGTAGAATTTTAAAAATGCTTTGTTGTACTGTTCTGTTGATAGGGTCTTGCTACATAGCCCAGGCTGGCCTGGAACTCACTATATTGCCCAGGATGGTCTCAAATTCTTGGCAATCTTCCTACCTCGGCTTTCCAAGTGCTGGGATTACAGATGTATGCTCCATGCCCAGCTAAACATGTGTTTTACAAATATATTGGTGAAAGTAGGCTGAGTGATGAATGTGGGTAATGAATTAAGCAGGCTTAAATGAAGTTTGAAAATCACCTTTAGAGTTCACTCTTTTCTTTTTTCGTTTGTTTTTCAAGACAGGGTTTCTCTGTATAGCCCTGGCTGTCCTGAAACTTACTCTGTAGACTAAGCTGCCCTGGAACTCACAGAGATCCACCTGCCTCTGCCTCCCGAGTGCTGGGATTACAGGTGTGGGCAACCACTGCCAGGCTTATAGTCCAGTCTTCTCTTCATCATTAGTAACAATTACCATCAGTTTCTTCTAGTACTAAGGATGGAACCCAGACTTTGGGAATACTAGTGCTCTACCACTGAATTAGATCTCCAGCCCTAATTTTATTCTGAGACAAGTTTTTACCAAGTCTCTCAAAAAGGCCTTGATTTCTTTCTTTCTTTCTCTCTTTCTTTCTTTCTTTCTTTCTTTCTTTCTTTCTTTCTTTCTTTCTTTCTTTCTTTCCTTCCTTCCTTCTTTCTTTCTTTCTTTTTTTTTGAGACAAGATTTCTTTGTGTTCACTGGCTGTCCTGGAACTCAATTTATAGACCAAGGTGGCCTCAAACTCAGAGAGCCACCTGCCTCTGTCTCCCAAGTGTTGGGATGAAAGGTGTATGACATCATGACCAGCAGGCCTTGAATTTTTAATCCTCCTGTTTTAGCTTCCAGGTTGCTGGGATTATATGTGCATATCACCACACTTGACAATACTTTTAATAAGTTCCAAAGAGAGCTAACATTCCTCAGCCACCTACCTCATTTACCCACATGAATCAAGCCAGAATCAAGCCAGACTGGGGAGGCTGAAGCAAGAAAATTTCTGTGAGCTTGAGGCCAGCCTGGGCTACATAGTGAGTACTAGGCTAGCCATGGCTGTACAGTAAAATTCCGTCTCAAACAAAAATCCCCAAAGTGATGACAACAAAGTTGTTGAATCACTTATGCCAAATGCCAACAAAATGGAGTAAGGAAACCATGAGGTAAGAGCTCAAACCTGGGAGCTTTGACTTCCTGAAAACAAACAAACAAACAAACAAACAAACAAACAAACAAACAAACAAACCCACAATCTTGCCAAAAGTAGACACACACACACACACACACACACACACACACACACACACACACACACACACACTTCTTCTTCTTTTTTTTTTTTTTGGTTTTTCGAGACAGGGTTTCTCTGTGTAGCTTTGCGCCTTTCCTGGAGCTCACTTGGTAGCCCAGGCTGGCCTCGAACTCACAGAGATCCGCCTGCCTCCGCCTCCCGAGTGCTGGGATTAAAGGCGTGCGCCACCAACGCCCGGCCCACACACACTTCTTTAAGGGCACTTACCTTGCAACTGCCTCTTCAGCCTTGAACAGATGCCAACTAGTTGACGATCTTTGTAGCCAAAGATAATTATTTCAAAACTACTTATGATACTTGATTTCACCTTTAAAAATCTTTGTCCTTCCTTGTCTCTCTGGGTGTGCCTATGATTCATTATAGCATGCACAGTCTGGGTTGTGATCCCCGGCTCATTCTTTTGTTGTTTTGTTTTGTTTGAGGCAGGGTCTCTCTATGTAGTCCTGGCTGGCCTGGAGCTCCCTATTTAGGCCAGTCTGGTCTCAAACTCACAGAGATCCACCTGCCTCTGCCTTCTGAGTGTTGGAATTAGAGGCCTGCACCACCATGTCCAGCCTTCCCCTGCTTATTTTTAAGTATATTCATTTCCTTAGAGAACTACTTTCTGGATATTATTTCAAATTGACACACTTATTCTGCCTTGATCTTGAAACATTTTACCCAGGACATAGTTTGTGAGACTCAGTGGGAAGAGTAAATGCAGAGTGCCTCATTCAATAGATTATGAATTTCAAGATAACAACAGCAGGGCATGAAACTAATCATGAACTCTTTGGAGCATGGAGCCCATAGAATTACAGTTACTAAATGATGCTGAGATGCTAATTAAGCTTTGATGCACACTTGAACTAAAGTACAGTCTGTCCATATGAAAACTAATTATGCACCCATCCAATGTGCAATGTGACTGCTGGTGATCAGTGTGTGTGTGTGTGTGTGTGTGTGTGTGTGTGTGTGTGTGTGTGTAAGAAATGTTATGGGGGCCAGGCAGTGGTGGCGTATGCCTTTAATCCCAGCATTTGGGAGGCAGAGGCAGGCAGATCTCTATGAGTTTGAGGCCAGCCTGGTCTACAAAGCCATATCCAGGACAAGCACCAAAACCACACAGAGAAACCCTGTCTTGAAAACAAACAAACAAACAAACAAACAAAATGTTATGGGGTCTCTGTCTAGGTGCTTCTGACTCATGTTCACCAACTCTAGAGGGACCTCTATATTGCAATTAAGTTCATCTCTGAGAAGCAGAGCTACACACACAGCCTGAAGTCATTTAACATAGAGCCTGTTTTTGTTGTTGTTAACAGGTTTTTCTATACCTGGATAGTAGGTTCCTCTGCTGATGCAGTATGCCAGATCAAGCCAAACTGAAAAAGTAAAAGAACAGGTTTATTTGAACAAAGTAACTCCCGGGTGATCCCTCCAGCCCCAGAGACTGGGGGCTGGAGAAATCACATGCCTGAACTAAAGTAGGGAGCTTAAATACCCTATAGGTGAAGGGTGATGATGTGCCTTCCATAAGCTGGGTTTGTGCCCAAGTATGGTATGCTTTAGGGGGGGACTCAGGCCGCTGACAACTTGAGAGGAGGAGCTACCACAGTCACTAAGAATGCAGACCTGGGCTTTTTGGTGCCTTTTCTTTGTTGGAGATTTTCTGAGAGGGTGGGATTTGGAGAGAGAGAAATGGGGCTTTCTGGATTAAGCAGGAGTGAGCTGGAGGTTCCATCTGAGCAGTTGTCATTTTCTGAAATCTGATGAGGAGACCAGAGGAGACAGAGCAGGGTGAGGGTAGGGATACAGAGGGTGGGGATGAATGAAAAAAAGAAAGAAGGGAAGAAGGCAAGAAAGAAAGAAAGAGAGAGAGAGAGAGAAAGAAAGAAAGAAAGAAAGGCAGGCAGGCTTATAGGAATTCCCTCCAGTGGAATTTTGTTTTTTGACCCTTCTCTCTCTTCCTCCCAGGTTTCAGCACCAGATGAATGAAAAACAGAAATAAAAGGACATGACAGCTCCTAAGGGGTTGAGGTTTTTATTATGGATAAAAGGGAGAGCACAGGCCGAGATAGAGGCATCTGAAAGAGTCCAGACTGAACCAGGCCATATGAGGAGGGGGAAAGGGCAGAGGGGAGAGGAACCTGGGGCCAAGAGGCCAGGAGTGAGCCAGGAGACCAGGAGACCAAGAGGGCAAGAGACCAGAATAACAAAAATGTCTGGGTTATACAGAGAAGAGAAGCTGGGCGAAGAAGGCCAGTGGAGGGCGGGGACTGGCGAGATTGCAGGTGGGGGGCAGGGTATGCCAGCCAGGATGTTGCTCTCCATAACAGGTACTGGCAATGCTGAGAGAGGCTGGCAGACAATGCCTGCTTTGATAGGAGGTTCATAGGCACCTCAGCCAGTTTGACCGTGTGTGTGTGTGTGTGTGTGTGTGTGTGTGTGTGTGTGTGTGTGTGTGTGTGTGTAAAACAGAGACCATGTGACAGGCTAGGAGGAAGTTCCAAAAGGGAAGTGCAGGTAAACATGTAGCCACAAGAGGGCGTGCATTTACTTTCAATAACAAATTAAAACACAGGAAAAACCTGATTGTTACATACCTAGCATTTACAAAATATTATTGACTTCATTATGAAGTATAGCTGAGGCTATAGCACAATGGCAGACCATTGCCCAGCGTGTCTGAGGCCCTCAGCACTACAAAGAAGGAGGAGAAAGAGGAGGCAGTAGAGGCGGCACATGCCTGTCATCCCAGCACACAGGAAGTGGAAGCCGGAGAATCAGGAGTTCAAGGTCATCCTTTGCTATATAGCAAGCTCAGTGTCAGCTTGGCTTACTCTGTCTCGTAACAATGACAACAAGTCATTACAGAAAATCAAAGAAGACAAACCCTTAATTACAGAGAGGTGCATAGATAGATAGTAAGCAAGTATAGCAGAGACGGAATGACAGAAGAGTTAATTTTATTTTTTACGTTAATGTATTTTTGTTGTTGTCGTTCTTTTGTGTGTGCGTAGGTGGGAATGTACAGGTACGTGCAGGTGCCTGAAGAGTCCAGAAAAGGGAGTAGGCCCCCTGGGGGCTGGAATTGTAGATGGTGGCGAGCCTTGCAGGGTGGGCGCTGAGAGCAGACCCAGGTCGTCTGAAAGAGCAGCGTGTGCTTCTAACCACGGAGCCTTTTCTCCAGCTCCACCTGAGTTTGTCAAAGGATCTGGACAGTAGGCACAAAGAGCCGACTCTGAGCCAGGTGGCGGTGGTGCACACCTTCCTAGCACTTGGGAGGCAGAGGCAGGCAGATCTTGTGAGGAGAGCCAAGGCTACACAGAGAAATTCTGAAATTGGGGGAAAAAAGTTTACTTTTTTATGTGAAAAAAAAATTTTTTTTTTTCGAGACAGGGTTTCTTTGTGTAGCTTTGGGGCCTGTCCTGGATCTCGTTCTGTAGACCAGGCTAGCCTCCAACTCACAGAGATCTACTTACCTCTGCCTCCCAAGTACTGGGATTAAAGGCATGTACCACCACAGCTGGCTACCACATCCAGCTTTTCAGAGTTTGGGGTTGAATCAGGGCTCAGTGCATACCACACCATCATTGCACTAACTGAGCCACATCCTAGTGTTCACTCCCAACCTCCTTTGTAGTACAATCAGGCCCTGAACTCACCATCATTCCACCTCAGCCTGTTGGGTGCTTAGATAACAGTCACATGATATCACAACCAGCTTCTAGGCTTTTTTGGTTAATATATTAGTACATAAAAATTTAAATATATAGTCAAGCTGGGTGTGATAACACACACTTTTAATCCCAGCACCCAAGACTCTGTCTCAAAAAACAAAACAAAACAAAAGAACTGGGCATGGTGGTGCATTCTAATAATCCCAGTACTCAGGGGTGGAGGCAGGAGAATTGCTGCAAGTTTAAGGCCTACATATTGAGTTCTACATTTAAGGCCTACATATTGAGTTCTACATTTAAGGCCTACATATTGAGTTCTACATTTAAGGCCTACATATTGAGTTCTACATTTAAGGTCTACATATTGAGTTCTACATTTAAGGTCTACATATTGAGTTCCAGGCCACCCAGAATGACATAGCAAGACACTGTCTTGATAAGTAAATAGGTCTTTATTAACTGAGTATGTTGGTATGCACTTGCAGTCTTGGGTATTAAAGAGATTCAGACGAAGGGCAGGTGGTGGTTGCGCACACCTTTAATCCCAGCACTCGAGAGGCAGAGGCAGGTGGATCACTGTGAGTTCGAGGCCAGCCTGGCTACATAGTGAGTTCTGGGAAAGGTGCAAAGCTACACAGACAAGAGGAGGATTTCTTTTTAATCTTCTTTTCTTTCTTCCCCTCTCTCTCCCTTCCTTCCTTCTTTCCTTCTTTCTTTTTTTCTTTTTTAAAGCAGGGTCTCTTTATGTAGTCTTGACTATCCTAGAGCTCCCTATGTAGACCAGGCTAGGCTTGGAAATAACAAAAATCCTCCTGCCTCTGCTTCCTGAGTTTTGGGATCTAACGTGTGTGCCATCATACCTGCCTGGCCTCACTCCAGGATTTCAAGACCAGTAGGGGCAACATAGAAAGACTTCATCTCAAGCCAAGTGCAGTGGCTACAATCCCAGGAAAATGTGTTGATCTACGTTATTCAATAGACCATCAACTGCTGTATCAGGGTTGTGAGCCAATCTTGGAGAAGCCCAGATATGGAGGCATGAGTGTTCTATATAATTCTGGAAAATTGATCAGCTACTATGTCTGTCGGGGTCCAGGTAATACCTCCTGTCCTGTGCTAAGTGCAGATGGAAGCTCAGTAGGAGCTCCTCTCTGTCATCCAAAGATACTGTTATGGGCCTTGTGGGGAGCCTTTAACCTCAGGACCAAGGCAGAGAGATCTAGGATAAGAATCAGAACAATAGGGCCTAGCCTGCAGTGATCTGTGCAGATGAGGCCTAGAACTCTGCTTTCTCAGGGCCTTAACACTTGGACAGCCAACAGAACCGCTGCTTAAAAAGTCATTTGTGAAAGTTAAGAGGAAGGGGGCTGGAGAGATGGCTCAGAGGTTAAGAGCACTGGCTGCTCTTGCAGTGGACCCGGGTTTGATTCTCAGCACACTCGGTGGTTTACAGGCATCTGTAATTCTAGTTTCAGGGGATCCGATGCTCCCGTTTGATCTCTGATGACACAGGGCACATGCATGGTACATATACATATATGCAAGCAAAACACTCATATATAGAAAACAAATCTTAAAAAATGTTAGGAGGAAGAGCCTTCCTAGCTAATCATATTAGCTTAATGTCTATCCTCTGTGGTGTGAGATATAGAGTGCTAGACCAAGAAATAATCTCCAAACATTTCTCCAAGGCCTCCAGAGATCCTGTAAAGTCTTTCTCTCACTCTGCTTAAATCAGTTTGCACAGTTCAGTACAACCTCTTCCTTGAAAAGATACCGTACCAAGGCCAGACGAATCAGCTGAGCTACAACTTGGATGGCCAAGGTCTGCACCCCCACATTCCAAGAACCTGCCCTTCTTGTATGCACACCCTGCCCATTACAGCTCCAAATTGCTGTTGCTTGTGCAACTCAGAGGGACTACTGCTGGCCTGAAAGGCAGGACAGTGTGTATACAACTGAATACATTGTAACTGAATCCTGGGCTGGGAGCATGCTACCCAAGTGTGATATCACTGAAATATAGACCCAATCCCTTTACTTTACTTTGAAATCAAGTATCACTCACTTGTACAGGTCGCCCTGGAACTTTCCATCTTCCTGCCTTGGCTTCTTAAGTCTCTGGGATTATAGGCACATGCCACCACGTCTGGCTTTGAGACAAAGTCTTGCTATGTTGCTTACACTGTGATCTTAATATCCTAGGTTCAATTCATTCTCTTGCCTCAGTCTTCTGAGCAATAGGACACACACCACCATAACCTGTAAGTTTTCTTACATTTATTTATTTATTTGTTTGGTGTGTGTGTGTGTGTGTGTGTGTGTGTGATAGCTTACGTGTTGGAGTCAGACTACAGCTTGTAGGAGCCAGTTTTCCCCTTCCACCATGTGAGCTCTTGGGATTGACTCAGATCAGGCTTGGTGGCTTTCCCTGCTAAGCCACCCCACAGACCCCTATTTGTTTTTTTTTTTTTTTTTTTTTTTTTTTGAGAGACTGTCTGGCTATGTAGTTTCGACAGGCTTGGAATTCCCTATTCAACTTGCAGACACCCTGGCTGCCTGACCTCCTGAGTGCTGGAATTACAGGCATGTGTCCCCATGTTTCTGCAGTGCTGAGGACTGAACTCATCAGTACTAGGGGCTTTTCCTCTTAGTACATGAGTCTGGTGACTCGGAGGGATGGCCGAAGGTAAGAAAAGTAAGCATATCCTCCAAGGAACTCGCCTACGTGGAAGGCTATGCATAGCTTTCAACCAGGAGGGCCTCTGTGTCCCAGCACAGGCTGAAGTTAGCAGAGAGGACAGAATTCCCTCAAGTGGTTCTGAGTTCAGAACTCCCTGGGTTCAGGATTTCCATGTGTATCTACTAAACTATTTTAATTGCAAATCATAAGGTCCCACTCTTTCGCCATCACAAATGTGGATTTATGTGCAGGAGACTTTCAAGATGAAAACTGGCCTCCTCTGAAGTTCTGCTGTGCCACATTGAATTCTGGAACTGGTGTGACTTGGTTTGCCTTCTGGCTCTATGACATGAAGGCTCACTTGCATTAATGCTTTTTGCTGCTAAGTAATACTTGATAGTGCTGAACAGTGGCTGATAATAAAAGTTAGTATTTTTGTTGTTGTTGTTGTTGTTGTGGCCAGATACCTAATAAAAAGCAGCATTAAGAAAGGAAAGATCTGGGGGCTGGAGAGATGGCTCAGCAGTTAGGAGCACTGGCTGTTCTTCCAGAGGACGCGGGTTCAATTCTCAGCACCCATATGGCAGCTTACAACTGTCTGTAACTCCAGTTCCAGGGGATCTGATACCTTCACATCATTTCACACAAAATAAAGTTAAATAAATTATTAAAACTATCTAAAAATAAAATAATTTTTAAAAAAGGAAGGAAGCAAGATTTGCCAGCAGTGGCGGCACATCCTTTAATCCCAGCTCTCAGGAGGCAGAGGCAGGTGGATCTCTCTGAGTTCAAGGCCAGCCTGGTCTACAGAGTGAGTTCCAGGACAGCTAAGGCTACACAGATAAACCCTGTCTTGAAAAACAAAACAAAACAAAACAAAACAAAACAAAACAAAACAAAACAAAACAAAACAAAACAAAAAAAGAGCGGTCCCTGCCCACCACAGCTGGACAGATTGGCTGTGAAGTGTTGGTCACATGAATGCTCAGCCAGAGAGCGGGGAAGGGGATGCTGGGGGTCAGCTCACTTTCTTTTTATCCAGTTGGCGACTTCAGGCCATAGAATGGTGCTGTCCACATTCAGGGTGAAGTCTTCCCTTTTTAGTTAAATCTCTCTGGAAACAGCCCGAAGACTCACCCACGGGCATGTCTCCTAAGTGATTCTAACCCAATCAACTTGACAGGGAAGATTAACGATCACACTGCCATGCTCCAGATTTCTGACTTGTCTCATGCTTCAATGTACTAGGGCCATTGCATGAATTGACGTATCTCCTTCAACCTAACCCTTGTCCCCATTACCTGGGGTGAGTATTTTATCACCTCAGTGCCATAGTCTGTGGACTTTCAGATACCACCTCCCATTAATGATGGGATCCCTCTCACCATGTAGTCTGGTCAGTGGTCAATTCCTGTTTATCTTTTGGTGTGCTTTCTAAGACCCCTCCTGCTGCTCTCTGTCTCATGCAAGTGATTCATCCAGGGAGAGATTCTTCCTAGAAAAGGAATGAAAGAAGCAGAAGAAGGGGCTAGGGAGGTGGCTCAGTGGTTAGAAGGGCTTGCATTCAACCATGGGGACCAGAGTTTGGACCCCAGCACCTACATCACAAACTGGGTGTCCTGCAAACACCTGCAACTCCAACTCCAAGGGATCCAATGTCTTCTTCTGACCTCTGCGTGTATCCCACCCCCACACAGAAGGACATATACAAGGACACAAACACGTATACACACAAGTAAATAGAAATAAGAAACAGAAAAGAGCATGGGGGAAAATATGGGGATAGAATCGGTCTGATTTGGAGGCTAATTTCAGCTAGACATCACAGGGAGCGAATCACACCCCATAGTTGGTTCCACCATAGAGTAAGAAAGCTGGCCTTTATTGGCTGTGTCCTGCTCCTGGGAAAGGTGGGACTGATATCTAAGCATGAAAGAGCTCATTTAAATAAAATTCTACAAAGAATGGGGCAGGGCTTGAGAGATGGCTCAGAGGTTAAGAGCACTGGCTGTTCTTCCAGAGGTCCTGAGTTCAATTCCCAGCACCCACATGGTGGCTCACAGCCATCTATAATGAGATCTGGCTCCCTCTTCTGGCCCGCAGGGATACATGCAGACAGAACACTGTATACATAATAAATAAATAATTCTTTAAAAAAAAAAAAAGAATGGGGCAGCGGAGAGATGTTAGTTTTATCAATGTGTGCAGTAGTACTGTAACCCTGTGCTGACTGTGGAGGTAGGATAGAGAAGATGTCCCCAGACTTCCCCCAGGCACTCACACACAGACACAAACACACAATTTATTGTCTCTGGACACTAGCTGCTTACACCCTGCGAAGGGGCCGGGTCCTGTGGGATAAAATAAAGAGGCACACTTTTTGTTTTTACACATTTCCTGCCTTCAGGTTCCTGCCTTGGCTTTCCTGGGTGATGGACTACAAGCTGTAAGATGAAATAAAGCTTTTCTTCCCAAAGTTGCTCTTGTCATGGTGTTTTCTTAAACCAGTAGAAAGCCTAACTATGATAGGTACTGGGATGAGGTTGGAACCCCAACCTGGTCTACAGAGCGAGATCCAGGAAAGGCGCAAAGCTACACAGAGAAACCCTGTCTCGAAAAACAAAACAAAAAGAAAAAGAAAGAAAGAAAGAAAGAAAGAAAAACGACTCATGTGCATCCCTCCTGAACATACGAACAGCTTTTGCTAAAGCCTTGGGGAGAGGGACTCTTGTTTCTATATAGCTACCTTCCTCTTTGCAGACCACCTTTAAGATCTGCCTCCTTTCTACTCCACAGGGATTTAAATTTTAACAGTCAGTGGGAATCTGGGAGACACTGACCCCGTTGTGCCCCAAGAGAACCCTAGTGACAGATGCCGAATCAAGCCTGAGGCTAGAGCCGGAACCACAGCTGCTGGCACTGTTCCTGCCTGCAAACTGGTGTTTGCCACCTGACACCCTGATGGGACCCAAGTACAGATAAGAGTCTGCCAAGCCCAGGATGTGATTGAGCTGGTGTGGAGGCTTCAATGGCCCAGGGTCAATCTCACCTCCTTTTCTCCAGTAGCTCTGGGACGACGCAAAACAGAACACTGACCATTGCAGAGCCTTCATTTTGGTGAGGGCACAGCCAACCCTGCTGTTCTTAGGATCACTCTTGTATCCCTGCTCCCTGGTCCCTACCATGTTACCTATATTTGATTCAGGCTTAAACTGACTTCCATGTGGGCATGACCTTGACAATTCTGAAACTCAACTAAGTATAGAGCCCCTGGGGAAACCATGGCCTGTCTGTTCCCTACAGGTCAGGATGTAAAGTCTCTGATGTATTCAGGTGATTGGGAGGAGGACACAGTGAGAAGAGATATCCTTTTACAGTAGATCTCAGGCACCAAAGCCCTCAGGCTTTAGGCCAGAGTGAGCGTGAGAGTTACTGTGAGGAGGGGGTGGACTGTTAAACAGGAAGCGGAAGCCTAGGAAATCATGTTTGGGGAGGACGAGATAAGATTCTAAAACCAGCATTGATTTTTTTTTTTCAGAAATGTTATAAACCTTGCATTCATTTAGCTAGCCAAGTACAGTTGCTGGTGCTTCTGGGAGACAAAGGCCTATCCCTGTTGGCCAACAAGGTGACCCTGTTGAGCTTCATCCTTGGATGCAGAGATTGCAACCAAAACGTAGCTCTCCACTAGATCAGCTTGTGATCAGTTCCTTCCTCACACTGGTCTAAACCAGACATTGTCTAGTGTTGATGCTTGTGATGGCTGTTCTCGGTCAACTTGACTACATCTGGAATTTACTAAAACCCCCAAATGGAGGGCTCACCTGTGAGAGATTTCTGCTTAGTTTGAAGTGGAAAGATCTACTAACTGGATCTTTGAGGTAGGAAGACACACCTTTAGTCCAGATCTAATCTGGGCCACCATGCCTTCTGCTGGGAGCCTGCCCATATAAGGACATGGAAGGAGGAAGCTTTGCTCTTTGCCTGCTTGCTTTGACCTTACCCGCAGATTCACTCCTCCACTGGCATTTTAACCCACTTCTGCAGGATTCCAGTGTAGACTGAAGATCAGCTGAGACATCTGGCCTCATGGACTGAGCAACTGCTGGATTCTTGGACTTTCCATTGATAGCTAATCACTATTGGATTAGCTGGAGGTCATTTTAATAAATCATATATATATGTTTGTATATATACATATATGAAAGAGAAAACGATATATTCATTCTATAAGTTCTGTTACTCTAGGGATCGCTGACTAATATATACACTGCTCTTCCTTCAACCCCAAGGGCCTCAGGCAAGGGAGGGGATTTGAGCAGGCCCAGGCACTGGAAGGAATCTGGTCCAGTTTCCCTGACACCTGCTTCCTTGCTGAGTCATGCAGACTTTTCTGTAAAATGAGACTATCATCAGCTTGGTTACCAGGTTCAGAGGATGTTGTCAAGGCTTTGCTCCTTCTGGTCTATAGTCATTCCCCTGTCCTAGGCTTCAAGAACTGATGAGAAATGCTGGCTGAATCCTCCGTCTCCCAAAGAATGAAATTCTTTAATCACAACACTTGAGAAGCAGAGGCAGGCGGATCTCTGTGAGTTCGAGCCTAGCCTGGTCTACAGAGTGAGTTCCAGGACAGCCAGGGCTACACAGAGAAACCCTGTCTGGAAAAAACAAAACAACAAAAAGAAAAGAAAAAGAATGGAGTTGGGCATGAGATGTCATCTTCAGCCTTTGTAGTAACACAGGCTATATAACAAAACCTGTGGGATGGGACTACAGTCAACGCAGTGATGAGTTTGGGAAGGCTATGACGGAGGAGTTTTAACTGTATTTGCCACCTCCCTGGTGGGCCACTGTCCTTTCTAGCTTATTCCTTTTCTAGATTGCCCCAGACACATGCTAGGCTATGGTCTAAGGGAGGAAGGCATTTTGGGTGCTAGCATCAACTCTGGCTGTGAGGGTGTTTTCTGATTCCTAACAGTATAGCCCTGCCTGACTCTAAGGATAGGTCTGCTCTACTGGTTGCCAGGGGAGCCTGGCAAAGATGGCAGAGCAAATGCCCTTGAATTCTACTTTTTAAAGGGCTAGTAATAGCAAGAGTGGCATATGTTGTCCTTGGGTGATACTAAAGGAGTTCGGAGAGTTGAGTCCTAGGATCCAGGCTGCAGGTGGAGGCTACAAATAGAAGGTTAGGTGGGATTGGGGGTTTAGCCAGTGGTAGAGAGCTTGCCTTGCAAGTGCAAGGCCCTGGGTTCGGTCCTCAGCTCTGGGGGGAGGGGGACGACGACAAAATAACAAAAATAGAAGGCAAGGGGAGCTAGTGATCTGGGGGTGTGGAAAGTTGTAGCAAAAAGAAGTAAAAGACTCCCCCCCCCACACACAAAAAGGTTCATGAAACAGGTTCAAGAAATTTGTTGACCATGGAATTCCAGAAATCAGCCAACCTGTCAGCCACCCCGGAGCACAGAGGTTGCAGAAAACAGATGATATGAATTATTTCCCACCCCAGAGTTTTAAAAGACAGTTTACACAAAGAGCAGTCCATGGGCCTGGCTTCACCAAGCCCGCCACCTCCTTACTCAACAGCTACAAAAGCTGATTCTCAGGCTTTGTATGATGGGCTGTTCTCTTGTACCCCTCGGATATGGAGCTGCTTGAGGTTTAGTGACGCCAGCCTCTCAGACCAAAAAAGCTCTGCTGTTGCCATTCTGAGGTAGAGTGGGGTCTTTACACCTTCATTTTCCGTCACTGACTTTACAGGAGGTACTTCAGAAGAGGTGATGGGTTGAAAGTGGCAGGAGTATTCTTACACAGGAATCCCTGGGTTATTCACCCCAACACAGGCAGCTGGTAGATGGCATTCAGACCCTGAAAGGTGTGGGGTCTAGCTCCTGTGGGCTTCTCTCTGACGTAGGTTCAAGTCTTCAAGTTTGAACGTGGGCTGGCTTGTGGTCACGTGGTCTCAGGACCATATGCTTTCTGGGAGCGCACAGAACCTCATGCATACTCAAGTGGATGGCTCCCTTAGAGAAAGAAGCAGGGGCCTTTCTGGACTGCCAAGGCTGAGTTATGCCCCACGGAGCATCTCTAAGGAGGCCCAAAGAGACTCAAATTTCTTGTATTCCAGCCTCAGCTCTCGAGTTGTTTCCTTTACCTGCAGGCTCTCGCCAGTCCTAAGGAACTGTGCCACCTCAGTCCGGCGTGGTCCACGGTACGCTCAATGAATCCTCCATGTTTGAAGGTATTCCTTTGCCTGTGACACCGGCAGCAGACACTCCTGCGATACCCCTCGCCCACTGACGCCTCGGTCTTGTGTGAGGAAGTTGTCAGGCTTTGCAGTTATAAAGTGGGGCAAGGGTTCTTAAAGCTCTGCCGTGTCCAAGTCTCCCAGATGTCTGTTAAAGCTGGGGCGGCTGGTGGGGGCTGGGACATAGCTCAGTTAGTTGTGTTTGTTCGACTCCAACGAGGACTTGAGTCTGATCCTCAGCCCCCACATAAAAAGCCAGGCACAGTGACATATGTCTACAATCCCTAGAGCTCACTGGTCAGTTAGCCTAGCCTAATTGATGAGCCCAGCATTCTAGTAACAGACTGTTACTAGTAACGGAAAGCCGTCTGATGTTGATTTCCGGCTTTGACATACATGTGCACACATAGACACACACCGTGGAAGCTGAGCCCAGCCCTGGGAGAATATGATTTCTTAGAGTCTGTACAAGGTTAGATTGGCATCCTCACAATTTCTTAGGCTATTGCTGCTGGTGTGGGCACCACGCAGAGATCCGCATGCTTGGATACACTGAACCAGGTGCTCTTGATAACCTGCCCTCTCTGGGCAGAATAACTCCTAAGGTGCAGGCACTCAGCTCTCTCCTCTCTCTTCAAGGCAGGGTTTCTCTGTGTCTGTCCTCCAACTCAGAAATCTGCCTGCCTCTGCCTCTGGGATTAAAGGCATGCCCCTGCCCCCTATCCAGCTACCTCTTTTCTCTTTATTGAAGCAGTAAGAGGCTACACCCTCAAAGGTTAAGGAGCTTTGAGTACTTTTTGTCAGTCCTAGGGAACAGGTCTCAGCCTCAGTTCGGGTTGCTTAAGAAGAATCCCGGGACTGCTTTAGCTGTTACTTGGTTTCAGGGAGGGTCAAAATGGGCTGAATCCCATTTTGATCCTGAAACCAGGATGCTGGTTTGGACACAGAGGTTGGACCACTAGGCTTCCGTTATAAACAACTGTGCAAAAGTGAGTCTAGAAGTCTCTTCCTCCTTTTGAAAGGTTCCCCTCATCTTTAGGAACCCCACTTTAAAACTTTGCCAGGGAACTCAAGCTTTCTCAGAGGCTTCATCATAGAACCTCATGCATCACAAATGTTCCCACTGACACAGCAATGCCTTAGAGAATCTAAGGAAGCTGGTGTATTTGGGCATTGTTGCAAACAAAACGGAACAGGAATTGGGAAAGCTGTGTCTGTCCCACTAAGTGCTTATAAATTCAAGAGGTAGTCTATCCGCCCTCAGCTGAAACCTGCACCTCTGTACTGTCTGAGGTACAGGAGACAATATTTATTTATTTATTTATTTATTTATTTATTTATTTATTTATTTATTTATTTATTGGTTTTTCGAGACAGGGTTTCTCTGTGTAGCTTGGTGCCCTTCCTGGAACTCGCACTGTAGCCCAGGCTGGCCTCGAACTCACAGAGATCCACCTGGCTCTGCCTCCCGAGTGCTGGGATTAAAGGTGTGCGCTACCACCGCCCGGCCGAGACAATATTTTTATAGTTTAAGATGATTTGAATTAAGCTTTTAGCTTATTGCAGCTGATGTTAACTTATTGGTTCTGTTTTCCTAACAGTTTTTTTCAGTACTGGAGACTGAATCTAGGGTTTCCTGAATGCTAGACAAGGGCTCTACCACTAAACTGCATAAATTACATTTCCCACCCATGTTTTTGCTTTGTTTGTTTGTTTTAATACAGGGTCTTACTGTGTAGCCCTGGCTGGCCTGGAACTTGCTATGTAGAGACCAGGCTGGTGTTGAACTCATAGAGCTCCATCTGCCTCGGCTTCCCCATTGCTAGGATTAAGGGCATGTACTACCCTACCCAGCCCTTTTTGCTTTTTTGAGGCAGGCTTTGTGAGTTCCAGGGATCAAACTTAGGGCTTTTACCCACCGAGCCATCTTGGTGGCCCCAGGTTTCTCTTTTCAGTGGAGGGATAGCAACAGTCTTTGATCATTCTAGAAGGTCTTCTCTTAAAATCCATTGAAGAAGAATGCCCTCGGCATTCTCCTAATGGGCAAAGTAAGAGTGCCTTTGGGGGATAAAGTACTTGATCACAGATTCTAAGAGCCGCTTGTTATTTAGGCATGGTATTGTTTTATGAGCCTCTAATTAAAGGAAAAAAATGCTCTGTAGCCCCCAGATCTCAAATCCTGCACACAGAACATGCCAAATATTCCTGAGAACATCAGGCTAGTTCCTGACCAGTAAAATTATCTCCACAGCTAGGTGTGTTTCTGTCATGCCTGCCCTTTCGAGGTTGGTGCTGGGGACTGAGTCCAGGGAGTCTGGTCATGTAGTGAGACTCATTTCAAAAACAAAATCAAGGCTGGGCATGGTGGCACATGCTTTTAATCCAATCCCAGCACTCAAAAGGCAGAGGTAAGTGGATCTTTGTGAGTTCAAGACTAGCCCTGATTGACATAGTGAGTTTCAGGCCATACATAGTGAGACACTGCCTTTAAAAAAAAAAAAAATTCAGCCACAAAGTGTTTATGTTCACTCAAAGAGGAAATGTGCTCCAAAAGGGTCCTTTCATAAGTTACAAAATGTAGGACAACTGTGTTCCATAAGAAAGATAAATGTGAGGATTGGCCATTGCACCTTGAGTTGGCAAAAAAGGTAAAGGCAAAAATTCCAAATATCAGCCATGTGTAATGGGCTGTAATCCCAGCATCCAGAAGGTTGAGACAGGTGGATTATGAGTTCCAGGACAGTAGGTTACACAGTAAGATCATGTTATTAAAAAAAAAAAAAAAAAAAAGGCTGGGGGCCAACAATATGGCTCAGGCAGTAAGGACACTCTCTGTTAAATCTGAAGACCTGAGTTTGTTCTCCTGGGCCCATATGGTAGAAGGAGAGAACTGACTCTTGAAAAGTTGTCCTCTGACTGCAACAGCAAGACAGAGCCAACACGGGTCTGCACCAGGTCCTCTGTGCATATATTAATAGCTTCCTGCTTAGTGTTTTTATGGGTCTCCTGAATGTGTGAACTAGTGGGTCTCTGATTCTTTTGTCTTCTCATGGACTCTTTTCCTTCTTTTGGGTTGCCTTTGTTCAGCCTGATGTGGTGGTTTTGTTCTATTTCATTATATTTTATTGTGTCGTGTTTGGTTGTTATCTCTTAGAAGCCTGTTCTTTTTTTAAATTATTTTTATTTTTATTTTTTGGAGCTGAGGACCGAACCCAGGGCCTTGCGCTTGCTAGGCAAGCACTCTATCACTGAGCTAAATCCCCAGCCCCGCCTGTTCTTTTTTCAGTAAGAGACAGAAAGGGAGTGTACCTGGAGGGGAAGTAGGAGGACCCGGGAGGAGTAGAGGAAGGGGAAACTGTAATTAGGATATATTGGATGAGAAAAGAATCTATTTTCTTTCTTTCTTTTTGGGTTTTTGAGACAGGGTTTCTCTATGTAACAGCCCTGGTTGTTCTGGAACTCATTCTGTAGACCAGGCTGGCCTTGAACTCAGAGAGATCCACCTGCCTCTGTCTCCTGAGTGCTGGGATCAAAGGCGTGTGCCACCATGCCCAGCTCAAAAATCTGTTTTCAATAAAAAGGGGAAAAATTTGTCTTCTGACCCCCTTATGTGCACCATGGTGCAATACACACGGCTTTCCAACCAACACAAATAAGTAAATAAATGTAATAAAATATTAAAATTAATTTAGGTTTATTTTTAATTTTATGTGTATGAGTGTTTTGTCTGAATGTATGTCTGTGTAGCATTTGTGTCAGATCCTTTGGAACTGGAGTTACAGATGGTCGTGGGTGCTGGGGATGGAACCTAGGTTTTCTGCAAGACAACAAGTGCTCTTAACTGCTGAGCCTTGTCTCCAGCTCTAATAAAACATTTAAAAGACAAAACCAAAAGCTGAGTATGGTGGCACATACCTAGAATTCCTGCACTAGGGAGGCTGTGTCAGGAAGATGCCCCAAGTTTGAAGTGACATTTGAGTTTTAGGTCAGCCTAAACTACAGTGTAAGACCCTGTATCAAATATTAACAAGAACCCCAGAGAACTAGTAGTATAGAAGTGCTTTTCACCACTATAATAAAATACCTGAAGCAGGACACTTAAGGAGAAGAAAAACCATTTAGTTGGGCATAATGGTGTAGCTATAATCTCAGTATTTGGGAAGTGGAGGCCGGAGGATCAGGAGTTCAAGACAGTAGTGGCTAGATGCGACCTGGTAGTTGATGGCTACTGAAGAGAGAGAGAGAGAGAGAGAGAGAGAGAGAGAGAGAGAGAGAGAGAGAGAGAGAGAGAGAGAGGAGAGGAGAGGAGAGGAGAGGAGAGGAGAGGAGAGGAGAGGAGAGGAGAGGAGAGGAGAGGAGAGGAGAGGAGAGGAGAGGGAGGGATAGATATGTTTTTCTTCACATGCATTCAGGCAGCAGTAATTGGACTCTGGATTATTTAAAAAAATTTTGAGGGGGACTTGTTAGGGAAGCTCCAGTGGGGTTCCAAGGGGAATAAGAGGATGGATACGATCAAAACATGTTCCATATATGTATTCCTTTAGAAAAAGGAATAAATAAAAATTCTATTAAAAACCAAAAGGCTTATTTAGCTCACAGTTTTAAAGCTGAGGAGGTGATGTGGCAAATCGCAGACATGGCAAGAGTCCAGTGACAGATGGCTGGAGTGCAGCCCGGGCCACAGGGTGACCTCTGTGACAGGCGCTAGGGAGCTGAGCAGAGCCAGGCTCGATCCTTTTATAAGAACCCTACGGCAGGAACTTACTCTGTCTTCAGTGACCTAAGGGCCTCCAGCTAGGCCCTTCTTAAAGGTTCTACTTCCTCTCTCACTGCCCTCTGGGGCCAGACTTTAATCATAAGAGTCTGGGTGGGGGAGAGACACAAACTATACTCAAACTCTAGCACTAAGGAAAGCAGGACACATTCAAAAGGTTTTCTTTCCTTTTCTTTTTTTAGAGACAGGGTTTCTCTGTGTAGTTTTGGTGCCTGTCCTGGGTCTTGTTCTATAGACCAGGCTGGCCTTGAACTCACAGAGATCGGTCTGCTTCTGTCTCCCAAGTGCTGGGATTAAAGGTGTGCGCCACTGCTGCCCAGCCATTCAAAAGGTTTCTAATTTTAACAAAAATTGAATCAAAAAATTGAATTGAGGCTGGGTGTGGTGGCATATACCTTTTATCACAGCTCTTGGGAGGCAGAGAGGCAGGTAGATCTCTGTGAGTTCGAGGCTAACCAGATATATATAGTAAGACCCTGTCTCAAGCAATAAAATAAGGGGCTGGAGAGATAGTTTAGCTGGTTAAGAGCACTGACTGCTCTTCCAGAGGTCCTGAGTTCAGTTCCCAGCAACCACATGGTGGCTCACAACCATCTGTAATGAGATCTGGCGCCCTCTTCTGGCCTGCAGGCATACATGTGGACAGAACACTGTATATATAACAAATAAACAAATCTTAAAAATAAATAAAATAGAGCCAGGTATGGTGGTACATGCCTGTAATTCTAGCACTCAGGATATGATATCTACGATAGATAGATAGATAGATAGATAGATAGATAGATAGATAGATAGATAGATAGATAGATGATAGATAGATAGATAGATAGATAGATAGATAGATAGATAGATAGATATAGTGTACATAGAGTATTATGACAAGAAACTCAGGCCATGTTTAGGGCAACAATGTAGGGCAAAGGGGATTGGAGTGGGGAAGGGTGTAAACATATTTCCTCCTCTGCACTCTACTTGTGCTTATGGATGATATTGGGTTCTGTGGCAGGTGGTCTGAGCCCATGCACACTCACAGAAGTTGTACAATGTGGTGATGACTACAGATGTTTGCTGATGACTCACTAGCTGAATCTTGGAGGATGGCTGGCTTCCCGGTTCCAATTGAAAGAGAAAAAGTCAACCGACTATTTATTGGGCTGGGCCTTTGGGAAGGAACCATGTTTGATGCCGAGTACGTGTTAAGTAGTGTTAACCAGACTGAGTAGTAAACTCGATGTCAGTTACGAATCCAAGGAACTTACACTGCCCCAGCACTCTTCAGCTCCTACTCAAGTTTCATGACCAAAGAAAGGTCTCCTCCCCCAGGAAGCCTTCCCTGAGATGGGTGCCCAAACTGGCCCAACAGGTCCTTGGACATTCTTGAATCAAAGTACTTAGCTGAAGTTTGTTTGGAGACAGGGTCTCTCTCTGCCATCCTCACTGTCTGTGAACTCATGTAGACCAGGCTGGCCTGGAACTCACAGAGATCTGCCTGCCTCTGCCTCCTGAGTACTGCGGTTAAAGACACTTAGCTTTTTAAAAAAACAGTATTTCATAATGGCGCCTATGCTGGCCTCTAAGTCATGACCCTCTCCCACGTGCAGGATTATAGGCAGGTGCCACTGCACATGACTTTTATGTCACTATTTTTTTTTTTTTTTTTTTTTTTTTTTTTGGTTTTTCGAGACAGGGTTTCTCTGTGTAGCTTTGCGCCTTTCCTGGAGCTCACTTGGTAGCCCAGGCTGGCCTCGAACTCACAGAGATCCGCCTGGCTCTGCCTCCCGAGTGCTGGGATTAAAGGCGTGCGCCACCAACGCCCGGCTTTATGTCACTATTTTTTAAAATTGGCATTTGTAGTGAAAGATTTCTATGCTCTACCTATGCTGGTCTCTCATTTTCCATTCTATACACTGCCTCTTTTTCTGAATATAGGTATAATTTTTTTTATTATCTTCCTAGTCTTTTTAATTTTTTAATAAAGTTTAGACAGGGTCTCAACAAGATAAGGCAAACATATACATATAATAAAAATATAAAAATCTTTAAAAATAAGTATAAAGTACATAAACAATTAGGTAAGCTTATGGAGAAGTTGATCAAGACACATAAATTAGGAGATAAAAGTATCCATCTAGCTGGGCAGTGATGGTGCACGCCTTTAATCCCAGCACTTGGGAAGCAGAGGCAGGCTTATGAGTTCAAGGCCAGTCTGGTCTACACAGTGAGTTCCAGGATAGCCAGGGCTATACAGAGAAACCCTGTCTCAAAACAACAACAACAAAAAAGTTCATCTAAATTTTCTGTATTTCATTTTTTTCAAGCTATTTATGTTCAATATACAATTTTCATTTGTTATTTAGGAAGTTCTTTATTATAAAAATAATTCTTTGTCTGATGGCAAACAATAGCTACAATAATTATTCTAGATCTCCAAACTGGATGAATTCTGTTTCATGAGACAATTCCTTCTGTATTTCTGGGGTAATGTCCTAATACTCCTGCAGTGTCTGTTGGATTCTGATTCATGAGCAGACCTGATGTTTACTTCTTTTAGAATGCTGTGGAGTCAGAGAAGAGTTCTGCTGATCCCAAAGCTTCTGAGGCTCCGAGTTTAGGATGGTCTCTTCTGCCAGAGAACCTTAATGTAGCATGTGGCTTTATTACCTGAATGTCCCTGCTGGTGGACACCATCTTGCTGCCTATTGCCTATGTTACTGTATTTTGATGGTTGGGTTTCTTGACTATCTCTTCCACTGGACCTGACCAGGATCATGGATTGCCCCATAAGTACCATGGCCCTGTCACTGCCTAGTGGGCTGATACACTTGTGCACCTACTACCAGGTGAAGACAGCTGACCTTCAGAGTGGGAAGAGGCCCTGCTGGAGACATGAAGAGCTGTCTTGAGGATAGGTACTAATAGGTGTGGCCAGTTCTCCAGCACCCCTGTCTCAGCAATCCTCCTGCCTCAGTTTCCTGAGTATTGTGATTATAAGTGTTTCAGCTCATTAGGGAACCTTCTCAACTCACAAGGTGCACCTGTTTAACCTTTTTCAGGCAAAATCTCCAGTAACGGAGGCTGACGAAAAGATCTGGGAGCTGGGCGGTGGTGGCACACCCTTTTAATCCCAGCACTCCGGAGGCAGAGGCAGATGGATCTTTCTGAGTTTGAGGCCAGCCTGGTCTATAGAGCAAGTTCCAGGACAGCCAGGGCTACACAGAGAAACCTTGTCTCAAAAAAAAAAAAAAAAAAAAAAAAAAAAAAAAAAAAAAAAAAACCAATAAATCCGTAAGACCTGGGAAAGCACCTCATGGAGGCTTCATGCAGTGCTGTTCTTGGGCTCCAAGTGATGCAGCTAGGATATAGCCTGCTTTCTTCTCCCTGTCACTGCAGAGAAGACAAAGTCCTAAAGTGGGGCACCAAACTTCCAGAGCAGCTTCCAAACAGGTCTCAATGCCAGGCCTACTCAGTGACAGCCTCATCGACTGCCTACTCAGTGACTGCTTACACTACTCTCGGGAGAGTTGTCCCTTGCTGCCCTAAAGGGTGAGTTCAGGGACTATTCCTCAAGGGGCTTTCCCCAGCTCCTCATGCCCCCAACCTGGGACGGAGAAAGTAGACTCTGAGCTCCGAGGACGGTACCAAGTCACCTGCAGGAGAACACAATGCCAGACCCCAGTTACCAGTGTCTGTCTGTGAACAGGCTTGCTATAGGCCCATCCTCTGCAGAGCACCTCCTTCTCATGAACCCAGACATTAACTGATGTGGACTCTGGATGAGGGCTGCCAGAGGGCAGTCTGTTGTTTTCACTCCTGGTGGGAAGATTTCCTCAGGCAACCACCTGATCAGGAGAGTGCATATGGACTGGGCTATATATCCTGACAGTTCTTCCATCTTTTCTCATTGCCTTGTGCACTGGGGTCTCCAAGATGATTTAACCTGTATTCCTTTTCCAAATGGGCATGTGAATGATTCTTTAAAAAAGCCCACCAAGGGGCTAGAGAGTTGTCTCAGAGGTTAAGAACATTTGATGCTTTTCCAGAGTACCCAGATTCAGTTCTTATTACCTACATGGTGGTTCACAACTATCCTCAACTCTAGGTCCAGGGGATCCAAAAACCTGCTTCTGACCTCCTTGGGCACAAGGCATGCATGTGGTGCACATACATACATACATACATACATACAGCCAAAAACAACATCAAAAACCCCACCAACTGTGGTGGCGAATGCTTTTAATCCCAACACTTAAGAGGTAGAGGCAGGTGTTTTTCTGCAAGTTGGAGGCCAGCCCTGTCTCAAAACCAAACCAAACCAAACCAACAAACAAAGGGTCCCATGGGTCCTGCTACATCCACAAATGGGCAGCCCTCACCATGTCCTCAAGCTGATGAGACCAGGCGTGGGCAGAGACCTGACAACACAGGGCGGAAGGGAGCTGCCATTAACACTAATGAAGCAGGCGGGCTGAAAGCTTTTTACTCTGAAGCTGTGTGCCCACCCAGGGAACAGTGTGTCCTGTTCCCTTGGTTTACAGGAACCCTAAGTGGAAAGGGACTTGGGGACAGGAACAAGAGTGGGGGGTCTTAAAGAAGGGAAAGAGGAGGTAGAGCTGGAGGGCTTGGTTTTAGCTGGGAGAGCTTTTTTGACCTGTCTTCCAAAGAAACCTGGGGTCTAGTTTTTTACTCTACTCCCGCCTGGTGACACTCACCGGCCCTTTGGTGCCCTTGACCAAAGTTCCTGGAAGCAAAGGAAACAACATGCCATGAAGAGGCTAAGTGAACATCTGTGGGGCCAGAAATTAAATTAAGATCACCGGCCGCCTGCCTCATTATTGCTAATAGTTCTAGCCTGACCCACCCTAGTTTCTGGTTTTAGGGAAATTTTGGGGTCTGGACACCCTATCTTGTTCCCAAAGTCTAATTGGTTCCTGGAGGCTTATGCCAAATTGGACAGGCACTTCTCCCAATGGTTCAGGTTCTAGGGAGAAAGCCCAACTGTGTCCCCATTTTCCAGGGAGGGCCCTCATGGCCTGGCTGCAGGAAGCAGTCACGTGTGGGCCCTTTATTAGACCCTGCCATATAAGCTCAGAACACCAGCGGCCAGGAGCTCTCTAGGCAAGGATCAGCAAGCAAAGGTAAGTGCAAAGGCTAGACAGGAATTCTAACTTTCTGGGGTTAGTTCTCTCGGCGTTTGTAGGGTATTCTAAGGATGACTAAATGGGGGGTTTTCCTGCTGAGCCAGGCCATGCTGACTGTAATGCTGCTGAGTTGTGCCCTGCTGCTGGCACTGCCTCCCACGCTGGGGGTCCAGATGGGCTTGGCACCCCTGGAAGGCATCAGAAGGCCTGACCAGGCCCTGTTTCCAGAGTTCCCAGGTGAGTATGGGCAGGTTGGTGATGTATGGGGCAACGACAATTGCTGGTCACAAATCTGCCTGTGTGGGACTAAGCCCTCGTCCCCCCGAATCCCAATCCCAACCCTGGGAGGTGGGTACTTGGTGCATGGTGGGTGTGGCCCTGACATCGTCTGCCCCAGGTCTAAGTCTCAAAGGCCCGAAGAGGACAACCGCAGACCGGACAGAAGAGGCTCTGCTGAAGAAGGCAGAAGCTCTGGTGGAGGTAACTCCTCAGGGAAAGGGATAAAGTAGCAGGTAGGGAGCATCAGATACCATCCTCTATCCCCACTTCCGGACCATCCAACCTGGCAGAACTGTAGACCATCCCTGCTCCACGCTCCACTGCCATCCTACTGGGATCGGGGTGGCAGAGTTTCCTGACGTTCTTGTTCCCCTATGAATGCAGGTGCTAGATCCTCAGAACCGCGAGTCTCGTTCTCCGCGTCGCTGTGTAAGGCTGCACGAGTCCTGCCTGGGACAGCAAGTATCTTGCTGCGACCCGTGCGCCACGTGCTACTGCCGCTTCTTCAATGCCTTTTGCTACTGCCGCAAGCTGGGTACTACTACGAATCTCTGCAGCCGCACCTAACCAGTGGATGTTGGGCAAAGGCAGGGACGCGAATAAAGGATGGGACCAATCCTAAAGCTGTGGTTATTTTGAATGTGGCTGTCGAAGGGTCGTTGGGCTCACCGAAGGGTAGGGGGCGTCGTTATGCCGGAACTGCAAACACTATAACCTCAGGGTCTAGGTTACTCCATCTTCTGAGTCACGGATATCGGCGATTTTTAAGGCACCAGGCCCCTGTGTGTGTGTGTCGGGGGGGGGGGGGGCAGGAGGCCACACGCCAGCCCCAGAGAATCTAGTGCAACAAATGCAGGGAAGGCGGGCGCAGCTTGGCTTATGGGGAGTCAAGTCTAGCTAGTGGCTAAACATTGGTTTCAAAACCCTTCTCTGGACCTCGGTTTCCGCCTGGTAGGAGACGGTCGCGGCAGCGTAAGGAACAGCACACAGGCTCACCTTGACCTGGTTGGCCCCAACAGGGCCAGGCAGAAGCGCCTAACTCGGGAAAACTAAATTGAGGGCCCCCGCTCGAATCCTGCGGGTATTAGCACCACCACGCGGTCGACTCGCAACATCGCTGTTGCTTTGCTCTCCGCGGGGCGCCGAAGGCCCGCCTTGCCTTAGTGCGCAGGCGCCCAGAGGGCGGCTCGCTCCCGGGCGACGCTTGCGCGCCAGGCCACCCGGAAGCTCGATACCTAGAAGAGCCAGCCCCGCTGTGGTCACGTGAGACGCTTGGCGTCATCTGACGCACTTGACAGCCCTCTGCGGCCGCCGAGTCAGCTGATCTCCGAGTCGAGTTGCGTGAGCCCCAGCAGGGCTCTCAGGTCCCGCCGCCCCCGCCGCCCCCGCCGCCCCCGCCGCAGCCATGTCGTTCTTCCCGGAGCTTTATTTCAACGTGGACAATGGCTATCTGGAGGGCTTAGTGCGCGGCCTCAAGGCCGGGGTGCTCAGCCAGGCGGACTACCTCAACCTGGTGCAGTGCGAGACTCTGGAGGGTGAGCCGCGGGGCTGGGCTGTGTGAGGGGCCTTGAGAGGCCGCAGTGGAGGCCGCCCTGAGCCGGGAAGCCGGAGACGGAGGGTCTCGAAGGGCCTGCGAGGCCTCGGGGAATCCGCGAGCGGATGGCGGGCGTGTCAGAAGGGAGGCTACCTGTGGTTGCGGCTCTGTGAGGGGCCCAGACATAAACAAGACTTTAAAAACCGCAGTGGGTTGCCTCGGCTTGGGTTGCCTCTAACCTCGTGGAGCTAGGCCTGTAATTTGGAAGGCCGAGCTCCTGAGGATTGATTAGTCGGCGCCAAGTGTCCACCTACAAGCCTCTTCCTCACCCTGGCCCAAGCCGGGGCCTGTCGGGTGGCAATGCATAGGGAAGTTGGGTTGGGAAAGCTCTCCCTTCCCCCAAGGTCTTTGGAGTCCTTGGTGTTGGTCTGAGGGTTGAGCCTTCCAGGGGAATTGCTAAGACAGTTTGGTGAGAGGTTCCTCCCAGCTCCGAACAGCTGGCTGTGCAGTGTCTCCCAGACTGAATGTTTGGGAAAGCCAACCCTAACCCTAACCCTGTAAATCTGAAGTTCGTGCACAAGTATTTGACCCCTACTCCCCTACCCCAGTGAGAAACGATGCCTTTGGGGACAACAGTGTCTTACACAAGAGTGACAGAAATCTCAGTTCCCCTTTCATAACACTAGATGGAGAGCAGTGGTTCTCAACATGTGGGTCGTGACCCCCTTGGGGTCACAGGGGTTGCCTGAGACCATCGGAAAGCACAGATATGTATGTTAACGATTTGTAACAGTAGCAAGATTACTGTTAATGAAGTAGCAACGAAAATAATTTTATGGTTGGGGGTCACCACAACATAAGGAGCTGTATTAACGGGTCGCAGGCATTGGGAAGGTTGAGAGCCACTACTCTCAAGTAAGATGACTTTCAGGCCCATCTGTAGCAAAAGTACTAAGTTAGAGATGTCTCTATAATTCCAGACCCTCCACCCTGGTGGTAGTGAAGGATGGGGATGTGAGTTCCCATCTCTTAGTCCTAAATGATTCCTTTGAAGAAAGGTACTTATTAGCTGGAGGAGAAGGCTTGGTGGTTCACCCAGTTTAGAAACTTCTCATCAAATACTTCTGGAGTTAAATTGAGCTCATTTAGTTATTGATTACCCTGAAAACTAGATCTGTCACATGAAAAACAGCGTTTCAAATACGAAACTTACTGAAGTTAAGTGCAGTAGCAGATTTTATGATTTTTATGTTAACCTGCAAGGAAATTTGTTTACCCTTCAATATAGGAGTAGAAATGGGGAGGAGAAGCCGGGCAGCTGTGGTGCACGCTTTTAATCCCAGCACTCGGGAGGCAGAGCCAGGCGGATCTCTGTGAGTTTGAGGCCAGCCTGGTCTACAGAGCAAGACCCAGGACAGGCACCAAAGCTACACAGAGAAACCCTGTCTCGAAAAACTTAAAAAAAAAAAAAAGAAAAGAAAAGAAAAGAAATGGGTGGAGAGGATACTTCAAGATGCTGGGTTGTGGGAACCAGCCACAAACCTTAGTTTGACTTCACTGTTGGAATAGAGAGGCTGCCTTGGGCATGGCCTAACACCTAGTTGGCACTTAATGTGAGTTCGGTGGATTGATGGGAACTTGAGGAAGATTTTTTTCCCTGTTACAAAGATGTTTAGTTTTTTTCTTTCGGAAGATCCTTATTTGGGTAAATGTAAAGGTGAGCACTATTGCCTTTTTTTGGCTTCTCTTCTGGCTTTCCTTTCTCCAGCTGCTGCCTGCTCCCCTGTGGAATTTCTGGGAATCCGTGTTCCTGTCTTTTTTGTTTGTTTGTTTGTTTGTTTGTGACGGTTTCTCTGTGTTGTAGCTTTGCACCTTTCCTGGATCTCATTCTGTAGACCAGGTTGAACTTGAACCCACAAAGATCTGCCTAGCCCTGCCTCCAGAGTGCTGGGATTAAAGGAGCGTGCGCCACCACCGCCCGGCCCGTGTTCCTGTCTTTGCAGCAGACACTACATCATCGACAATAAATATACTGGGACATTCTTCCTGCTGTTTGGCAATGGGCCCCTTGTGGAACATCATCCAGACCTTTAGGACCCTGCTCTTTCACACATACCCTTCTCCTTTGCATGGAGTATACCCAGCACTCGTGCACAGAGGCGATAGGACTTCAGAGTCCAGCAGACACAGGTTTGAATCTCAATCAGCCGATTACTGGATTCCTGTAGACATATTGTTCAATGTCTCTGGACATGGAAGTCTTCATCTGCCATAAGAGCAGCACCTATCTCATAAAGACTGTGAAGATGACCACAGTGCTACTTTGTGTAAAACACTTAGCCCAGCACCAAGAATCCAGTAAGGGCTAGAGATAAAGTCTGAATTCAGTAAATGTTAGCTTGTATTTATTGTCTGTTACTTAACTTGCTGGTCACTCTGCTTCCTTCTCCGCCCATAAGCACTGTCCCACTGCCGCCGCCTTCTTTTCTTTTTTCTTCAGTACTGTGATTTGAGCCCTGTAGATACTTGGAAAGTGGTCTAAGCACTGAACTATAGGCCCAGCCGTCTTTGTTGTTTTGTTTTTGAGACAGGGTAGCCCTGGCTGTCCAGGAACTTATTCTGTAGACCAGGCTGACCTCAAACTCAGCGATCCACCTGCCTCTGCCTTCCCAGTGCTGGGATTAAAGGTGTGTACCACCACTGCTTGGCTTCCAGCCCTCTTTTTAATGTTTTATTTTGAGATAGAGTCTCTCTAAGTTACACTGGCTGGCTTGTACTCTATAGCCTAGGCTGGCTTTGATATTGTGATCCTCCTCCATAGCCTTCCAAATAGCTGGAATTGTTTTTGTATTTTTGTGCTTATTTTTAAATATTATGTGTACATGTATGTGTGGACATGTGCATGTGAGTTTGGGTACCGTTGGAGGCCAGAGAGGAGGAATTGTGTTCCCTGGAGCTGGAGTTACAGATGGCTGTGAACCATGTGGTTACTGGGAATTGAATGGAAGAATAGCCAGTGCTCTTCAGTCCCTTATTTGTTTGTTTTTTGGGAAAGGAACTCACTCTGTAGCCCAGGCTGGCTTAGAACTTACCATACAGTACAGGCTTGACAGGAATTGGCAGTAATCCTGTCAAGTGCTGTGTTTACCGGTGTGAGTTACCACACTTGGCTACCAACCTCATCTTTGAAACTCTGGTCGTGGTTGACTAGAATGTTGTCTCCTCCATTCAATCATAACTTCTGTGGTATTTGTCAATGATACTTTTCTAGAAATTTCTTGACTTATATTTGGAATCCCAGGGACTTTGTATGCTGGAGTCCCAGGACTTTTAAGGGCAGTACATAATCGGAAGCAGCAAAGAGGGCCAGTGAGAGTTCAGCAGGTAAAGGCACTGGCTGCCAAGCCAGTTGATCTGAGTTCAATTCTTAGGGCCCACGTACTGAAAACTCAACTCTCACAGGTTTTCTGACCTCCACAGAGTGGTACTTTTTGTTTGTTTCGAGACAGGGCTTCTCTGTGTAGCCCCAGCTGTCCCAGAGCTCACTATGTAGACCAGGCTGGCCTCTGACTCAGACACCTGTTTGCCTCTGAAGTGCTAGGATTAAAGGCATAGTTACCACTGCCAGGCTCAGAGTGGTGCTTTTAAAAATCAGGAGGAGTTGGAGATATGCTTCAGCAGTTAAAAGCATTGGGTGCTCTTCCAGAGGACCCAGGTTGATTTCCTAGTACCCTCATGACTCACTGGAATTTGTAACTCTAGTCCCAGGGGATCCAATACCTTCTTCTGGCCTTCATGGGCACTGTATCTACATGGTGTACAAGCATACATTCAGACAAACATTCATACACGTAAAATAACATGAAAAAAATTAAAAAGCAGGAATAGTGACCAAAAACTCCATTTGTCTTTTGCACAAAAGCTCTATGTGATTTTTGAATGTGGTACTCAAAGCCTGAGCTTTGGGCTTCTGTTGCTAGCTGTTATTGCCTTCCTCATCTTCAAGGGGAAGAGGGAAAAAGATGAGAAGTGAGGAAACTGAAGAAATTTGTGAGTCCCATTAAGATCTTTTCTTGGGGGGGGGCGGGAGCGGCCCATGGGGAGTTCAAGACAGGGTCTCACTGTGTAGCTCTGGCTGTTCTGGAACTCACAGAGATCCACCTGCCTCCCAAGTGCTGGGGTTAAAGGTGTGGGCCACTACACCGGCTCCCCAGTAGGAGGTTTAGGCATGCTCTGGGGGTGATACAGATTTTAAAGAGAATGTTTCAAGTATTGGGCAGTTTCCAGAAGGCAGAGGACAGGACTAAAGGTGTTTGTTTGTTTTGCAAGACAGTTTGTAAGTAAAAGACACAGGTGCAATGGTGTGGTTCTGTAATCCCACACTCAAGAAGGTTGGAGAATCATGAGTTCAAGACAGGCTTGAGATCCTGTCTCAAAAAAAAATCAGAACAGACCCGAAAATAAACGGCAAGTGTAGTACCCAAGGCTCCTGGATTCCACTCCAGCAGGGTATCTTCCCCACTACTTCCTTCTGATAGAACTGTCTCTCTAAGACTTCCAATGCCCATTTATTCCATATTATACATCCTATCTGTCTCTTCAGGAGTGTGAAAAAGAACCATTCCTGCCAGGCGGTGGTGGTGGTGGTGGTGGTGGTGGTGGCGCACACCTTTAACCTCAGCACTCGGGAGGCAGAGCCAGGCAGATCTCTGAGTTCAAGGCCAGCCTGATCTACAGAGTGAGTTCCAGGACAGCCAGGGCCACACAGAGAAACCCTGTCTCAAAACAAACAAACAAACAAACAAACAAAACTCAAAGCAAAATGGTGCTTGTGTTAGACTGTATTCTTTTCAAGCAGGTGTGAGGGCTTGAGTTCTGTTCCCTAGAACCCACGTAAAGCCAGGCGTCTTAGTGTATGTCTGTAATCTCAGTGCTCCTATGGGGAGATGGGAGACAGAGACAGGAGAATCTCCAGGAGTTTGCAGGCTCCTTAGCCTGTTGTGCTTAGTAACAAGCAACAAGAATCTGACTCAAACAGTGGAACATGAGGACTGACACCTAAGGTTGTCCACTGACTCCTGTGGGCATGCTACAGCAAGTGTGCAACTGCATTCATACATAACACACACACACACACACACACACACACACACACACACACACACACACGAGAATTGAAATAAGGAAGGCATTTTGGCTCCTGGTTTCAGAAGCTTCAGGACATGTTCTGCTGGTTCCATAGTTTCTGGCCTGTGGTGAGGAAGAGCATTAAGGACAGAGAGAACTAGTGCTGCTTGTCTCATGGTGATCAGGAAGCAGAGAGTCAAAGAAGAGGCTCAGACATTGGCTGCCAGTATTGTAGGGGAATTTTAGGAAGAGCGTAAGATAAGGAGGCTGAGCAAGAAAGAGTGATGGAGGAAAAAAGCTAAGTGTGTGGTAGTGCTCACCTGTAATCCCAGCACTTGGGCTTTGGAAAGCAGGGGTATAAGGAATTCAAATCATCTTCTTCAGCTTTATAATAATTTTGAAGCCAGCTTGGATTATATGAGACTTTGTCTAAAAAAATAAATAAGAAAGAAAAGAAGCAAATAAGGAATTAAGGTCGGTGTGGGTTAGGTAAGTGTGTAGATGACAGGATGAAATGATGACAGCGTGTAAGAGAAAGAACAGGTAGGGAAAAAGTGAGATGAGACTGAGCATCTGTGAGCCCTCTGAGTGAAGGCTCCTACCTTGAAAGCTTGAAAGACAGCTTTGGGGACTACAGTAGAGTTGTGACCAAAGTCCCCAAAAGAGTATAGAATCAGAATAGAGACCAGAGATTGGATCCTTCTCCAGAAAGTGCTTCAGTTAAGCAAAGTTGGGAGTGGGGTGAAGAAATACTGGTAAGTGGCCAAAGGACTTGGAAGTGAAGGGGATGGTGAGTTTCGAACATGGCCAAGAGCTTTATAGGAAGAACTTTCATTTGGTTTTACCATTCAGAAGTCATGAGTGACCTTAATGAGAACAGAGGAAGGAAGTGGTAGAAGCTAATAAAAGTGGATTTGCAGAGATGCTAAATAGATACAATAGACCTTGTTGATGAGTAAATCCCAGCTTAACCACTCACTGGCTTTGTGACCTTGAGCAAGTAATTTATCCTTAACTGGAAAGTGGAAATAGGATCCCTTAGCTGGTGATTGGCCCCAGTGGTTCATATCTGTTCTCACAAGGCTGAGATAGGAAGATCACTTGGGAGCTTGAGAGTTTGAGGCCAACCTGGGCAACATAGTGATATCATCTTTAAAAAGGGGGGTGAACGTGTGTCTTTAGGATGTTTGTGAAGTGCTAAAATGGAGCTTGTTGCTGAGTGAACAGTCAAGCTGGCTGTTCCCAGTGGTTATTCTTCCTTTAGTTACTAGGAAGCAGGTGTCATAGTGAGGTCTTAAGTGGACGATGCAAAAACACCACACAGGCTTCACTTAGTGCATGTGTGCTGAACATGCTGAGCATTCAAAACAGCATTAAATGCACAGTAGCCACAGGGCACTTGGGGAGAATATGTGGGTTTCTTTTTCGGATGATAAAAATGTTCTGAAATTGTGATGAGTGAATATACTGAAAACTGTGTACTTGTTTTTTTTTTTGGGGGGGGGGCTTTTTGAGATAGGGTTTCTCCGTGTAGTTTTGATGCCTATCCTGATCTCGCTCTGTAGACCAGGCTGGCCTTGAACTCATAGAGATCTGCCTGGTTCTGCTTCCCAAGTGCTGGGATTCAAGTTGTGTGTCACTGCCACCCGGTGAAAACTGTGTACTTTATACCTTTTCTTTTGGTTTTGGTTTTTGGAGACAGGGTTTCTCTGTGTAGTTTTGGTGCATGTCCTGGATCTTGCTCTGTAGACCAGGCTAGCCTCGAACTCACAGAAATTCGCCTGGTTGCCTCCCTAGTGCTGGGATTAAAGGCATGCACCACCACTGCCCAGCATACTTTACACTTTAAATGGGCATGTTATATGGTAAATGAGTTAGTCTCATTACCAAAAAAAAAAAAAAAAAAAAGGCAAGGAAGTGGGAAGAACATCTTAGGGAGAATTAGTGACATTAGACTTATCAGAACAAAACTACAGAGAAGCTTTGCAACTGGGGGGTAGAACACATGAAATACGTGCAGGGCCTGTGTCTAGATAGATGTCCTGCTGGTGTGTAGAAAGCCATGGACTCAGAAGTACATATGGTCAAAGGGAATGAGAGTTAAGATTTTTTAAAAAGAGAAAGATGACTAGCTTTGGTTAAAGTCAGTGTGTAGGAAATGTCTTAAGAGTTGATGGCTTGGCTGGAGAGATGACTGAGTGGTTAAGAGCACTAGCTGATCTTTCATAGGTCCTGAGTTCAATTCCCAGTTACCACATGGTGGCTCACAACCATCTATGGATTCTGATGCCCTCTTCTGGCATAAAGGTGTACATGCAGATAGAGCACTCATATACATAAATAAATAAATCTTTAAAAAAATGTTGCTGGCTGGGAGCTAGAGAGATGGCTCAACAGTTAAGAGCACTCTTGCTCTTGTGGGGAACCAGGGTTCAATTCCCAGTACTCACATCAGTAACTCTAGTGCCAGGGAATCCAGTACTGCCTTCTGGCTTCTGAAGGCACAGGCATGCACCTGATGCACACATACATGCAGACAAAACACACACATAAAATAAAAATAAATCTTTACAAAATCTTGTTATCTGGGTGGTGGTGGTGGTGGTGGTGGTGGTAGTTCACACCTTTGATCCTAGCACTTGGGAGACAGAGGCAGGTGTATCTCAGTGAGTTTGAGGCCAGTCTGGTCTACAAAGCAGGTTCCAGGACAACCAGGACTGTTACACAGAGAAACCCTGTCTTGAAAACAAACAAACAAACAAACAAAGGTTTGTAAAGAGTTGCTGGCCAATTTGATGGCTGCAACTCTGACTGCTTGTGTTCCGCTCTCCAGGACTCATATGGTGGAAGAAAAGAACTGACTCCCACTGCTCTCCTCTGATCTCCACACATGCTCATGGGTTGTGCAGACACCATAAATATAAATGTGTGTGGAGAGGTCCTGAGGTCAGGCATGGTAGCACATACTTTTTATTTTAGCCTAGCACTTGGGATGCTGAGGTAGGAAGGAAGATAATGAGTTCAAGGCCAGTCTTGGCTTATAGACACACCTTGTCTCAGACGACAAACCCACAAAAACAAAACAGTTTCTTTCTTTGTTTGTTTGTTTGTTTTGAGACAAGGTTTATCCTTGGCTATCCTGGAACTCTCTCTGTAGACCAGGTTGGCCTTGAACTCAAAAAAATTCATCTACCTCTGTCATCTAAGTGCTGGGGTTAAAGGTATAGGCCACCATACCCTGCAATTTCTTTCTTTCTTTATTTAGTGTGAAAATGCTTACGTGTTTCATTTTGTTTGACTAAACAGGGTTTCCGAAATGAGATGAGCATAGCTTAGACAACAAGATTAGCTAGCTCAGTCCTAAATCCATCAGAGTCAGATCTGATCCAAAGGAAGAGATGTCACAGTCCTAACAATCTAGTGACAACAAGAGAGGTGTTCAGGGGGCATTGGAGAAATGTCTGCAGAAGGCAATAACCCAAGGGCAGTTTATACTATGGAAGGAAGGGAATAAATATGAGTCAGTGAGACTGAGCCTCGCATATGCCTGAAGTTTTCCCTCAGTATTTGAGGATCTGCATTGTTCCAATTACCTTGGGCAATGACATCATTGTATGAAGAGACCCCTTTGCCCATGGATCAAGGAGCTGGTATGGATCATTGATGACTGTGCCTGATGCCTTAATTGCTCTTTTCTAACTTGCTGCTGCTTCTGCTTCTCAAGAGAATGGACCCCTAAATTGGGGATAGAGGCAGGGAGAGGCAGAAGCTGCTGTGAGCCGTCTCGGTCTTGATCCTTTTCTGGATGAAGCAGAGGGGCGTTGTGGAGGAGGTGGGGACTGGTTGTAGGATATAAACAGAAACCTGCTCTGGATTCTCAGAAATCAAACTAGAGGCTGGTGGCTTTGGGTGACAACATCAACTAAGGGCGTGGAGGACTGGCTCAGAGATTTTTAAAAAGTCGGGGGAGAATGAAATATACTTTTGTTAGATATCAGGTGAGAGGTATTAGAAGTCAGGTTTCTGACTTCAAGAAAAACTTGGGTAAACCCTGAAGCTGTTTGTGAGGTGGGGGACCCCCTGAGGAAAAAAATGGCATGAGTGTGGATAGAATGGTAGGAGAGGGCGTGTTGCCTCTTAGATGCCAGAGGAAGGAGTCCAGTAGGCATGTGGGAAAGTAGCACTCAATTAAGATACCAATCTGGAAATCGTCAGTACACTGGCTGGTAGGAGACGGACAGCTCAGCTGTTTCTCGGCTTGCAGCCAGGGCAGCCTGCCTGAGAAGCCCAGTCCTGCTCCTGAGTTCTGCCAGGGGACTAGAGAAGAGTCGTAATTGTGGGCTAAATGTAGGTAAGTTTGCCTAACAAGGACATCTGGCATGGAGCCTAACTTAGCAACAAGGCAGAGTGAGAAACATACTGGAATTTCCATTTCCTCAGTTGCTGACATCTCTCTGTGTGATTATGGGGTGTGGTTGGGTTTGTTTCTTGTTTCCTAATACATACACGTGGACACACATCTATATCTACACACACACACACACACACACACACACATACACACACACACACACGAGTTTTTATTGTTGGTCTGTTTTGGATTTTGAGATGATCTGGTCTCTATGTAGCCCAGACTGGCCTTGAATTTGCTATGTAGACTAGGCTGACCTTGAACTTCTGATCCTCCTGCCTCCATCTTCAGGTGCTTGGATTACAGATGTGCATCACCAGTCTGGTAGGCAAAATTGTCATCTTCTTGTCAAAACACTGCCTGTATATGTGCTGTATGACTCTGTAACTCCATTTATAGGATTATATCCTATAGATGAACATAGGGTAGTAGGCACAGAGGTATTCATGGCAGCCTTGTTAGTAAGAGCAGACTGTTAGAACCAGTGACATATTCACTAGTGTGGCTGCAGTGGTTAGATAAACTGTGCAGTGCCCTTATAGTGGGACACTAGCAGTAAGTTTTCTAAGGGCTGATTTAGAAATATATTGTTAGGGGGAAGTTGGAAAGCATTTCATATAACGTAATCCTACTGTAGTAGATTGGAGACACTGGGAGGGAGAACATTTTTGAATGCCCAATTTATGTTTTCTTCCACTGTTTGGATATAAACAGAATGAACAAATAATACTTTAAAAATTTAGAACAGGCATAGGAAGATAGATCAATGGTTAAGAGCACTAGCTCCTCTTATCCAGGACCCAGGTTTGATTCCCAGCATTCACATGGCGGCTCATAATGATCTTTAACTCCAGTCCCAGGGGATTCCCCCACCCCACAAGCACAAGGCAGATGCATGATGCACAGATGGACAAAACACCCTTATATGTAAAATAAGTAAATATTGAAAAAAGTTACAGCATCTGTTGAAGATTAAGAAAAATTAGGACATACAGGAACCAACACTCAATAGTCATCCAAGTCAAGACTTGTGCTGGTGAGCTTGGAACATATGCGTTCCAGATTTTGGTTCACAGCATTATAGGGCTAATCTGAGGCATAAGGAGGTTCTGTCAAGCCCTTTTTCTTTGAAACCTTAGGATCTAGGGAATATTTGAAACCCCACACCAGGCCTAGACTCCTCACATATCCCAGGCTAGAGCCCCAGGGTCCCTGACCAAATATAGCTGCCTTGGGCAAGTTCTGTCTTGCCTGGCCATTTTTTTCTTTCCTCTGCCTCTCATTCTCCATCCCCATTCCTGATTTCTCTTCATATTACATCTTGCACTAGTATATACTTTCACCTGATTTTATCTGGGAAGCTATTTATGGTCAAGCCAATAAGAGTCTGCCATGGAACACAAGCTCCAGCATGGCCCATTAGAACTTTTGATAGTGAGTGATAATATACTTTTTCTTGGATTTACTCAGCAGTTTCTTGGGCCTGGTTTGTGAGGTAGAACCAGTGTCTAAAGTCTTTTCTGGCAGATTTAAGGTAGCCACTTAAAATAGGCAAATGTCAGCTGTTGAGGACCCTGTAGACTAAGGCTTCTCAGTGGCAGAGAGGGAAATTTTTGTTTGTTTTTGAAACAAGGCCTCACTTTGTAGACTGGGCTGGACTCAGAGTGTTTAGTGATCCTCCTGACTTATTCTCCTAAACACTGGGTTTATAGGCATACACCATTAAGCCCTATTAATATCTTATTTTAAATGTTTTTGCATAAAATTCATCTGATAACAATAGTTTACCTTTCCTGGTTTCCTTATTTTGTATTTATTTTCAGACAGGGTCTCATTATGTAGCTCAGATTAGCCTTGAAATTAGCATCCTCCTACTTCAGCCTATGAGCTATGCTACCCAGACTCTGCTTTCATATGAAACATAGCAGAGTGTTTTTTGCATAAGATCAAGTAGGTGTGAAATAACCAGAACCACTATCCCTGAGGGCCTAGGTCTGCCTCTAATGGTTTTGTCTCTGGTCCCCTAGTCACTTCTGTGGTTGCAGGGTGCCTGCTGCAGCATCCTGGTCCCTTCTCAGCTTATAGCTCAAACAACCAAATATAATCCAGTTCATATAAGGGCCTACATTAAGGACAGACAGGTGCAAGGAAATGCTATGATAGTCTGGTAAGTCATCTATGCCTGCTTAGGTTCAGGGCTGTAAGACCTCTGATCAGCTGGGCGTGGTGGTGCACGTCTCTAATCCCAGCACTCAAGAGGCAGAGACAGGCGGATCTCTGTGAGTTCCAGGCCAGCCTGGTCTACAGAATGAGATCCAGGATAGACATGGCTGTTACACAGAGAAACCCTGTCTCAAACAACAACAAAAACAAAATCCAGCAGTGCAACTCTTAACTAAAATAAATGCTCAATTTTACATTTTTATTTTATGTATTTATTTATCTATTTATTTTGTTGTTTTTCGAGACAGGGTTTCTCTGTGTAGCTTTGCGCCTTTTCTGAAACTCACTCTGTAGCCCCAGCTGGCCTTGAACTCACAGAGATCTGCCTGCCTCTGCCTCCCGAGTGCTGGGATTAAAGGCATGCGCCACCACCACCAGGCTCAATTTTACATTTTGTGTGTGTGTGTGTGTGTGTGTGTGTGTGTGTGTGAGAGAGAGAGAGAGAGAGAGAGACAGAGAGACAGAGAGACAGAGAGACAGAGAGACAGACAGAGAGAGAGAGAAAGAGAAAGAGAGACTGACTAGATGAATGATAGGCCCATAATGGTACTAGCAGAGTCCTAGGATTTTGAATCTAGGAGAGAGAAAGCTAAGGCTACATGCTGAAGGGGGTCACTGTGACACAGATTATCTTATTTCTGAGTAATAAGCGTCAGTAGAGACAAAACAGTTTGGAGAGTTAAAGGGAATTAGAGATTTGGAAGGGTCTAGCTGAGCTAGAAAACAAGTATGGCAGACTGAGGGTGCCCAAGCTTCCCTCCACATCCTGTTAGCCTTGTTCCTCAGGAAACTGTGTCAGTGGAGACCAGTTTCTCATGCCAGACTGATACCACTCTGGTATGTATTCTGGCTTTTCCAGACACATGTTTACTTCTGAGTTAAATTTTCATTGTTTTTTAATTAATTTAAATTATTTATTTTTATGTGTATCGATGTTTTGCTTGCATGTCGGTCTGTGCACCACCACATGTTTGCTTAGTTCTTCAGGAGACTAGAAAAGGACATAGGATCTCCTGGAACTGGAGTTGCAGATGGTTGTGAACTCCAATGTGGGTGCTGGGAATACAACTCCTCTGGAAGAGCATCCAGCTCTCTTAACTGCTGAGTCATCTCTCAAGCCTCTCTTTATTCGTTTTTTTTTAAAGATTTATTTATTTATTATATGTATACAGTATTCTGTCTGCATGTCTGCCTGAAGGTAAGAAGAGGGCACCAGATCTCATTACAAATGGTTGCGAACCACCATGTGGTTGCTGGGAATTGAACTCAGGGCCTCTGGAAGAGCAGCTGGTGCTATTAACCTCTGAGCCATCTCTCCAGCCCATCTTTATTCATTTTTTAAAAAATGTGTATGAATGTTTTACCTTCGTGTATGTATGTACATATGTGCCCCATGTGCACTCTTCGTCGAGGGTATTGGATCCCCTGGAACTGGAGTTATGGATGGTTATAAGCCACCATGTATGCTGGAATTTTAACCTTTGCAAGTGCAGATGCTTTAAGCTGCTCTCCAGCACCTTAAATTCCCATTCTTCATGACATATTTCTGCACCTCTTTGCAGGTGTCAGCAATCTCATGCCTGCAGGGGCTGATGGCTGGGGGAGATGGAGACCAAGAGTCTGAGGCATGATGAAATTGGAAGGATGTGTTGAGAGGGAACTGGAGCTGGCGCACCCTCTTCTCGCCAAGAACCAATCCCCTCATGGTTGTCCATAGACCCATCCTCCCTTCTGCCACTAGAGGGTGCACTAGGATCACTGCCGCTGGGAGAGGCAGCATGCCTGGGCCTTTGCTTCTGCTGTACACAGCACCTGCCCATGGCTGCTGTCCTTTAGGATTTCTGTTGGGCTCTACTTCTGTCACTCAAGGCCTTAATTAGCTTCTCAGATTAGATGTAGGGCTCAGGGTTCAGTGTCTCCTATTTGTTTGATTCTTTCTGTTCTTTTCTCCCTGTGTCCCATCTTCCAAGGATAGGAAGAAGACCAGAGGACATTCTCTAATATTCTGTGTCCTGATGCCTAGTACAGGATGCTCTAACCTTGACTAATACACTATCTTCATTTACTTGCATTTAGGTCATTCTAGCAGCTCTCAGAGCTGGGGTAGCAGCCACTGCAGTGTGTTATCTCATGAGCTCTTAAGATGTCTTTAGGGTTTCAAGTAGGAGCTTGGGGCTCTCCAGGGGTCAAGACCTTGTCTTTCAGGCTCCTAGAAATATACCTTTCACCAGCTTTCCACCTTGGTGGTTCCACCCAGAATTCATCCGTAGTATTTTCCTTTGGGACTCTAAGAAGGACATTTAGGCATGTGTGGCACATACAGATACATATGTGTAAGCAGCTCTGAGAGAGAACTAAGCATAGTACCAAACTCCAAGTAACTAATGTTGGCCCACTAATTCTGCCAAGAATGGGGCTGTTAACAGGTGACTGACAGCTCTTCTTCCTCACCCTCTGCTCTGATTTGAGTGCCTTTCCATTGAGGTCACTACTTCTGCCTCAGCCAGTATTCCAAGGCTGACTTCCTTCATCTCTTCACTCCCTTTAAGAGACAGAAAAGTGAAAGATCACTTTAGCTAGACTACTATTTCATAACCTGGATGCCTTTTCCACCTCTCCATACCCAGCATCCTGCAGCTCCCCTGATGGACTGTGAAGATATGCTCAGGGGCCTGGCTTGGTCTGACATCTAAGGACAGACAGACATACTTTAGCAAGGGAAGGCTCCTGGGGATAACTTATCCAACCTTCTTATTTTATCTGGGAAATTAGGTCCCAGATAAAACCCATGGACTTAATCATGGTCTCCTAACATCTGTTTTGGCTCTTCAGGTCCAATCACTCGAGATTCTCACTTTTTTCCTTCATTTACTATTTAATTTGTTTACTCAAGGCTCCCTGGGCTATATCTGTGTATATCTAGCCCCTGACTCAGTAAGGGGTGGTTAGTAGAAAGAATCCCTGCTTCTGGGACCCTTGCCAATCCCTCGGGCCTTGCTACAAGGAATCTAGATTAGAGTTAATGAGTTGGGAGTTGAGGAATTGAGGTGAGATGCAACCCATGATCTGCTGCACAGGTCCCTGAGGCTTCCAGGTCACATGTGGCAGCTTATTCATTTTCTCCACCTACTAAGTTTCAAACTGCATTGCACATGGCCAGGTCTGGGGAAACAGAGTCTTGGAGGATCTTTCAATCCTTGCCAAGACTGTATGCTTCCCACATCCTCCAGTAGCTTCCATTATTTGGATCTAGCTTTTGTTTCATTTAAAGTATTTTTTATTTGAGAGAGAGAGAATGAATGTGTGTGTGTGTGTATGTGTGTGTGTGTGTGTGTGTGTGAGAGAGAGAGAGAGAGAGAGAGAGAGAGAGAGAGAGAGAGAGAGAGAGAGAATGAATATGACTCTGTGTGTAGGGGTGTCTGTGCTAGCGTCCAAAGGAGACAAGACCCCAAGCAACTAGAGCTATAGGCAATTATGAACCACCTGATGTGGATGCTGGGAACCAAACTCTGGTTTTCTACAAGAGCAACAAGTGCATTTAACTGCTGAACCATTAGATCTACCTTTTAAACTAATAAGCTCTCCAAGTATGGAACCATCACCCTGTCAGAGGCTAGTCCAGGACCATAGTGCTGATCACATCCAGTCTAGTTTTTAATTACTGTCCCCCCCCCACACACATGTCCATTGTGTCCTTGAGTAGAGTTATTGGGGATAACCTAAAGGTGAGTGAAGGTTACTGAACAAGACCAGTCTGGATACTGCTGGATGCTGCCACCTTCTTACCTGGTCCAAGTGTTTTGGTTTTGCAAGACATAAGTATGGTATGCCCTTGGCCTCGGCTTCTCTTGCAGTTTCCATGAGCTCTAGGGAATGGAGTTTCATACCGAAGGTATCAAGTCTTCACATATATGAATGAGGCTTGATCCTTTGAGTCTGTCCATAATGTTGAGGCCAAAGCAAAATAAATCTTTTCTTATGTCTCTCTCTCTCTTGGACTGTCTCTGAGCACCATGGACTTGGCAGGCTGCTCCTGCCAGGATCTCAGTATATAGTCTCACAGAGATCAGAGCCTCTGAAACTACACTTCTCCATCTGAGCAAGCCTTAGCTTTCCTTCTTCCAGAGGTCTGTATGTGGAACAGGAGCCCAGCATCAAGAACTGACTGGATCACTCAGGTGCTATGGTCCAGCAAACCCAGGACCTAGACATGGACATGAGCCAGCGTTTGAGCACAGCTCACTGCTACTGATGACCTTCATTTGGCTGCCTGGCACCTAGCAAAGTGAGACCTTTTACCTCTCTTATTCACAACCAGACAGATTCACATCTTTGGGAATGCAAAATAGCCCCAGTTTGCATAAGGCCAAAGTGCATGGTAGCAGCAGAAGAGGTGTAGTCCCCAACTCCCAGGATAAGGTCCCTTGATTGTCAGGCTGGGCTGTGGTTGGGGAACACAAGGAAACTACCCTGGAAGTCTTGTGTCCTTTTGGTCATACCAGTCCTTTGAAGCCTTAGGACCAAGGAGGGAACAGCCTTGTGAAGGCTGTCCAGTTGGATTACCACTCAGGTAGAGGAGAGCTGCTTGGAACTTGCCCTGGGTGCAGCAATAACCAGCTCTGCCCCTCCCTTTGGCACATGAAGCCGTTGCCTGACTGCCACCCTTCCTCATGGATGAGTTGACTTCCTCGTGGGTTATGAGAGATGCTTTCATTGTCCCAGCTACAGGGACGGGATGTTCCTAAGATCACGTGGGTAATTAAATGTTACTCTGCTGCCACCTGCCACCTGTCCCAGAGCTGGGAGTGGGGTGGCTAACCTGGGGCAGACATCCTGATGACTCTTGGACATGGGGAGTGATCTTCCCACCAATGTTTGATGTTGGTGGGTGGTGCCACCAGTATCAGCTCAACCACCTCTGTGAGTTAGTCCCACCCCCTGCTGTCAGTGCCTTACCTTAACTTAAAAGCCTCCAGCATGAAATAAAATTTGGATCAAGAAACCAAGGAGAGAGAACTCCCCGTCCTTTCCCTGCAGGAGCCCTGCCTCCCACCACCTGAAACCAATAACTGTATAGACTCCAGGTTCTGCTGGCCTGCCAGGTCCCATGGCTTCCCATGGAGCAGGAGCTACACTTGGCTACTCTACCTCCTGTTTGCTCCAAAGATTCTGGGGAGCCCAGGGCAGCCCAGGGTGTAATATGTCAGGCAGAGTTGGGTCAAACCTCTGTCTAGATCTCTGGGCTGCTCAGAGCTCTGTATAATCTTGTTGGTAGGTAAAGTAACACATGGACTTTGGGACAGGCATCTTGAGCCAGCTCTATTCTTCCATCTCTAGTAGATAGTAGAGTTGTGCTGGTGTGTTTACATGCTTATGGGGTGTAGGGATCTCCCCAGGCAGGGACATGGAGGACATGCTAGAGTCCATGTATATATAGAAAGATGCTTTAGACCATGGAAAGGAGGATCAGGGGAATTCTTGGTGGGGCTGAATAGGGCAGCTGGAGTGGAGACTATTGGGCTGAGAATGTTTGTTAGGATGCTTTGTGTGTTCTGTCTGCTAGAAAAGATGGTCTATAGTATACTGTGTTGATGTTTCTCCTTATACCATTACTTCAATTTAATGTCTGTACAGGTGCCCTGGGGGTAGGGCTGGACACCCAGTGCAAGTGCTGGGCAGCCAGCCAGGAGCCTGGATATAGAGATGTACTATAAAATACTCAGGACCAAGTTACAGGACAAGATTTGAACCCATATTTTATGGCTCCATAGCTCAGACTTTTCTCTCATCTTGAGCCAGGCATGGTGGTAGGTACATGCCTGTAATCCTAGCCCCTAGAGACAGAGGCAGAGGGATTTTAAGTTTGAGGTCATCCTGAGTTCCACAGAGAGCCCTGTATTAAACACATGCACACATCCACAGTATTTCCTCCTTCTCTTCCAATGGTTTGGCAGCGTGGGTCTGCAGAGGAATAGAAACTATAGCATAGACCAGCTGGTGGAGGAAGGGTGTGCCTTCACTGGCCAGGAGAAGGGGCTTTGCCACTGCAGGGGTGGTAAGGAAGAGCAGGCAATATGTGGGGAGGGAGACAGCTAGCATTTGATAGGAAGAGTAGGAACACGGGGTTTGTAGAGTGCCTTCAATAGGCCACAGTGGAGGCTTAAAGGCTGCAGTGAAGAGGATACTCAGTCTGTGCTGAGGCCTTAGGTAAACCCAGGGTTAATGGTTCCCATGCAGAGCTCCCACGCTTGTGTTCCAGCTGTGGCACTCTGACCCTGCAGATCCAGCCAGCCAGTGCACACATCTGCTTTAGAGTTGACATGAGCCTGAGCCACTCCCCTGAGCCTAGGGAGGAGGTTTTGGTACAGCATATTCACCCAGAAGTCTCAGGGTGGCACAAACTCTATTACACCATCAGACTGTCCATCTGTCCATCCTGTGTTTTCTCATTTTGAACCTCTAGAAGTAATAGCATTGGAAGGGGATCCTTGTTCCTTCAAAGCAGACCCCTCACCTGATCTAAAGTAGAACCAAGGTAGAATAGACTGATGGCCTTGCCACCCTTGCAGGGTTGGCACATTAGGCTCTATGAAACATGTTCTAGCATCTGGTTTCATACAATTCCTGAAAACTCCTGAGCTCCCCAGGAGAGCGTCGTTGAGTAAACTCTGGAAAGGCAGAAGTGAAGTCTGGGAACACACTGTCCTCTTACACGTTGCTCTGGCCAGCTGGCCAGCAGGACCCCTCTGTGGACCATGAGGCCATGGATAAGTATAGACTGGGCCACCCTGCTTAGTGTGTTGCTCCCCTAGGGCATGTGGGACCAACTCCTTGGCATAGGCCATGACCCTCTTTTTCTGCCTGCCCAGGTCCTTGGAGAGCTGCTGTAGGGGCTAGAGGGCTGGAGAGGCAGGCCATGTGCTACCTGCCCCTGGGGGCCAGCTGAATGGCCTGAAAGATCCCCTTCAGGGTTGGCAGGCTTAGGGAATGCTTTCAGGAAGAGGATGGGGGCAGGGTTGCTTAGCTCCACCTCACACAGCCTGGCTGAGTGAGTCACTACCAAACCAATGCTTTATCAAACAGAGCAGAGAGCACTAGTCAGGTTGGTGGGGGGTAGGGGGCATGCCACTGTACTATTTAGGAGCCTGGGGTCAGTCAGTAAGATCAGTAGTGGCAGCAGGGACCAGAGCCTTCCTACTGAAAGGTCATGACCAGAGAAGACTGGAGATTAGGGATAAGCAAGGGAGTTTTCAGGAAGGTGCAAGCTATGAAGCTAGCCTGAAGCTGGTACAGGCTTATAGGCTAAATAGCCATGCCAGGTGGTTGTTGGTCTGTGGTCTTCCCTGGTACCTCCAAAGAGCTCTGCTGAGCTGGGACAGTAGCCTTTGACACACAGTCTTGAGATGACAGAAGCTGCCCTGTGGAAGAGGGAGGGGAGAGGCTCTTGGTTTCTAGGCTTGGGGTGTATCTTCCTTCTTCAGTCTTCCTGCTGGGCTTGAAGAAATAGCTCTGTTTCCTCCACTTCGAGGACTTCTTAATAAGGCCACCTATGGACTTCCCTAGAGAATTCACTGGGAGCTTAAATAGTAGGAAAGGACTCTTGTCAGAATAGTAGCATTGATAAGTCAGAGTCAAGGGCAAACAGAGTGTAAGGTCAAGACCTTGGGCCATTGGGGAAACAGAGCTGAAGCTCTAGGGCCACACAGCCTCTTGAATAAAGGACAGTGACATATGGAGATGGATGACCTCACTCTGGGGTTGGTGTGGAGAGTGGACTTGGGAAGTCAGGGCTGAGGAGTGGAGCAGGAAGCCTGCATGGCACTTGGAGATGGTGCTGGTGGGGGACAGTTGTCAGAACAGCTGAGCCAAGGACTTAGGAGGCATAGGAGATCTGGGGTGGGCCTGGAGTCGGGTGCGGAGGAGCAAGCCCGGGGTTCTGAGACCAGGAACATAGAGAAACTGACTTAGTCTGTTTCCTCTAAGCTAGGTCACACTAAAGCAAGAACTTCCTGATAGCAACAGCATCTTTTTGAACTTGAGAACCAGCCTCTGAGGAATTCTTTTACTATGAGAGATCCCAAACTGGCCAGACACTACTGCTGCTGGGACTGATAGGACTTAGGGTAGACAGCTGGGCTTGTGGGTAGATCAGAGTTGTCCTCAGTCTGCGATAACCAGAATACAGCTCAGACCTCAGATGAGGCATGTGTGGTCCTCTTAAGGGCCATCACTGATGCTGTTAGGCTGCTTTGCCCAGGCAGGTCTCACAGCAGAGCTAGCCCCTGTTGTCCTCGGGTGCCCTTGAGGGGCTGGGCTAGGGCCCGGTGGCTGGGTCTCCTACAAAGCATCTATAAGTTCCAGGCCTCTTCTGTATTTGGATCCTGTCCCCAGTCACATTCCCTCCTCCATAGCCTTCAGAGAGAGCAGGAAGCTGAGGAGAGAGCGTCCTAACCCAGCTTGTCCTAGCCCTGGCCAGGCCTGTCTGAAGGGCTTGGGGCTGCCAGCCACTGTGTCTGGGTGCCAGGTTTCTCCAGCAGGGTCAGAACTGGTTTAAAAGCCCTGTGTGGTCCCCTCGTGGGCGAGCTGAGCGATCAGCCTGCCTGCCTCCCTCCAAGTTGCCTTCTTGGCTGGCAGGCTGTCCCTTTCCTCTGGGTCACAGGGAAATGTGGGTCTTAGCCAGAGAAAGTGGTCTGGAACAGCCCTTTGACATTGTCTCTGGGGGCTTTTAAAAATGAGTTTCCTGGTAAGGCAGACTCTTCCAGCCTTGGGCAGGATTCTCAGTAGTCTCCTGGGTTTGCTCTGTTCTGACAAACTCCAGCAGAAACCACCCAGCTGCCAGCATTCCAGCAGTGCTCAGAGCCATGGCTTCCCCAGATGCAGCGTCAGCAGAATGCAGCAATGGAGGATCGGGGTGTTTGCTCTGCAGCCTCTGAAGTCCCGGGGTGGGGCTACACTACGGAGAGAACCCCAGCGTTGCCCTGCTCAATCACAAGCATACGTTTCTAGCTTCTGCAGTAAGAGTTGGTGTCAGAAGTGATGCTAGAGGAAGTTGTCAATGAGTCATGACCATGGTGTAGGCTGTGCCTGCTATTGACAGGTGGGCACTGGGTGTCTAGGTGTCCTGCAAGCCAGTTTCTTTGCCACTGGCCGACTCATCTGGGTCTAAAGGCTATTTGGGCATCTTGTTCCATACCTGAAAGGCCTGCCCTAGACATGGAATATGGAGAATGTGGTCAAGGAGGCTCAGAGAAGAACAAAAGAGGCCCTGAGGTGGGCACCAACAGAGTCAACTAGGCCTACATGACATCCTAGCCACTGTATACTCTATGAGACTCTTGACAAGGTTCTGGCTCCATGAGACTTTTTATTGATAAGCCTATGAAATGGGCATGGCTGGAAAGTCCAGCACAGAGATTGCTCCTGGCATAGGAATGAGACCATTTCATGCCCTGTGTGTTTCCAGGTCTTCTGAGGAGAAAACTCTCACCAGAGTACCAGGTATTTGATGGAGAGACACTGGTTGTTTAGGAGAAGAAAGTGTTTGGCAGTAGGGAAGTTGCTGAGCCAGCCTTCCCAGAGAGAAGCCATGTGATGCAAGGCAGAGTCTGGGACAGGAAGTTTCATGCTCCTGGAGAGCTTCTCAGGATCCCCAGTGGGAGGTGACAGCTTGCCTAGGGAATCCTCCCAGAGCATATGCCAGAGCACAGAAGGGCAGAATGTGCAGAGGCCTGGATCCGTAATGCTTTGAGCTTGAGGGATCAAGAGGATTGACTGTGGTTCCAGACTAGGCCTGGTACCCTAGGAACCAGTGGGGCCACTGACCAGGAGGCACTCCACTCCAGAGGATTGAGTTTTGCCCTGGGACCTTCCTGTGCCTCTGTCTTGGTCTCTAGATCCAAGCTATGAGCTGAAGAAAAAGTCTTGTCGTGAAGAGAGCTTTAGGCTGGCTACAGTGGCTGCATGGATAAACAGATAGTTTGATGCTCTGAACCAGAATACCAGTTCTAGCTGCTGTCAGCTCTGGAGCTTCTCTTAGAAGTTTGGGTACTTGGTGGCCCTGGACCAGAACCCCTTGTCTGTGTCCTCCCCCTTTCCCCAAGTAGCAATGTGTGTATTGGTAGATATAAATATATAAATCAGGGCATGAACAAGTCCACTTCATTTCAGTACTTATAAGGTGTGATTGCTTATATTTTTAACCATTTGTTTCATACCCACAAAAACTATTTCAGAGGCATTAATAACCTTTTTTTTTCTTTTTGGAAAGTCAAGCAAAACCAAAGTTTATTATTATTATTGTTGTTGTTCTTTTTCAAGACAGGGTTTCTCTGTGTAATAGCCCTGGCTGCCCTGGAACTTGCTCTGTAGACCAGACTGGCCTTGAACTCCTAAAAACCTGCCTGCCTCTGCCTCCCAAATGATAGGATTAAAGGCATGTACCACCACTGTCCAAGCCAAAGAGGTCAATTTTATTAGAATATCTGGAGAAAAACTCCAGAGCAAGCGAGTTGTAAATCTCAGTAGCTGCATGGAGGAGGAGACTAGAAAAGGAAAAACAGCTGTGTTCATTTGAGTCAAACCAGTGAGGGTCAGCCATGTGGCAGTGTACAGCTCCATGGTAGGAAATGGGGCATTAGGAGAATGAAACCCAAAATAGTAATGAAGATATGCTTACGTAAGATAGAAGAAAAGTGAAAGTTATGCTTCTCAGAGAACTTCAGAAAGCTGGCAGACTTATGAAGCAGCGTGGCTGTGCACTGTAAGAAACTACTAGATCTGTGTTCTATATAAGTGTTGTTATGTCTGTTGCTGTCATCACCGTCCCTGTCCCCCCTCCCCTACTTCTTTTTTTTCAAGACAGGGTCTCATAGCCTAGGCTGGCCTTGAACAACTGATCCTCCTACTTCTGCCCCCAAATGCTGGTGTTATAGACATGTGCCATCACACCTGGTTTTATACAGTACTGGGGATCGAACCTGGGACTTGATTATGTACTTGCCCAGTCTCAAGGTTATTACAGTGTGGAGGTAGAAATGCAGACCATATACTGTTACAGCAGTAGCCATCAATAGAGGTAGACGTTTTCTGCAAGACCCAACTGAAATACTAAAACAATCCAAGTATTTCTGACTTGAATACTTTCTGTTACCTATACCTTACTCTCAAAGTAGCCAGATTGAGAGAATAGGGAAGAACAGAACCCCTTAACGGGGTGATTGCACATGCCCTGGGGCAGAGACATTGGAGCGTGTGCACACACATCACTAGAAGGTAACTAGCTGGCTTCCCTTAACCTGCTTTGCGTTCTCTTTTATCATCTTTAGAGTGACCACGGGAGAAAAGTAGATGTAAGTGGGAGAGTTGAGATGAAGGCAGTGGATCCTCCTGTAGGCTTCTAGAGGTTAAGGTCCACTCTGTTAGTGCTTAAGAACCACAGAAACGTAAGTTCTGTTTGTCACTAGCCCCCAGGCATATAGGTGGAAGGTATTCGTTCCAGCACGTTCGTACCCCCTCTCCACATTCTGCCACACTTTGCTCTTCCATCTCCTTTTGTATGCTTAACTGCAAGTTGGGCATTCTTTGTTGTTGTTCATTTGTTTGTTTTGAGACAGAGTCTAACTGTGGAGCTCTGGCTAGCCTGGAACTGACTATATAGACCTGGTTGGTCTCAAACTCACAGAGATCCTCCTGCTTCTGTCTCCTGAGTACTGGGATTAAAGGTGTGTGCCACAATGCCAAACACCGTTGAGGCATTCTTTTGTTTTGTCTTGTTTTTGAGACAAGGTTTCTCTGTGTAGCCCAGGCTGTCCTGGAACTCACTTTGTAGACCAGGCTGCCCTGAACTCAGAGGTCTGCCTGCCTCTGTCTCCCAAGTGCTGAGATTAAAGATGTGTGCCACCACCACCCAGTGAGGCTTTTTTGAAGTGATAAAGTAGGAGGGGCACCAGAGAGGTGCTGAGGACCATGGAGGAGTTATCTGCTCCGCCCGTCGTTCCCTCTGAGCAGCTCCACATGGTGCTCAAGAGCACCTAGGGGATCCTTGGCCTCCTTCCCACTGAATGGATGGCTCTTTTTCTCAGCCACTGGCCTTAGTACTTCTGTTGTAACCACAGGGACCCCCATATACCCAGGAGTAATTTTCTTGCCATCTTCACCCAGCTTCTCGCAGTTTTTCATTCATACTGCAGGATTTTCGTAGCATAAATAAACACACACCAGTTACAACTCTGTATTAGGCTCTACAGTACCACATTGGGCCAGAGTCTCTATCCTCCTAGAGTTTATGTGCCCTGAACTGGGTAGGATCAAGTGCTACAAAGAAAAATGACACAGGAATCGTTACCAGATTGCAGAAGAGCCTTTAGAAGAGGGGGTGTTTAAGGAGTAGTCTGAAGGAAGGGGTGGAATGGACTGTCTTCTTTCAGGCTGGGGAACAGAAGGGACCCTGACAGGGAGGATGTGACTAGGGTCGAGAGGAGGAGAGAAGCAAGGAGGTGATTGTGAGCAGCTCTATGGAGCTTCATTTCAGCAGAGATGCCCACTTGAATTAAATACCACCTGAGAGTATTGAGACAGATGAGTGCTTTGTGCTTTAAGAAGATCCCTCTCCCCAGGCAAAGGCACTTGCCACCAAGCTTGACAGCCTGAGTTCAATACCTGGAACTCATGTGGTGGAAAGAAGGAACCAACTTCTGCAGTGACACTGTGTGCTGGGGAACGTGTAGGCACATACACACTCACCCACATCCCCACACACATATAAATGTAATTTTGAAAACAGATCACTCAAAGCTGATTGTGGTGGTTCATGCCTGTGATCTCAACACTAGTACTTGAAAGGCTGAGGTAGGAGGACTGAAAAGTGAGGCCAGCCTGGTCTACATAGTGAGTTCCAGGCCAACTGTGCTACATAACAAGATCATGTTTTAAAGTGGCCAGTCATAGTGGCACATGCTTTTAATCCCAGCACTTGAGAGGCAGGGGCAGGGGGATATCTATGAGTTCAAGGCCAGCCTGGTCTACCTAGTGACCAGCCCAGCCAAGCTGCATAGTGAGACTCTGTCTCAAACAAACAAAGAAACAATGAAATAAGCGACTGGGCAGATGGCTCAGTTGGTAAAGCACTTTCTTCACAAGCATTGACAACCTGACCTCAGATCCCTAGAATCCATGTAAAAGCTGGGTGTGGTGGCATGTGCTTTTAAACCGTAATTGGTGAGATGGAAGGCAAGACAGGTGGATCTCTATAAGCCCACTGGCCGGCTATTGTAGCCTACTTTGTCAGGGTCCAGGCCAGAGAACAGTCTTGTCTAAAACAAAAGATAGAGCCTGAAAAATGATATCCAAGATTTTCCTCTGATCTCTGCAGCCATGTACACACATACATACATATAAAAGAGTAAAGTAAAACAATAAAACAGACTGGGAATAGACCTCATGATTGAACACTTGCCCAGCATGTATGAAGCCCCAAGTTCAGTTCCCAGCACTGCAGAGAGAGCATGATCACTGGCTGCTGTGTGAGGAGTAGACAGGGGCAGGTCATCGTCTGTCACCCGTGTCTCTAAGAGTCAGGGGAGCTCTCACTATCAGCCTGTCTGCCTCCAGCCACTGCTAAGGGAAGCCCATCCCCAAGCCACACATTCACCCCCTCACCCCCTTTTCACTCGCTCTGTGTCCTGGTTGTGTCTTCATGCTTCCCAGTCCTACCCTTTGCTGTAGCCCAACATAGCATGGCCTTCTCTGCTCAGCCATATTTTTGTGCTGTTTCTCTCCTCTACCCCCCAAAGCTTTAGGTATTTCTTTTTTTTTAATGTGCCTCATGTCTGAATATTTTTGCCCCTCCAATCCTACTGCCCTAGAGAGCAGGGCCCATGTTATATTCTCTTCTGAGTCAGAGTCTCACAGGCTCCAGATTGTAAATGGCATCTTGTGTTAACGTTTTCCAGCCTTATCATCTTGTTGTACAATTTATTCTATTTATATTTGTATTCTGGGGCTCAGCATGCTGGCTTCTGGTCCTAGGGTTTGGAGCATCTGGACCCTTAACCTGGCTACTTTGTACATTGGCATGGAGCCAATAAGGAGGTAGACATCAGGGTGGCAGCAGAATACAATTTCATGGGAGGAGCTGGGCCCAGAATTGGTTAGGTAGGGCTGGAAACTTAGGGCACTGGGTAAGGTTCAGAAAGCCTAGCCCTTTCCATCTCCCCTTGGATTTCAGACTTGAAGCTGCACCTGCAGAGTACAGACTATGGCAACTTCCTGGCCAATGAAGCATCACCTCTGACAGTGTCAGTCATCGATGACAAGCTCAAGGAGAAGATGGTAGTAGAGTTCCGCCATATGAGAAACCATGCCTATGAGCCGCTTGCCAGCTTCCTGGACTTCATTACGTGAGTGGACCCATAGTGCTGGGCAGGGAGCTATATACCTGCAGAAGTTGGCACCAGAATGGCCTAGGCCAGCTATCGTTAAAGAATGTCTTTAAAGTCTTCTCAAGTGGTATAACTAGACTGGTTGTTCAACAACTCTGGACTTCAGGTCATAAAGTTTTGTTACCAGTCTCTTTCCCTGTCCCGTCATTGTTGTGGAGGTGTTAACGTCGCAGAAGCTGGGAAAATTGGGGCTCCCCCCTTCACTTGTTCTGTAGCACCCACATCAAACACTCATTAGGTTTCCTCCTACTCCCCTCATGCTAGAGTCAAAGGCCCAGGCGTGGACAGAACTCTGAAGAGCCTGGGATGGGCCATACAGTCCTTCTGCCCCTACTTAAGCTGAGGCCTGTTCTCCATCTTCTCTGACAGTGACAGGTCAGAAAGACTCGGACTGGGTTTGAGTTGGAGGAGGCTGAATTCCTTGCCCTCCTTCACAGGAGCTAAAGTGGGTAGGTTCCCCGTGTTTATAATAACCCTTGGTTGCACTAGGCTTCTTCATTGTGGGACTCTTGCCTATACCAAGCTTTTAGAGAAGCTAAACAGAGAAGACCCTGGACTTCAGGACTAGAAGAGGCTACTTGGGCTAGTCCTATGTACCTGGGACCCTGAAAGGTAGAGAGACTGCCTCTGGAGGAATGACCTAGGAGTCGTGAGCCAGGGCTTGGCAGATAGAGAATGGCTCTAGCCCAGACGGCTGCCTCATGCAAGTGGTGAGCTGAAGTATGATCATGGCCAGCCTCTGAGTGTGCTGTGCAGTGTATGTTGTTAGGAAATGTATCCCCATATTCTTCCGAATATCTTGTTTTTCCCATTCCTACCCTCTTGCTTGGGACCAGACGCATTACTCCACTTGTTTCTTCTGAGACAGGGTTTTATGCTGGCTGCCTAGCCTGACTCCCCCTCTCAGCCAAGAGCAGCCAGTTGCACAGAATCCATCTACTCAGATGGAGTATTTAGGCAGAGGGCTCCATCCTCAGGTAAAGGTAATAGGCTGGGGCACCTGAAAGGTGCAGGGTACTCCTATAAGCTGGAAAGCAAGCCTTTCCCTGGCTATAGATCTCCTCCCCCAGGTGCCTCTTTGCTAGGGAGTCCAAAATGGGCTCATGCTCAAACCACCTTTCTCCTCATCAAGGTATGCCAATGTGGACCTAGTGGGACAGGGCAGATGGAGTGTATTATGTGCTGCCACTTAGGGTATGTGTGTGTCACACATCACTCTACCATGTTACCTAACCCCTAGCCTGGGCCTGTATCCCCTGCCCCAAGGCCAGAGCCAAGGACATACCAGGAAACTAAATTTATTGCCAGAGCTCAGCCTTCACCTTCAACTTGTTTGCACAAGGCTCCTTCAGCTTCCTAGTGAATGTTCTGGTCTTGCCAGCTAGGCTGGCTGGAGAAAGCCTGACCCCATGCCAGTGGCCAGAGAGTAGATGTTATCCATATTGCTGCCAACTTGCCCACCTGCCTGTGCATCTACCCTGGCCTGTTTTGGTGTCAGCCTGCCAGACTGTGAAACTGGAGAGGGCTCTGAGTGTGACTGAGACAGAGCAGCCGCCAGCTCTTTGCTGGAGATTGGCTCCAAGCACCAAGTGTGCTTAAAGCAGCCAAGTGCTGTCCTGTGGCAAACTGTCTGAATCCACCGCTTCCGCGCCTCTTCCATTCATGGGTGATTGTGGCTTATAGTCTTCCCATCTACCCCCACTCAGGAACAGCTCAGCAGCCACGTGTTGGCTAGTCTGAGCCTGTGGCTGCTTGTCTTTGACCCCTTCATTTCCAGTGCCTGCTCCTCAGCTCTCCACATCAGCCACCCTTCACTGATGACTGCTGTGTCACCACCTGGAACTACTACACTCCTGAAATCACTGAGTCAGGCAGCCAGCCTCCACCCACAGCCTTCAGGCTTTCCAGCCCACTTTCAGTCCCTCGCAGGGCATGGGTTCTGGATTCAACAAGGCACCAGGCCTTGCTTCCTTCCCTGCTATGCCTCTGTCTTCATTTCCCCACCTCCCTAGCTGAGGTTCCCTGGTCTATCATTTGAGCTATCTTCTGCCAACATCTGCAACGCTCTTGGCTGCCCAACTCCTGGTCCCACCCGACTGGCAGCCCCCCAGCCCTGGAGGAGTCCCAGAGCCTCCAGCCTGGAGCCATCCTCTCTCCACCTCCACTGCTGGGAGCAAAGCTGGGGAAGCCAGCTATGTGGTGGAGTGTGAGGAGTATCTTTCCTACTAACAGACATACATGCTTACCTACTCAGCTAGCCTCAGCTTGTTTCTGCTCAGCAACTTTTTGCTGTCCCTACGCAGCACCCTGCAACTCCCATCAAGAGTAGGATGACCCCTACCCATCCCAAACATCTTTCCTCTCCTACCTCCAGCCTCCTCATATGGGCAGATGGCCCGCATACTCTCTACAATGTAATCAGAAGCCAGTACACCTTTCAACACTGCATCTGCAACCCGCTCCCTGGGTCCATTCCACCCTCCTTTCATTGAGAGCCCTCTACCAGCTTTCAGAACCCCTCACCCTCTCCTGGACCTGAATGGCCACTCCTCTTTACTTCTGTGTTCCCCCTTCCCTTTCAGATCCCTCCCATGTGCTTCTAGCACCGTACCTGAATCTTTAGCATAATTAACCACCCTTAAAAACTCATTTCATGGCGCCTTATCTTTTCCTTCACCTCCCCTATCATTCATGCCTGCAGTCATTTCCCAGAAGTCCTGTCACTCCACAACAAAGCCCTGGCTGTAGTCACTTTTGGCTTTAAGGTGGCCAAGGTCTCCAGGACTGGCCACTCACTGATAGTGTCCGGCCTTCAGCCGTTTTTTTCTCCTGTCTGACTAACTTAACTCATATTTCCTTAGCTGCTCTTTCTCTTCCACTGCCCTAGCAGATCATTCAAGTGTGAATAGAATTTTGAAAAGAGATGAGTAAAACTTTCCTTTGGGCCCTGTACTGGGGTAGGGCTCCCCCAGGCTGGGGACTCATGACTGGTTTCCCCCAAGCAATGGCTACTTGGCTGAGGAGAAAGGTGTTTGAGGGAAGAACTAGGGTTAGGAATCCAGGCTAAAGGACTTTGGCTGAGTCCAGAGCCAGTGCCAGGAGGAAGCAACGTGGATGCAGAGAGATAGTGGTGCTGAGGGAACAGAGGTGACAGTAGATGTGGCTGTCTGGCATCCTGCAGACAGTCAGAGTGAAGTAGACTGTAAGCTGTGTCTTAAGTGACCCAGCTCAGTTTTATAGTGCTAACACACTTAGTGTGCCTTTATACCACGGGCTCTTGCCAGGCCTGGCCATTAACTTGCTGTGTGACTTGGGATAGAGCTTGTTGTGTTCAGGGTTTTGGGTTTTTGTTTGTTGGTTTGTTTGTGCATTGAAGAAGACCTTTATCTGGCCTGTTCTATAATGTTTTTCCATAGGAGAGCCAGCCCTGGAAGAGAAGTTGGGAAAGTTGTTTTTAGGAGAGTAAGCTTGGTCTCTGGGACATCTTCAGGTAGACCCTAATGCCCTTGTTTTTAAATGAGTGAGCCTCTAGCAGGGGCCATCCCCAGTGTTTAACACCTGCCTGTAGCCTACATGCCCACTGGCAGAAACTGTGGTTAACCTGTACCATCTGGGAGAATTGCATCTGCTGAAGTGAACACCTGCAAGGAAGCTTTGTCCCAGCACAATGGCCTCAAGCATCCCGTAGGCCCACCAAAGCATCTGTTATCCTCTTCAGGACATGTTGCCCCCACCTTGGCCCTGCTTGGTCATAGAGCAGTCATCAGGGTTTCCCAGGACTCTTTTATCCTGACTGTTCCCAGTAAGCTGAGTGTGTGGGTGGACCACAGGTCTCTGCTAACTGAGGCTCTGGGGCTGCTGTGGGTTCTGTTTCCTTGTCTCTCCCTGTCATGGAAAGAGAGTCAGTACTGACCCTGTTCTTCTGACTTGGGGGAAAGCACCCCTGTGAGGGGCTCTTCAGGGCTCCAAAGGCTCAAATCAGATGGGATAATCCAACTGGGCATTGGAGGAGGGTCAGGATTTAATGAAGAGATGGTCAGAGCCCACTAACTCCTCTGTGGACCACATCTCAGTCATTCTGGTTGCAAAGGGGGAACTTGAGGTTTAAGAGGAGATGTGCTGAGGCCATAGCAGAAACTTCTGTTCATTTTCCATCCTGGGTGGGCCTCTTCAGGACCTAGATGTAATTGAATACAGATACTGTCCCTAGCAACAAATGGGGACCCTTGTTGGGGACCTGCAGGTGGCAAGTTGGCAGAAGTGCTGAGAAGCTATGTTGCTCCAGCAGGTGGCACTAAAGGGCACAGTGGAGGGACAGGGTCGGCTAGGGACTCTAATGGCTTCTTTGAAGGAAGTAGCTTCCTAAACTCCAGCCTGAGACTTCTCCCAGCCCAAGCTATTTGGAGGCACAGGGCAAGCAGGGGAGGGCCTCAGGGCAGGGGATTATAGACTGCCCTACCCCCACCCCAAGAGGGCCTCTTTGGCCTGGCGGGCAACGGGCCATCCACTCCCCAGCTGTCTTCCTCTGGAGGGAGATGCTGACCAGCTGGAACTTCATTCTCTTTTGAGGCCAAATGAGGGGAGACATGGCAGAGCAGCTCTCTGGGGGCAGGGAGGCAACTGCTGAAGCACCAGGCAGAGAGGAGGAAGGTTCCCTGCTTGCTGAAGGTAGGAAGGCGTATGGCTGGATCTTATCATCTCTGCCAGGCCTGTGCTGCCTTCCATCTCCCAGGAAAGAGGATTCCGAACCTTCCTGTGCAGGGAGGGGAAAGCAGGGGCCTCCACTGAAGCCTCCTTACAGTTGGCCCAGGGGGAGGGGAGTGCTCGGCCTGGCACAGGACAGAGACTGGCCTGGCCTGTGGAGGAGGAGGAGGAATGGAAGGGGCTGAGTGCTACGATTTGAGTGGCCCTGACTTGGCTCAACATTCTCCTCTGTGTTCAACTAAAGCTTGTTGCAAAGAGAGGCTTGGGGAGGCTAGAAAGGAGGGGGAGCCACTACTGGCTTCTCCATGCACTGTCCTAGCTGGATGTGAAGCACAGCTGGCTTCTTGCACTCACTAGAGGGATAGCAGTGAAGTCAGGTGACAGTGTCTCCCTACAGGGCCCACAGGGTTTCTTCTGAGGATGGGCCAGGACCCTCAGAAATACTCAGACACCTTCTCTGGGCTCTTATTCCAGCCTTGCCCCTAGCCTAAACAGATAAAAGAGACCCTGGGTTGTGGACCAGGAGGGGCCATGTTTAGAGTGAGGAAACTGGTGTGGGTCGCTCTGAGAAGATGGAGGTTCTAGTTTAGGATAGAACCTCAGGTGCCGGCGGTAGGTAGGTAGGTAGGTAGGTAGGTAGGTAGGTAGGTAGGTAGGCTGTGTGTGTGGACAGTGGCTGGGGGACAGAGCTCCTCTGCCTTATGTTGAGATAGGGCCTGGTAATAGCCCCCTCTGGGTTTATCTGCCCTGGTGCTAAGGCCACATGGGATCAGTTGAATAATGTAAGTCCAAGGATGTGCTGTTCTTTAGCTTACCCAAAGGGTGTAAGAGGGAAAAGGACATTCTTAAACTCTAGAGTGGGGTCTTTGTGGCTGTCTCTAGGGCCACATAGATTTTAGTGAGGCTGGATTAGGTGCAGGTTAAATAATGAAGGGTGGTATGTGTGTGTGTGTCCTGGTATATATGAGATATAGAAGATGTCAGAGGCAGGAGATATCTTGAGTGGAGGAGATAGAGGCTGAGACCGAAGCACAAAGCTCTGGCAGGCTCGCTCTCTCTGCTGTGCCCCCACTCTGCCAGTTCTTTGGGGTCAGGGATGGGAGGCTGGCCATGTGGGCTCTTGGCTTACAACTACAAATGGGCCTTGCCTGAGGCCCTCGGTTTTGGAGGGGATCCCGTCTCTTCTCAGTGCATATCCTAGAATGACCCAGCCAGATAGGGTAGGGGAGAGGGCTGCTGCCTGGCCCAGGCCCAGGAGACCGGAGTGTGTAATGGCACTGAACTGGGTGGGAACTGGCGAGTGTTCAGCGAGCCAAGGAGTGTGGGTTGGGCTGGGACAGGAGCTGGGACATTTTCCTGTACCTTCCTTGAGGGCCTTAGAGGGATACCCCAGTGGCTAGCTCTTTAAGCTGAGGTGTGGGCTCTAGGCCACCACCTTTTCCCTTTATTCCCTTGGTACTGGGTACTACCTCCTACCAAGGCCTTCCCTAAAGAATCTCAGCATTAGGTACTCAAGATTTGTCACAGGGATGGAGCCCAGCTCTAGCCTACCTAGAAACAGAACAAGACCTGTACTCAGGGCCCAATTCATAGTAGCCTCCATCTTAATCCTTACCCTTTCATGGCCCATACTGGCCTTTAGGGACATTCTCCTGAGACCTAATCCAGCTCCTTTATACCCTGAGTTTATTACTTGTAACAGGATGGGTCATACTTGGGACTGCTGCAGCCTGACTGTAGCTGGGTCCTCTCTCTCCCCCTCTTTATCCTCCTCCCCATAGGTGATTACACAAAACTCTGCCCCAGCTCCTCTGTGGCTATGTTTTTCAGTTGGAGACAAGCTGTCTTGGTTGTCCCTTGCCAAGTCTTAACTAGGCAGCCTCACCCTACCCAGCTCCACAGCTCCCTCTGCTGCCCATGGCAAACAGAGCTGTCCTCTTGCAGGGCCAGCCCAAGAGACTAAGCCTAGAACTGACTTGAGTCAGACTAACCTCTGGATCTCAGACAGGCCCTCCTCAGTAGTTGCTTAAACTGGCATCTGGCTGTAAGGAGGAATTTTTTCTGTCTTCAAGGTGGGGCTGTGCAGTCCACCTGACCTAGTCCTTCATTCTTAAATGGGGCCTCTAAAACTCTTCTCTGGCCTTTCTTAGAGCAGCCTCTCCCCAGCCCAGCCCATTTCTTAGCCTTTCCCCTCTCCCTCTTCTGCCCCTCCCCCAACTTAAAGGAGCCACAGTAGCCCTAGCTGTACTGTGGTGTCCTGTTTTCAGCTCTCGTACAGCCCTAGTGTTTGAGGTGAAGTGGGAACCCTCTGCCTGGTCTGGGCTCAGTCTCCAGGCAGCCCTCTGCTGACAGCCCTGCCTCGCCAGTAGCTCTGCCTCCCTGTCCCTAAGTCCAGTCTCACTCAGTGTGTGCCTCTAGGCCTTCAGATACTAGTCTCTCTTTCCAGAACACACTTTCATCTCCAAGTCCTTTTATCTGTCAAGCTCCCGACCACACCTACCTCTAGGATGGGTTGTGTACCTCACCTGCATATGCCTGTGGTTCTTGGGTACTGTTGGAACACTGTTCACACTGTAGGAGAGCTACTTGTGTTCCCATCATTTGTGAGGCATGAATCCACCATCCTTTCAAAGGAGAGGCTGCCTTTACCCTATGTTCCTGTTCCTGGGGGTAGGGAGGTAGTGGTGGTCCTGGTGACAGGAACCTGGGTGAAAATACCAAAGGACAAAGCCTCTGGAGCCCATCATAGCATCCATGAGCCAGCACTTATGCTCAGGAGGTGTTGACCCATGCGTTGTGTGGGCAAGGGTATTGGGCCAGGCCTTTTACCCTAATAGTCTGTCTGCCCTGTTGTCTGCTTCTCACAGTTATAGCTACATGATTGACAACGTGATCCTGCTCATCACTGGCACATTGCACCAGCGTTCAATTGCTGAACTTGTGCCCAAGTGCCACCCACTAGGCAGCTTTGAGCAGATGGAGGCCGTGAACATCGCACAGACACCTGCAGAGCTCTACAATGCCATTCTGGTGGACACGCCCCTGGGTGAGCCACTGTGGTGGAAACAGCTGCCGGACAGTGGGCTTAGCACTGGAGCCTCCGTGTGGTTGTCGATTGTAGAGGTGGGGCAACCCCAAAGCAGAAAGTGAGAATCTGCCTGCTGCTGCTGACCTTGCCCTTCCCTCAACTTCCCATTCTCATTATTTCCCAGCCCACTTCTTCTCCTTTCCCTTTGGTTTTTCTAGGCCAGACAGGCAACCTACAGGGCAGACTGAGACTGTCTGACTTTGGAAATAGTCTAGTTTTTCAGAATTCAGAGGGCTGAATGAACTTACGAAAGAGTAAGGGGCGCTTGTGTCCCTTGGAGTCCTGAGAGATCTGGCAGACTGTGACCCTAAGCAGAGATGCTAAGGCTGGCTCCTTATGAGGTGGAAAAGAGAAGCAAACAGCTGCATTTGACTCCACTGAGCAGGTCCTGGAGGCCAGGTCAGACAGTGTCCAGTAGGATGCAGGGTTCATGTCAGAGGCCAAAGAAGGGAGTGGAATCAGGAAAGCTTCCTGTTAGCCCTGCCTCACTAGTGTTGGCTCCTGTCTGCCTAGAATGCTGGAGAGAAGACATGAGGTTCATAACTAGCTAGTACTCTTATAGCCAAAGTCTAAGCCCTGGGGAACTATTCCAGGAAGCCACTAGTGTTGAGTCAGAAGGTTCTAGGTTGAAAAGCCTATCTGTTCACCTAGTTTGCCTTTGAATCTCCCATTAACTCTGAGCTAGTTTTGGGATGTTTTGTGGCTTCTGCAGTTTTTTCATCTTTAAAGGAGAGACATCAGGTAAGTCTTCAGGCCCTCCTTGGGAGTGAGGTTTCTTGATCCTGCCCTGGCCTCTCCTCTTAGTCCTGTGGTGGATCATTAGTCCATGTCTAGCTCCTCATTCTTACCTAAAGGAGGAGGCTAGATTCCCATGTGTGGGCACTAGGCCCTCACAGGGTATACAGAGCAGTAGATTTCAGCCCCCAAATCCATAGCTGCCCCTGGAGAAAGAGAATCTCATGGCCGATTATGCAAGCCTGTCTTTGGCATGGTCTGATCTTGGGTCTGCCCCAGCAGCGATTAGATCATGTTATGGCTGGCCGCCTCCTTTATAAATCAATTTTAGGAGCAAGGAGGCAGGAAAAGCTCAGGTCAGTGCACATGGTCCAGAGAATTGCTTCTACCACTTCCAGGGCCACATCCCAGGCTGTATTGGGGGTCCCCAGTACCTAGGCTAATGGGCCTTGTAACGTGGCCCTCTCACTTAGGCTGCTTACCCACTCTTCACATGCTTGTCTTCCCTCCCCAGCGGCTTTTTTCCAGGATTGCATCTCAGAGCAGGACCTTGATGAGATGAACATTGAGATAATCCGAAATACGCTTTACAAGGTAGTGTTCTTTAGAAGCATGGGGGTGGGGGTTGACTTGTCATGGGTGGGTCTGTGGGCCTGATAGTGGGTGTTTATGTGAGATGCTGGGCCAGGATTCATGTGCATCAGGCTCCTGTCCTGGGGGCCTAGCCTTCTCACTCTCAGGCTCCTGTGATGGTTGCAGTTACATGGAACAGGTTATCCATTCTGTGGTGTCTGCAGTGGGCTCAGATAACATCAGCAGGAGCGGCTGGTGCTCTGTCACTTGGCCTGTCAGACCTGGCTTCTGGACAGCCGGTCTGTAGCATCCAGGAGGGTCATGGGCCACCACCTGGGCCACAGCCCTCAGATTCACACCATATGAGCTTTTGCCAGCCAGAACCGGCACTTAGGAAAAGGCAATGCTATATGCTTAGTTATGTGGGAGAGGGATCCAGCCAAGCACAGCCAGGTCACTATGACCTTTTCAGGTTCCCAGACTCTGAGCCAGTGCCTTATATCTCACTGTCTTCAGCTTCTACTCGCCTTTTGCCTCCACTAGGCTGTGGCATAGACTGGCTAGCCTCTGGGGATAGAGTGGGCTTGGGATTCCTGGGTTCCCGCAGTCGTGGCAGAGATTAAGAGGTAGCTATCAGATCTTCTGGTCTTTCTGTGGAGCTGGGACCAACATACAGCAAGGATCGATCTGGTGGTAGATGGTGGAAGCTATGATAATGCAGGCAGAAGGTGGTATAAACAAAAAGAAAGCCAGGAGCAGGGCCAGGGCAGACGGCAGGCTGTACTGTGAAAGTGCAGCCTTTCAACGGATAGCGGGGAGGAGGTCTGAGTGAAGAGGCAGGCACTGAACCAAGTCACCCAGGGCCTTGAATGCCAGATCAAAAGTTTTTATTTAGTTGGGAGTGATGTTGCATACCTCAAAGTACTCAGAAAGCTCAAGCAGGAGAATTTTTACTAAGTTCAAGATTACCTTATATATGTTGTGAATTCCAGGTCAGTCAGGTCTCCATAGTAAGAGTCTGTCTCAAGAAAAGAAAGTAAGCCAGTCATAGTGACACATGCCTTCAATCCTAGTACTCAGGAGGCAGAGGCAGGCAGATCTGTGAGTCTGAGTCTATGTATTAGGTTTCAGAACAGCCAGGACTATACAGTGAGACCCTGTCACAAAACAAACTACAACAATAAGCACAAAAAGGTAAGTTTGAAGTTTGGGCTGACAAGATGGCTCGGAAAATGAAGATGCTTACCGCCAAGCTAGACAGCCTGAGTTTAATCCCTGGGACCCACATGGTGGAAGGAGAGAGCTGACACCCACTAATTGTCTTCCGACCTTCACATGTACATGTACACAAAATAAGTAAAATGTGGGAAAAAAAAAAACCAAAACAACAACTTTAGGTGTGAGCCTTAAGTCTTCTCACAGAGCAAAGTATTCTTAGAAGGCCGTCTATGACTGCAGGGTGGAAGGCAGATTAGAGGTAAGGGGTACATGCAAACATACACATTTGTGCGCACACACACAAATACACATATACATACAAAGTCTTATACTGTCCCACACACTCACCTGGCTCATTGACAAATTCCCTGCCCTAGACAGGATGAGGGGTGTGGCTATCCCCCCAGCCTTACCCACACCCTCACTGGGCCTGACTGGTTTTAGCTGGAGTCACTGGCAAGAACTGCCCAGGAACCAGCTCATAAACACCAACCCAGCTCTATGGACCCCATGCCAGAACTGCCTGCCTGTCAGGCAATGAATGTCCCAGCCCAGTGGCCCCAGATGGGAGATTAGGTGGACCCTCAGTGTCTGGCAGGTAAACTGTAGACAGCTGGTGCAGAACCATCGGCTGGCAGACTCCAGGGTACAGGGTGGGGCTGGGGAGGTGACCTTGGTACCTGGGTCTTGCCAGTTTCTTTGCTGCTGTAGCCTCTGGAGGAAAGTATAGACCTTAACCAAGGGTCAGCTTCTCTGGGGATCAGTACAGCTTGGCTAAGCAAACAGGTTAGGTAACAGGGCATGGAACCTAAGATCTGGCTAGTGGTTTCCCTACAGATAGGAACTGCAGGCTCCACCAGGGTAGGTCCTAAAATTCCAGCGTAACCAGCTTGGCTGGCCATAAGAAAGGCTATGGAGCACTGACTCCTGGAGGGATTGAGAAGTACCACCAAGCCCTGGTGGGAGCTGGGAACCATTTCTGCTGCAGGCTTTTGATTCTCTTGAGATCCTCTGTGTTGGGCTCTGTTTGTCCTTTCCTTCCTTTTTTTTTTTTTTTTTTTAGTTTTTTGTTTGTTTGTTTTGTGGTTTCTCGAGACAGGGTTTCTCTGTGTAGTCCTGGCTGTCCTGGCATCTGCTTTTTAAACTAGGCTGGTCTGAAACTCAGAGATCCGCCTGCCTCTGCCTCTCAAGTGCTGGGATTAAAGGCCTGTGCCACTACTGCCCAGCCTCCAGGCTTTTTCTTACTACTGACTTACACTGGCTTTTTGTTTCCTGTGATCTCGGTGGTCACCTGCAGGTTTTGCCCTGAGCATAGTATCACTGTGCTTGTGGGGCTCTGGGGCTCATCTAGTCTCTCTTGGAATGGCAGGTCCTATGGGTCCAAGCCGGCTCAGAAGGCACACCTGAATGTGGAAAGTTTTTCATTCCTTACAAGCTCCCCAACCCCAACTCAGAATTGTCCTCAATATGTGGATCCAGAGTCTCTGGCCATGTTACGTATGGAACCTTAGGTGATATCTAAGTGAAGTTTCATGCAAGATTGTTACCCAGGGAGTCTGCCAGATCATGATGAGGGGGAAGGTATTGGAAAGAAACCTGTGTGACTTTATGAACTAGAGTCAGGAAAGACCTTGTATCTGGGGTGACCTGTCCTTTCCTCATGCCCAGCAGATCTAATTTGCCTGAACAAAAAGTACTTATTTCCGCCGGCAGCCCATGTACCTAGTTATTGACGGTGAGGCCTGCGTTCACATAGGTGATAACCATCCTTCATCAGGAACTGACCTGATAATTTGGTTCCTGCTGTTTGTTGATGCCTAGGGGATGCCTGGGGCTGGGAGGAGTAGTGTTCTGCAAGGTGGCTTCTTGCAAGGGAGGGTTTATGGATTCAGTCTAGACCATTTGTGAATTCTGAGGATAGCTTTCCCTCACTAGCCCTTGGATACCTGGTTTTCTGAGGCTAGGGAAGGGGAGGTTTCTGGAGACTAGGAGAAAAGGATGGCAGAGCCCCTCTAAGGTTGGCTGTCCAAGAGAAAGGGGTGGAACATGTACCCTGAAGCAGACAGTGGGTCAGAAACTGTTCTGTCACCCCAGATAGAAGACGGCGAGCTACTACTGCTTGGGTGATTAATTGTTGAAACTGGCAGATGTTTTGGTACAGGGAAATTGTCATAGCATTAGCTGGCCCACCCTACCATACAAGGCTTAGATGGAGAAGTAAACTGACTAGGTTCCTTCTTGTTTTTTCTTTTCCTTTAATGTTTGTGGGGTTTTGTTTGTTTTTCAATGTACATTGGTGTTTTGCCTGTGTCAGGGTGTCAGGTCTCGTGGAAATGAAGTCACAGACAGTTGTGAGCCACCATGTGGGTGCTGGGAATTGAACCCCGGTCTTCTAGAAGAGCAGTCAGTGCTTGTGACCTCTGAGCCATTTTCCAGCCCCTGACTAGGTTTCCAGTGTCTCCCAATATTGCTCTCCTTGCTCTAAGCAAACACTGTCCTCTCTGCAGGCCTATCTCGAGTCCTTCTACAAGTTCTGCACTCTACTGGGTGGGACCACAGCTGATGCCATGTGTCCTATCCTAGAGGTGAGTGCTGCCCGACTCTCTGCCTTTTGTTCCCACTGATCCTTGCCAACTGACTGGCTGTGGTCTCCCTCATCTTTCTCTCTCCTCCCCTGTGCACCGGCCCTGCAGTTTGAAGCAGACCGCCGCGCCTTCATCATCACCATCAACTCTTTCGGCACAGAGCTGTCCAAGGAGGACCGCGCCAAGCTCTTTCCACACTGTGGCCGACTCTACCCTGAGGGCTTGGCTCAGCTCGCTCGGGCTGATGACTATGAACAGGTCAAGAATGTAGCTGATTACTACCCGGTGAGTGCTCTCCTGACAAGATTTAGGTGGCCATGTTGGCACCCCAGCACCCAGTAGCACTCACACTTGTGCTTCTCCCCATTTCCTGGCCAGGAATACAAACTACTTTTTGAGGGTGCAGGTAGCAATCCTGGAGACAAGACCCTGGAGGACCGATTCTTTGAACATGAGGTAAGGACAGGGCCCTTGTGGAACTTGCCCAGTAGAGGGAGGGTTGTGACTTAGGACTTAATGACTGCTGGCCACAACCACCTGTGCATCACACCTGCCTCTGTCCACAGGTGAAGCTGAACAAGTTGGCCTTCCTGAACCAGTTCCACTTTGGTGTCTTTTATGCCTTTGTGAAGCTTAAGGAACAGGAATGTCGCAACATTGTGTGGATTGCTGAGTGCATCGCGCAGCGCCATCGCGCCAAGATCGACAACTACATCCCCATCTTCTAGCGTTCCCACCCAAGGTTCCCAGAAGCACTGTGTGTGTCTTTGTGTGCAGTGTGAAGCCCATGGCTCACTTGTCTGACCTGGTGAGGTGTAGCACGTTGTTCTGGGGTTGCCCAGCTTCCATGACCCCCTCTGGGACTACTCTTAGGCCTAAAAAGGGGTCAGGGACCTCTCCCCTGGTGAAAATGGACCAAGATCCCCTCCAGAGCAAAGAGCCCCCAGCCCTATGTTTACAGCACTGACTTGTCTAAGAAACTGGTGTCACTTTCATGCCCCTCCCTAACCTAAGAACCCCTGGGGCAGTGTGAGTCTTCTTCCCTTCTGTGGGTCATCCCCAGAGCCGTGGCCCATGGAAGATTAGAGTGTGTGTCTTTGGGGTCTGGGGGAAGTAGCTTCTCACTCCCCTCTAACTCAGCTCTGCCCCTCTGAGACAATAAAATGCCCTCTTTAAAAAGCCTACCGTCTGCTCTCCTTTGGGACCTAGTACCTCTCCTTGACCCCAGCTCTCTTCAGCACTGCACCCTTGATTGAGCTGCTGCTGTGGTCGGCAGCCACAGGGTCAGGGGCATCCCTGGAGGAGGCTCTTTCTGCTGGAGCTCAGGCACAGAGGGGCTGAGGTGGGGCTCGTTGGAGAGATGTGTCTTGGGTCTGGGGGCCCCAGACCTCACTGACTGCTCACATGCCCTGTAACTCTCCAAAACTGGCCATTTTCTTTATCTCACTATGTAGAAACCCGGTTCTAGTATTTGCCTGAGGTCAGTGGAAGAGGAATATGAACCACAGAGTGCCTGGGAAGCCCAATCACCTCCTCTGCTGGTCCCAGGATATCCCTGGCAGTATTGTGTAATCACACCTTGTCACCCAGGCAACCAGGCAGTCACCTCCTTCAAACACTGATCTCCCCCATTCTAGGAGAAATAAAAATGTGTCTTTATTTTAAAATGCCAACAACCAGACAAGTGCAGTGTGCAGCTTCCCTTGTGGTTTAGGAGCAGGTAGTTGGGGACCTAATTCTTGAGCCGGTCAAGAGACAATTGGGATTTACTCTGGACTTGGCAGCACTTAGGCACTGGTGCTGAGAATCCTGAGGAGGTGCCCACCTGCCTAATCACTCTCCAGTTTGCAGAGAAATGATCTGTAGAATCCTGTCAAAGGCTACAGATAATCTTTCACCAAACTCTCCATCCAGCTGGGTTCTCCAAGCTGCAATGTGGAGCATTGTATCTGGTAGAGGATGTAGAGGTTCATGAAGCAGTGGAGAGGTCCAGAGGTTCACTAGCAACCTTCAGCTTCCCAGGCCTGGACTAGGCATCAGCAGTAGAGTCTGGGCTTTTCTTAACATAGACTCTAGGGCAGTGGTTCTCAACCTTCCTAATGCTGTGACCCTTTAATACAGTTCCTCATGATATGGAATCATATCATAAAATTATTTTTGTTGCTACTTCATAACTAATTTTGCTACTGTTATGAATTATAATGTAAATATTTTTAGAGATAGAAATTTGTCAAAGGGGTCACGACCCACAGGCTAAAAACTGCTGTTCTAGGGCAAGGTTGAGGGGTTTATAATGGCTAGGAAAAGGGCCAAGGGCTCATGGAGCCTCTTTTGCTGGAGCACTTAGGCCATTTGTGGCTCACTGAGCTGCCACTAGGGAAGGGTTTGGGTCCTGGGGTGTGTCCTAAGCAGGAGCCGGGCCAGGTTGGCCAGACCTCAGTGCTCGGGGCAGACGGTGACTGATGAAGAAGTTCTGCAGGAAGCGGCGTCGTAGGCTCTCCGGCAGGTAGTGATGGATGAAATACATGAGCATCAGGCCACGGCCTGGGTAATAGCGGCGGCGTGGCTGAGCTGCCAGCAGTGCATCAATGATGGCGTCTACAACTGGGCTGAGGTCAGGCACTGCCATTCTGAGCGAATGCAGGAACTGCCCGTGCAAGTGCTCGATGTAGTCTTCGCCATAGGCCTGCAGCAGCTCTCCAGGCAGGTTGGCCAGCAGCAGTTGCTTGCGCTTCTCCCAGAGGTTCACATTGGTCACCGACTCTGAAGAAGGGACAGCAAGGTCAGCAGGCAGCAGCTGGAGGAGCCAGAGGCTACTAATCTATTTAATGTGAACCAAGTCTATAACCCAAGTCACACTAGATCCTCAGACCACACACCCAGGCCACATGCGTGCCCCACCCCAAACCTGGTCCCTCACCTGTTTTGAAGCAGCCAGGCTGGATAATGCTGACCTTGATACCCCAGGGAAGCAGTTCACAGCCAAATGTGTCCATAAGCAGTGCCACAGCGGCCTTAGAGGCGCCATAGGCTGCCAAGCAGGGATACGGCATGTCTCCTGGGGATAGGAAGGGGAAGAGGCTGCTCAGCCTTGGCCAGGAGTTCCCCAGATCATTCCTCACCCGACAGCTTCTCCTTTACTACTGTGCCTCAGAGTGGAAGGCGCTTACCTGCTGGGCTGCCAATGGTCACAATACGTCCCCTTGAGTGACGCAGGAGGGGCAGGAGGCCCTTGGTCAGCTCAAGTGCACCAAAGAAGTTCACCTCCATGCAGTTTCGGAAAGTTGTCACTGGAGACAGCTCCACATCAGCCACTACGCTGTTGAGGCCAGCATTGTTAACCAGACCCCACAGGCCTGAGGGCACAAAAGCAGGAGGGGGGGCCGGTTCAGCTGACAGCAGACATGCAATCAATCCCTGCCTCCCTCACACTCGCCCAGCCATGCCCAGCCCTCATGGAGCCACGTCTACTGACCAGTGCCTGTGGTGTGAGCCTTGGTGAATTCCAGCACTCGACTGATGTCCTCTGGCTTGGTCAGGTCCAACTCCAGCAGCTTTAAGCGAGGGGAACAACAGGCACGCAGTTCTAGGGCACCAGGGCTATCCAAATCCAACACAGTGGCCAGCACCGTGAAGCCCATGGCATCCAGTTTCTTAGCTGTCTCCTTGCCAAAACCAGTGTCACAGCCTAACCAGGGTAAGATAGCCAATGAATTCCCACAGCGGCCCAGCCCAGCCCTGAGCATCAATTCTGTGGCAGCTGTCTTCTCCCTGATTTCCTATAACCCATCAAATGTGAGTGATAAACCGTACTTTATAGAAGAAACAGGGACCCAGTCTGGTCCCATCTTATCTCATGAATCTACTTCCTAAGCCAGAGGGACATTTTTAAAAATGACAGTGTCACTCTGCTGCTGCTAATTCCCAGAGGCATTGTCTTCCTTAGGATCCTGTGGGCCTTAGCGTAAAGCCACGATCTCTGAAGACATCCTCCTGGGCACTCCTCTCAGCCTCAACACCCCTACTTGTCCAGGCGCAATGGGAGCTCCATTCCCAGCCTCCCCTTGAAATCTGCCCTTGGAATTCCAATCACTGACTTTGGGGCATACATGTTTGCTGAGCCCCACACCATTTTCCTCTCTGGACAGGAGCCATGCACGGTAAGTGAAGAAAACAGACCTGCGCTGGAATCCCTTCCCACCACCCAGTGTGACCTGAGGTCAGCTACCACTCTGGAGGCTTCATTTTCTTGTCCTTGGTATGCGGAGATAAGAACCACCAGGCAAGGCCCCAGTGTGGGGGTCCCTGGTACTGATAAGCCCTGGCTTCCTTGATGGTTTCCATTCTGATCCTGGCTCTGTGGGTGGCCAGTGAGAGGAGGAGGAGGACCAGCGAAGGAGGAGGTGCTGTGGAGCCCGCCAGCCCCGAGGTCCGGCTAAGCAGAAAAGCTGCTTTGCAGCGCGGCTTCCCCTCTCCTGGACAAACAGCACCCCTCCGGCCTCAGCCCCGCCCCCTGTGCTGAGAGGAGAACAAAGCTGGGCAGGGGGCTGCAAACGGGGCTTTGTGTGGCTGGGGCCTGCCCGCCAGGGCTGAGGGGTCCTTCTCAGGCAAATCTGACTGGGGGAGGGGAACGTGTGTGCACAGACACACACACTTGCCTCTGCTCCCTTCTGCAGCAGAGAGCACGCCACTAAAGCCTGCCAGAGCTTCAGCTCTGGGGTCCCAGCAGTCACCCACATCTGACCCTCTTGCTCACCTGCAAACATCCCTAGCCTGCCTGGATGTTCACATGAGCTTGACCCCGTCACCAATTGGCACAAAGGTATGCACGTGCATGCACACAAGGTGCCATGCCACGCGGCCCAAACTCGACTCCGGGGCTGAGCTTGTGGAGTAGATTTGACAAACAGCTCTTGGGCATTCTTGGGGAGGAATGAGTGACAGCTCTGTAGGCGTAAGGTGAGGTGCTGTTGGCAGGTGGGGCAGGACCCGGTTACCTAAGGGCCTTGCTGCCTGGGAAAACCCCAAAATTTGCAGGCATTGGGAAGCTAGAAGCCAACTTCCGGCCTTAGACAGGAGCAGGCTGGGCAATCCTCACTCCCAAACACGGAGCTCTGAGGAGATAAAGGAAGCTCAGGTCACCTCTTGCTCAGGCTCAAGACTAGAAGTAACAGCAGTACCAAAGACCTGAGGTGAGATCTTAGGAACCACTCACTGCCCAACTGGGCCAGTAGAACCTGAAACAGCCTAGGACCTGGTGAAGTAGCTCACAGAGCAGAGGGCCGGAAGGGATCTGTTCTGCTTTATAACCTAGTCCCCATTGCATTCCAAGAGTTTGGTGGCTTTCCTTCCTGAGCCTCCTGAAACTGTGGTTCCCTGAGGCTTCACACTCACCCTGGAAATCTCTTCCATCTTACTTGATCCCCACCCCCTCTGCTGAAGCCATAAGCCTCCATGCCGCCCTCCTCTACCTTATACAATCTGGTTTCTCACCTGACATTCAGGTTTCCTCCCGAGGAAACTTCACATCCCACCACACCCCCACAGCCAGACTGGTTATTGACTATCCCCTTCCCAAATCATGTGCTTATTCCTGTCTTAAGCCTTTGTCCCACACCCTCTCTGTGATCCAAGACACCTTCCATATTCCACCTGTCTCCGCCCAGCTCTCTCCAAGGATTTCCTCCTAAATTCTCCCAGCCCCATCGGATCATACAGACCACTCATAAAGGACCAAGATCTCTGAGAAGCCATGGTGGTTGGGGGAAAAACAAGGCTGCCCCTCCTCCCATGTAATGGACCAATGCCCCCTGGCCTTCCTCCCCCTCCCCATTTCCTGCTGGGTCTGCAGCCCCCCTCCCCCCTTCCCTCCCTCTGATGACAGATTTATTCCCTGCTCCAGACAAAGAGAGCTCAGCCAGGCACCCGAGACACCTGAGTCCAGCTCTCCAAAGCTCTTTCCCGGGCACCCAGGACTAGGCAGGATGAAGTACTTGGAGCAGAATGCTGCAGTTTTGGCAATGGGTAGCTGGATCTAAGCAGCAGCTACTATCCAGCTGCTGTGACCTCAGGCGGTTCTGAACTCCAGGGATTCCAGCCAGTGGAGGTCAGGGGTTGCAGAACTCGCATCTAAGCTCTGTCTCCCCAGAATAGCAGACAATGTGTTCCAGTGATGTGGAGATGCCAGGCAGAGTTCAAGGGATGGCACTCTCCCTTCTCAGGTCTCCTGTAGTCCTTTTAAGAGTACTGTCCTCTGCTCCACACCTGGTCTCTTAGGGAAGAGCACAGCATAAACTCCGTCTCTCCTTCTTAGTCACTAGTTTTCTTTGAGCACCTGCCCACTCTCTACCTAACTTTCCCTTCAATACTCCCCGCGGCCGCAGGTAGTTAACCCGGACTTGGTGAGGTGCCCAGAGCTTCCTACTTGGCTCTCTCTCTTGCATCTCGGAGAGGAGTCCGCCTTGATGGTGCCCAAGGGAAACCCTCTAGGTGTGCGGTCCCGCCCTCCAGCCTGGAGTCTCTGCGCTCCGCGCACTCACCGGTGATGAGCACCGCGCGAGTGGCCACGGGCAGGCGAGGAGGGCGCGCCAGGCGGGACAACGCGATCCAGCCGGCAGCAGCCAGCACCACGAGTGCCGCCGGCGGGGGCAGCAGGCGCTGGCACAGCCAGTCCAGCGCGGCCAGCAGCGCCAGAGCCGCCAACAACGGGCGGCCCAGACGTAGGTCTGAGCGCAGCAGCTGCAGCAGCGCGCGGGCCGCCACTAGCAGCCAGGCGCCGCCCGACGGCCAAGGCCAGCGCTCCATGACTGCGGGGCCGGGCCGGGCCGGGCCGGGGCTGGGGCGGGGCGGGGTCCGGATTGGGGAACGCGGAGAGGGACTCAGGGCCAGGACACGGAGTGTAGAGAAATCACGGCCTGGGGTGGGAGGGATACTCGCTTTCTTTGCCGGCCCTCGGACCCAGCTTATAAAGCTCCCCGAGGGCGGGGTGGGGGCGGGGCGGAGGCGGGGCTGGGGTGGGCTTTCCTGCACTTCTATCTCGGCACCCCCCGCCAGGCAGGTGCCCCCCCGCCCCGCCCCCTCGACTAGATCCGCTTTCGAAGAAGCCGGAACAAAGTCCCAAGTTGTTGCACGAGGCGGAGCCGTCAGTCGCCGGCTTCGCCAGGGGAAAGGGCCAGGCTGCCCAACCCTGTGCCCTGCATCTCATTCACTCCTGCGCGCCTACTGGCACGCCAAGGGCTCTGAGCCTCCGCGCTCAGGTGTGCACACTCTGCTCATGCTTCCTCAGAATACCTACCTACCTACACACACACACACACACACACACACACACACACACACACACACACACACAGAGAGAGAGAGAGAGAGAGAGAGAGAGAGAGAGAGAGAGAGAGAGAGAGAGAAACACGCATGCACACACACACACATGCACCAACACCAACTTTCATTCAAGTATTCCACATTGATATCGCCATGACTTCCAGAACATCGCATGGAACCAGCCAGAGTCTGCTCCGGGCCACACCCGCGGTGCCATGGCCTTAGGTTCCTGGTGCACACACCCAAAATGTGCACTCACATCTGAGCAGTTCGCAGCCATAGCTAGGAGAGAAGGGTGACCGCCAGGCCGGGATTCTTGGGAGTTTCTGTTTCATCCCCCCTCTGCCCCCACTTTCTTCCAGAGTCCAGAACTGGGGAAGCCACACAAGTGTATGTGTGTGGGTACGAATGAGACGTCAAAGGAACATCAAAGTCTTCTTCTACTTTTACTTCACCCACCCCCTCCCCAAGAACCAAGCTAATGGGAACACCTGGAAGGAGCGTCAGGACAGGGTGGTCCCTGACCTGCTACCCTGAGTCCCCAGGGGATGAAATAAGTAGTGTGTGGGTGCACTTCCCTCCCTGTGTGTGTGAAGGTCCTTGTTTGTGTGTGGCCTGGCACCCCCTGCCACCCCCGTGTCTGGCACTCTGTGCCTAACATGCATGCCAGGGCTCTGGCAGGCATTGGGAGTTAGTGCCAATAGCTGGGTGCCAGGCCCTATGTGGAGAGTAGGCGCAAATCATGGTAGTGGAGATCCGTGCTTCTGTGAATCTCCAGACCTTGCCCAGTACCTCATCTCTGTCTTTTCTGGGTCCTGAGAGGCCATGGACTCCTTATCACAGCTCTCTGTCCTGTGGCTCATTCTCTCCTGTATCCGGGACTCTGTCCCAAAGTTTCATGAAAACACCCTTTCCAAAGCCACTCTTCCATCCAGGCATGGGTTCCTGATGGGTCAGGAAAATCTCCGAGAAGGAGCTGGAGCCAGACCCCCCTTGGGGGGAGGAACTCTGGGTGGAGACCCCATCTCCACTCAGCCATTCATGTGCTTCCATGTACTCTTCCCTCTGGAAATATAGATGATGGTCGAACCCTGGCCTGGGTGGCAGCATTTGCCTGAGTAAGGTGTGTGTGCCTGACCTTGGGTATGTGGCCTTGTGTGGTGGTTGTTGTTTGTTTTGGTTTCGATGCACTCGTGTCCGTGGGGTTCTGTGCCCCGTGTCATGACCTTATATGTGCACGTGTGTAGGTGTGCATGTGGCATTTGTGTTTCCTATAGCTCTCTTTCTGAGTTATCTTGCTTCTAGAAATTCAGAGAAACAATCCTTTTCCAAAACCACTGACTTGTGTTGTCCCGGGTCAATTGTCGGGGTCCGGAAGAGAAGAGTGTCCCTTACTTTAACTGTGAAAGTTGCGCTCGTCAGCCCTCCCAGATCTGGCTACCCTCCTTAGATTCCAGCTACAGCGTCTCCAGTCTCAGCCCCTCAAAGTACCTCCCCTGGGAAGGAAAGTCCTGGGGGACAGTCAAGCTTCTCACAGAACCAGCACCCATAACAAGGGGAGAAAGAGAAGAGAAAGAGAAGCCAGACAGCGAGGTGAGGAGGAGGCTGGGAAGCAGGCTGTACCCTGGTCCCGTAAAGCACACGGGGAAGCCCAGGACTGGGTGGGAGAGAGACCGGCCTGAGTGGATAGGGTAGAGGAAATTGCCTTTGGCTGTGGAGTACAGGATGGCTAAGCTGCTTCTAGTCAGTGCACCCCTTCAGGTGGAACTATGCTGAGTCTTGGTGAGATTGGACTACCTGCCCCATTTATATGACACCTGATACCCCCTGCTTCCCCTCCCCGCCCCGGCCCGAACATCCCATTTCCTAAGTCTAGAGACCACAGCACCTCCCTCCTAGGATCTGTACTCTAACTCGCTGTGGCCTCCCCGGCCGCTGACCCTTTCCCCTCGTCAGGTGGAGGTGCTGTAGAAGTGTTAGGAGTTTCAGATAGTCATAACTGGGAGGGGCCGGCCCAGCCCTGTCTGAGGCCTGGTGCCAGGGTAAGCCTGTCTTGGGGGTAGAGAACCAACCTGGTGCCAGAATCAGGAATCTGGCCTGGTAGGGGCCTCCATGGGAGAGGGGTGGGGGTGGGTGGAATGGGCAGAGGGCAGGAACCCTAGTAGATAAGGCAGGACCCAGAAGGGCAGGTTAGTGGAGGGTAACCGGGAGTGGAGCTACCAGAGCCATTGGGTCCCACGCACTCAGACCACAGTCTTAATCTTTGGTCCCATCTCCCAGTCCCAATCTCACCCCTCTGATCAGAAACCTGGTTAGCCCGCATGCCCGGGGCTCTGGACGACCAAGGGTCTGTAACTGGAAGGCAGGCTGCTCTCTGCTTTGGTGACCAGTGACTCACTAGCACCATCTGCTGGCTGCCTGGGAGCGTGCAGCTGTCAAAGCGGTATTCCTGGAGCTAGACATTCACTCAGAACTTACTTTTCCTCTGTGGTCTGACTCAGAAGCAGCCCAATCCTAGGGAGCCCTACCCGATATGATGCTCATGCACTCTTTCTCTTCTCTGGCACAGTGGCCGAGTACTCCGTTTCCTGCCAATGACTAGTTCTTTTGTCATGTTCTAGACCTCCCCTCACACTATTGCCAAAGACAGCAAGTTTCTTTCCATGGGGGGGGGGGTATTTCCATTCTGAGCCTTGTGCACACCAGGCATGCACTCTAATACTGAGCAACATTCTCTGTCCCTTGTGTGTACATGTGGAGGCCAGAGGTCAACACTAGATGTCGTCCTCTATGTCTCTCCACCTTATTCTCCGAGACAGGGTCTCTCACTGAGCCTGGAGCACACCAATTCAGCTAGACTGGCTGTTCAGAAAGCTGCTGGGACCCCCTGGTCTCTACCACTCCGAGCACTGGAGTTCCGGACAGCACCACCAATCCTGACCTTTGCGTGGGTTCTCGAAAACTAAACTTGGGTCTTCTAGCTTACACAGTGAACACTTTACCCACAGAGCCTTCTCCCCAACCCCAATATAGCCGATTTTCATTGGCCTCCTACTGGGTGCCAGGTCCTGTGCTTGGACCACAGATAGACCCATGAGCATTGGTCACTTCCCAGCAGCCTCTCTCTCTCCGGCAGCCTCAGGCCTGCATCCTTCTCCTCGGGCGTCGTTCTCATGTGCCCTCCTCTCTTCTCAGCCGCTCTTAGCTGAAGTTATTTTACTTGCCACTGTTCCTCTCCATTCCCCCAGGTTAGCCCAGGGTCAGCTTCCACTCCTGACCTCACTGGACCGCCTGAGAATCTGCCTTCAGCTGTCTCGGTCTCCTCGAAGCCTCTGTTCTTCTGGCCTCTCTTGACTGCCCGGCTCTGTCTCCCTTTGATCCTGGTTTTCCTCCCAGCTCCCTGCCCTTCAGCCTTCTTCATAAACTTGTCTTCTGTGTGGATGAGCGTCTGGTTGTGGAGGCCTCACACTTACCTCCTCCACCCATGAGCTCATCTCCTACTCACATGCTGGCGACACCCACACTCTTGCTCTCCAGCCAAGGCCTCCCTCTTGACTCCAGCCAGGCCCACGCATCCAGCTGCCCTGGATGCCTCCCTTGGACACCATAAGCCACTTGCACTCAGCATGTCCAAAGTTGGTCTCATCATCTTCCTAAGTCCTGGCAGACATCTTCTTCCCAGAATGTCCTCACTCTGTGCACTGGCCTCCAGACTTCCTGTGTTCTGGGCTCTGAGTTGGGTGCAGAAACCTCACGACAACTCCTTTTAGTAGGTCTGATTATTACCATTTAACCTTCAAGGGAACGGGGACTAAGAGTCTTCTCAGGCCCAGCCTCAACACTTAAACTCAGGCTTAAATGCAAAATCTGTGCTTTTGAGAACAGCGTCAATCCAGAGCTGCGTTGCGTTTACCGCACGCGGCCTCGTGGACTTAATTTTATGGGCAAAAGAGAACATGGTGTGGTCTTGAGCAAATAAGACCTCTGTCCCAGATGGCCAGGAAGTAGATTTAGGATGAAGATGTAGGTCTGGAGTCTTGTTGCTACAGCCAGGTAAGGGAACAGAGGTCTTACGTCGACAAACTGAGCCTAGGGTATCTGTAGATACGCAAACGGCTGAGGCCAGAGGCAGTTGGATACTTGTGGGTAGTGTGGATACTGGAGATGACTAACTCACTTCTAAATACTCTGCATGTGAGCCAAAACCCCTCTCATTTTTCAGAGGTACCCTATTTGGTATGAGCACCTGGAGATTTTGCCCCTTGGTTCCCTGGGGGGAGGGGCAGTGAGATCCAGGATACCATGAGCGTCACCTAGATTCCCAGGCTGTTTCTGTGGCTCTCTCTTGAATTATTTTATGGCCTCCAAGATTGAAGGCAGATGTTTAGGGAGTAGGGTACCAGAAGGTGGGAAACATTTTGTGCTTTGCAGAATTTTCTGGATCAGCCCCAGAGGGGAAGCAAGGCCCAGCTGAGAGGTCTGCAGAGAGACTACCAGCAGACTCTGAGTCCAATCCCTTTCCGAGTCCTCAAATGTGACTGAGAGTCGTAATCTTTTCACATTACTTTGTGTTTTCTGCATGCCTGTGTTCTGCTGGACTTCACTGTTCTCCCAGCTTCTTTGAAGCAGACACTGTCGCTGGCCTCTTGATATAATAAGGACATAGACTCAAGAGTTAAGTGCTGTGCCCTCGTCAGGGTTCTTAATCTTTCCCACTGACAGCCCCCTTTACCCAAGGACAAAAAAGGTTTTTTTGGGGGGGGGCTGGGGGGGGCATAGGGCACAATGTCGCACTATGTAGCCTGGGTTGGTCTGCAGCTTGTTACATAGACCAGGCTGGCCTAGGACTCAGAAATTCACCAGTCTCAGCTTCACAAGGGCTGGGATTAAAGGTGTGGACCACCATGCCCAGCTGCTTAACAATTTTTATGTGATCTCAGCTATAGGTATATAAAATAAGTGTACTTGCCAGGTGTGGTGGCACACACCTTTAATTCCAGCACTTAGGAGGCAGAGGCAGGAGGATCTCTTGAGTTTGAGGCCATCCTGGTCTACAGAGCGAGTTCCAGGACAGCCAGGGCTACACAGAGAAACTCTTTGTCTTGGAAAAAAAATAATAAATAAAATAGGTATATAAATCAAACATTTACTGATAATAAGTCATTAAAATTAATTTTAGAATAATTATTTGGTATATATAATAATTTTATCATTATTAAAGAGAAGTGAAAATTGTATGCTAATGAAGTATAAATACTTGTTAATTTTTACAAAAAGAATTAAATCTTAGTTGAATTATTATTATTATTAATTATTATTTTGGTTCTTCAGGACAGATTTTCTCTGTGTAATAGCTCTGTCTATCCTGGAACTCAATTTGTAGACCAGGCTGGCCTCAAATTCGCTGGGATCAGAGGTGTGTACCACCGCTTCTAGCTGAATTTTTCTATTTTAAAAATTTTATCTTTGTTTGTGTGTGTGTGTGTATGTGTGTGTGTGTGTATGTGTGTGTGTGTGATATCTGGAAGTGTGTGAGTGCCACAGCACACATCTGGAAGTCAGAGGACATTTTTGAGGACTCAATTTTAACCCTTTATGTGGGTTCTGAGGATCAAACTCAAAGACACCAGACTTGTACATCTGAGCCATCATGCCTGCTCTGTTTTTGTTGTTGTTGTTGTTTTGTTTTTTATTGTATGTGCATTGGTGAATGTGTCAGATCCTTTGGAACTGGAGTTACAGGCAGTTGTGAGCTGCCATGTGGGTGCTGGGAATTGAACCCTGGTTCTCTGGAAGAGCAGCCAGTGCTCCTAACTGCTGAGCCATCTCTCCAGCCCTTTTTTTTTTGTGTTTTTTTGAGATAGGATCTTACTGTATAGCAGCTCACGCTGGCCTTGTTTATATGGCAGTCCTCTTTCTTCAGCTTCCAAGTCCTGGGATCACAGGTGTGGGCCATCATGCTCATGTCGATTAAATGTTTGATACTGTATGATGTAGAACATCCTCAGTGAGCCTCAGAGTTGATAAGCATTTTAATTTTATGTGTCAATGCTGAGAAAACTGTTCTGCATAACTATGTAGGAGATGTATGTTTCAGAAATTATTGGAAATTCTGTACTAATCCCAAAGCAAAGTTCATTTAATGATTTTGCTGTTGTTATTTTGTTTTGCTTTTTTTTTTGAGACAGGGTTTCACTATGTTTTCCTGGCAGGTCTGGAGCTTTCTATGTAGACAATGCTGGCCTCAAACTCACAGAGATCCACCTGTCTCTGCCTCTCAAGTGCTGGGATTAAAGGTGTGTATCAACACACTGGGCCTTGTTTTTTTTTTTTTTTTTTTTGAGATAAGGTCTCACATAGTCCAACCTGGCTTCAGATTCTCAATCCTCCTGTCTCAGTTTCTGAAATGCTGAAATTATAGGCATGTGTCACCCTGCCCAATGTTCATTTAATGATTTTTTTGTTTTTGTTTTTTGATTTTTCGAGACAGGATTTCTCTTTGTAGCTCTGTGCCTTTCCTGGAACTCACTCTGTAGCCCAGGCTGGCCTTGAACTCACAGAGATCCGCCTGGCTCTGCCTCCCAAGTGCTGGGTTGATTTTGTGTACGTGTGTGTGTGTGTGTGTGTGTGTGTGTTAAAAAACATTTTGCTATTGTCAGATTTTTCTCAGCCCTTCCATTCAGCGAATCTATATAGGGTTTCGACCTATAGTTTAAGAAGCTGGGCCCTGGGGCTGAAGAGATGGCTCAGTGGTTAAGAGCACTGACTGTTCTTCCCTTAAGTTTCATAAAGGGTAACGTGGGTGTTCTTGTTAAGGAAATGCAGCCATTGCTTCCCCTCTCCTAGGCTGCACCTTGACCTAGTGTTTTTATGGTTATTCTTTTGCTTACTGTTGCTCCTTTTTAGGGTTTGCTGAAGATGGCGGTTTAGAGGCTGAATTAGCCAGGGATGGTCAGGTATAATGGGGTTGAGGACCCGGGTTCAATTCCCACACACACAGCAGCTCACAACTGTCTGTAACTCCAGTTCCAGGGGACCCGACACCCTCACACAGACATACACGCAGGCAAAACACTAATGCGTATAAAATAAAAATAAATAAAATTGTAAAATAGTTTTTAAAAAAAAAGAAAAAAGAAAAGGAAAAGACGCTGGACCCTAGGTCATACAGTCGTCTAGGCCTTGTGCCCTTAACCAGGAGGCCACACTGCCCTGACCTTTAGTTAAAGGAGGTGAGCATGCGCAGGGAGCAGTCCCCAGGAGAAAGGCTATCAACTTTTTTTTTCCCTTCTGGATCAGGAACAAGCCTCCCCACGGCAGAATGAAGGCAACTGGATGTTTACAACTCATTCCAAAGCCTTGCTTCTCCGCAGCTGCCATCGCCCCTTAGTTAGGCCTTTTCTTGGTAGACAACTGCAGGAGATACAAAACTCGGTCCTTGGCTGGCTGGTGTCATTTATTTGCATATACATAATTCCGCCCCACCCGTGATGGCTAATAGACCCTGGGGAAGCGGGCTGTCTTCTAACTGCTGCTGGGGAGCCCTGTATGTGCTTTTTTTTTTTTTTTTTTTTTTTTTTTATAAACAAACTGAAACCAGATGGAGAGGGGTTTGTTCACAGTCTTGCCTCTAATTCTCTCCAGCGAATTCCACGAGAAAGCAACCAACCACCTATGAGCGGTGCCGTCCTCTGTGGAGGTTCTCTGTGGAGGTCTCTCACCACTGGTATGCAAATAATAGTGGGACTGGTGTTTCTAAACGTAAAAACAGGGGTGGGGGTGCTCTGTGGCCCCGGGTTTTCTGGAACGCAAGGTCATCTAACTGTACTCTAATCTCACCTTCTGGGCCCTCCCTCCTCTTCCCTTCCCTTGCGCTTGGGATCACTTGAGGGAGGAAGTGTGGGGCTAAGTTTGAGTTAGAATGATCCGCGCCAAACATTTGCTAAAAACATGAACTCCAGCTAGGCTGTGATGGCGCATGCCTTTAATCCCAGCACTCGGAGGCAGAGGCAGGCAGATCTCTGTGGCTTTGAGACAGCCTGGTCTACAGAGAGAGTTCTAGGAAAGCCAGGGCTACACAGAGAAACCCTGTCTTGAAAAGCAAAAACAAAACAAAACTCCATGAACTCCAGATAGCATGAACTCCTGTTTAGCCTCAAACCCTAACTCCCTGGATGGGTTGGTTTTTGCAGCTTGGGACCCCTAATTGAGTTCAAAACCACTCTTGCTTCTAGTCTCAAGAAGGCCAGGCATCAAGGTGATTATTAAGTCTGTTTGTTTGTTTGTTTTTGAGACAGGGTCTCAATATATAACATCCCAGTTAGCCTGAAGCTCACTATGTAAATCAGACTGGCTTCAAAACTGTGATTCTCCTGCCTCCGACTTCTTAATGCTGGGAGTGCAGTTGAAGGTGTGTGTGTGTGTGTGTGTGTGTGTGTGTGTGTGTGTGTGTGTGTGTGTGTGTGTGTGAAGGCACGAATGTGACAGTCAGAAGGCAACCTTGGGTGTTGGCCCTCCACTTCCATCTGGTTTGAGACAGGGTCCCTTTTTTCCCTTCCCCCTGTACATGTCACACGCTGGCAGGCTAGCCAGCTTCCAGGCCGTCCAGCCTCCACCTCCCGTCTCTCCACAGGAGCCCTCGGATTCCATGTGCTTGTGCTGTGTGCTCAACTTTTATGTGGGTTCTGGGGATTCAAACTCAGGTCTTCATGCCTGTGCAGAGATCTTTTATCCACTGAGCCATTTCCCCAGCCCTATTGAAGTATTTTTAACTGGCAGCCAGGTCCAAAGCTTTGTAATGTGATCATTAAGCTAGTCCTTGTTCAGAGCGGACAGGCGCGTGTGCCCACTGTCCCCGGGTGGGGGTTAGCATTTTTTTTCTTTGGAACGTGAACTGAGTATTGTCATAGTGAGGTAGGACGCAGTCCCCAGGCAGGGGAGAGAACACTCCTTTCCCAGTGCTGACCTTCATTCCTCGCTCAGAATATAGCTCTTTTGGACTCTGAGCTTTTTCAGATAGTTGTGTCGGGTTACACAAGGTTTTGAGATACGAATACTCAAAGAAAAATCTACCAGGAGCAGGTCTGAAAGGTCCCAGCACAGAATTTGCTTTAAAGTATTTGAGGAGAAATTCAGGTGTCTCAGCCATGCACAATTCTGAAGTTAAGTAAGCGAGAGCAGCCAACAGTTTAGCATGCGTGTACCATTATTTCCCCATAGAAATAAGCAAGTAGAGAGATGGATTTCAGACTGAAAGGAAATCTCCTCCCTGGAGCCCTGGAGGGCCAGTGGAGGTCAGCTGCAGAGCCAGCAGCTGGAACAGGCCTGGCACAGACTTGGAAATCTCAGCACTCAGGATCCATGGCTTCTCCTCCCCCTCCCCCTTCTCCCCTCCCCCTCCTCGTCCCCCTCCCTCCTCCTCCTTGCCCTTCCCATCCTCTCTCCACTCCTCCACCTCTGTTTTCCTTTCTATATCTTAGGTAACACACACACAGTAAATATAAGTCTTCAGTTTTCCAAGAAACATAAAATAAAAAGTGAATTATGGGCAGCCAAAGCCTTAAAATCTTTGGTTCCTAGGACTCTGTGGGCACATTTTTCACACACCATGATTTTTATTTCATTGCCTCCTAGGAGCAGCCCTCCAGCAGTTCTGTTGTGTAAGGGGCTGGTTCCAAACACCTTGTCCCCAACTAGAGACACGGAGTAAATTTTATCTAGCTCTGACGAGAGCTCTGGAAGGATAACATTGTGTTCCAAGTCCCACTAGCTGTAGTCAACAGAAGGAGAGATGCCGGATCTCACCAAGGATGCTAAGAGACTGTCTTAAATACTGGATGCTGGTACTTCTTGCTTAAAGCACAGAACACTCATAAAAACCACTTAACAAGGAAAAATTAATGGGTGCAAAATGTCTTCAATGTAGCAAATAAAAACCAAACCCAAACAAAGAAGCACCCCCGGTTTCACAAGGCATGTGGGAAAATAGATTCTCTGTGTTGAAGGGAGAGTACTAGTGGAGGTGAACTTTTCTCCACTTCCAGGGCTGGGAGCCCAACACAGCACTTCATCCATGCTGGCCAAGCCATTGAGCTACATCCCTGGTCCAGGAGAACCAACTGTTTGTTTGTTTGTTTGTTTGTTTGTTTGAGACAGGGTTTCTCCGTGTAGTTTTGGTGCCTGTCCTGGATCTCGCTCTGTAGACCGGGCTGGCCTCGAACTCACAGAGATCCGCCTGCCTCTGCCTCTCCAGTGCTGAGACTAAAGGCATGCACCACCACCGCCTGGTGGAAAACCAAATTTTATATAAAAGTTATTCAATGAGTGGTTATTTACTTTATAAAAGGCGATTTCCTGGTTCCTCTTGAGATTGCATAAAACTTTCACAGTTTTACTTTTTTGTAGGCTGCACATAAGAGTAACACCATTGACGGATGGTGTTGGAGCACACCTTTCGGCCTCCTATAATTTTTAAGAGAATATACTTTTTTGTTTCTGTTTTTTGGTACAAGTGCTCTGTCTGCATGTATGCCTGCAGGCCAGAAGAGGGCATCAGATCCCATTATAGACGGTTGTGGGCCACCATATGGATGCTGGGAACTGAACTCAGAATCTCTGGAAGAGCAGCCAGTGCTCTTAACTGCTGAGCCATCTTTCCAGCCCTGACACTCACCTTTAATCCTGGCACTCGGGAGGCAGAGGCAGGCAGAACTCTGTGAGTTTGAGGCCGGCCTGGTCTACAGAACGAGATCCAGGACAGCCAGGGCTACACAGAAAAACCCTGTCTCAAAATACAAACAAGCAAACAAACAAAACAAAACAAAAGAGTAACACCATTTTTCTCTTCTCCCTCCCTCTTTTCCCATCTTTCTAATATAATCATTTATTGTTATTTGTTTGAGACATGGTCTCGCTATGTATCCCAAGATGGCTTCAAATGTACTGTTGTGCGTTACTGTCCTACGCGCCTTCTGCATATTGAGATGACAGGCGTGTGTCTCCGTGTCCAGCTCCGCATGCATTTACTGTGGTCTGTCATTTGTTAGGGAAGCAGTGGTGAGCAAGAAGAGTGTGATTCCTTGTCATCGGTGGTCCCTGTCCTACGAGCTGGCTAGTGGAACAAGCCTGAATCAGATCACTACACAGTGACGGAGCCCCTGACAGAAGGAACTAGAAAGCAGAGCCTCATGGTGCTCTGGGATTGAGGTCTCCTTCTACTCTGAGGCTCAGAGAAAGATTTTCTGGACATGCTGCTCCAGGTGGTATGAGGACTAACCATGGGTTCTGCTGACTAAGGCCCAGGTCGGATGAGCTCCCCCGACCTAGGAGGCTCCGCTGGTAGCTGTCAGAACCAGGAGAGCCTGCTGGATGGAAGGAACCAAGTCTTTCCAGGAAGGCAAGGGCAGCCAGCGAAGCCACAGAGGTCAGCTGCGGCTATCAGGCAGGCGAGGTCTTGGAGACTGATGGCTTTGATTCTAATTTCATAGTACAGGAACCACAACTTCTTTGGGAGAAGGAAATAGTCTACTTTTACTTTTCTCCCCCTTTTCTTTCCTTTTTCTTTTTTTATTAATTTTTATTTTTATGGTGTGTGTGTGTGTGTGTGTGTGTGTGTGTGTGTGTTTGTGTGTGCTGCCTCATGAATGTGTGCTGATGAGTGTGTGTGTAGAACCTACAGACTGACATTGGGTGTCAGTTACTCTCCACATTATTATTATTATTATTATTATTATTAAAAACTTGTGTGAGTGTGGTGGCACATGCCTTTAATCCCAGCACTTGGAAGGCAGAGGAAGGTGGATCTCTATGAGTTCGAGGCCAGCCTGGTCTACAAAATGAGTTCCAGGACAGCCAGGGCTGTTACACAGAGAAACCCTGTTTTGCAAAAAAAAAAAAAAAAATTATTTGGTGGTGTATGTGTATGATGTGGGGGGACACAGATCATGTGTTCTTTCCTACCTTTATGTGGATTCTGGGGATCAAATCAGGTCATCAAGCATCATGGCAAACTCTAACTCTGCTGAGCTGTCTTGTGGGCCCAGTTGTTATTTGTGAGATAGGGAGGGTCTCCGTGAATCTGGAGCTTGTTGATTCCCCAGGCTGGCCCGGGAGCTCCAGGGCTTCTCCTGTCCCTTTCTCCCCAGAGCAGGGACTGCCTTGCTAGCTTTTCCATGGATGCTGAGGACGGAACTCCTTTGACTCTGTCAACTAAACCATCCCCTCAGCTCTTTCTCCTCCTCCTTAAGGTCTCCACAGGTTGTGAGGAGATGGGTTCCCAGCGGAGGCAATAAGACCAATTAGTAGGCCGTGGTGCCCATCAGGGAGGAGACGGCGTTGGGACCAAGCCAAGTGGATGGGCTTACTCCCCCAGATCCACTGAAGAGGGTACTGTGACCCCGATAAGGTGGTTCCAGACAGGAAGAACTCTGGCTGGCCACCTCCCACCCAGGATAATTTGATAATTAAATTGAATTGGTCACTGATAAAATGAAGAGCATTATTTCCTGGTAGAATGAAAAGGGGGTCTGCACTGTACACATCAACAACCATAACCTCTCAGATGCTCGCTGTGCTTCATCTGCAGGATAAGCTTTCAGGCCTCATTACAGTCCTCTGCAGTCACTATTAGTAGCCCCATTTCACGTAATAGCAAATGGAGACTTAGAGAAGTTATGTCACTAGCTGGTGACTGGCAGAGCTCAGGTGCAAACAGGTGACCACTGATTTGCCCTGAGACAGGAGCCAAGTTCCAAGAAGCCTGAGAGCACATGGCCCTGACTGAGGCTCTCCTTCTGGCTCAGGGTAGTATGACCCCACCCCATATCCGTAGTGAGAGGGAACTGCCCTCTCACAGTTCCCAGGAATCCCAGTAGCTGGCTCATGGTCACCTCACTCACATATGTTCCAGGCTTTAAAACAGTTTGGATACATAGTTGGCCTTTTCCCTCCATGGTGGGAAGACCAGCCTTATGGGTTAGAGACAACAACTTTGAGCAGGAAGAAGCTTTGAGGGGCTGACTTCTGCCCCAGAAGAATGCAGGTCTCGTGTTTTCATGGAAAATGGCCCTAGGGAGAAGAGAGCAGTGAGGTCAACAATCCCAGTGAAGGGTAACTGTAGAAAAGGCCTGAGGGTGAAGGCAGACGTGCTTCTGGCTCCAGGATCTGTTCTCAGCTCATGGGACAAGAATGGCCTCACATGCAGGGAGTGGACAGAAGCTGGCTGAGCACAGCCTTGGCAGCCATGCTTTGGGGTTTCCATTGATCCCAAAAAGGGACTCCTGGAGGAGCTTGGCGTTTTGGTTTTGTTTTGCTTTTGAGACATAGTCTTCCTATGTAGGCCAGGCTTCCCTTAAAGTCACAATCCTTCTCCTGATCCACCTTCTGACTGCTGGATTATAGGCCTACACCACCAAACTGGGTGTTCCCTTGAGGATATTAAACAAGACTGATGGGAAGCTGCTTATTTGTTTATTTTTACACACACACACACACACACACACACACACACACACACACTATAAATAAACAAACAAATAAATAAATAGTTGTGTGTGTGTGTGTGTGTGTGTGTGTGTGTGTGTGTGTGACCACATATGGAGGTCAGAGAACTACTTGCAGGAATTGGTTTACCTCTTCTACCACATGGGGGCCCGGGAATTGAACTCATGTCATCAGACTTGGCACCAAGTACCTTTACCTGCTGAGCCATCTCTCCAGGGCAGACAGTGAAGTCCTGGGGACCAGACTGGGGACCGGAGGCTGAGGACAATTCAGAAAGAACATGATGGAAATGCTGGTGCCTTTGGAAAGAAGTTTTGGGTGGGAGCTATCCTCTTCTCGGAGAGTCCCCTTATGGGGACACGGGGAGAATCTGAGTTGTTCCTAGGGTTTTTGTTTTAAATAAGACAGCTGTCAGCTATATAAAAGCATAGTTGGGTGTATAATGTACACTCACTCTTATTTGAAACTCACTGTATTTGTGTCCTATTGCTGCCATGACAAGTGACCACAGATTTAGTGGCCTACTACCACACAGATTTATTATCCTGAAGTTATGGAGGTTAGAAGTTTGAAATGTCTTTCACTGGGCTAAAGACAAGGTAACAGCAGGCTGGTTCCCCTGGAGGCTGTAGGGGTGAAGCTGTTTCCCTGACTTCTTTGGCTTCTAGAATCTTCTTTCGTTAATTCACATCCTTCTCTCACTCTGGCCTGCTGCCTCCCAGCATAAGGACTCTTGTGATTATCTTGAGTCTCCCTTTCTGAGACCCTTAACCTCATTTCATTTGCAAAATCCCTTTAAATGTGAAAGGTAACTTATTTACCAGGTCTAGGGATTAGGATCCGGACATCCTTTGGAGTTTTTATTCCGACTGCCATTTACTTTAATAAATAAAGATAAGCCTGGCAGCTGGGAGAAGCATGAACCGGCAGTAGGCAGGCTGATTTTAGGGAGACTAGACAGGAAGCTGCCGTAAAGTCAGCAAGGAAGATGCTGGGGATCAGGCCTGGATGCAGGCGGAAATGGATGTAGGACATGTTTTAGAGGGAGGGCAGCCTGGCCTTAGGTCTGTCACGGTTCACTGAAGAAGAACCAGGTAGTGGAGGTTTGAGCGGGAGGTGTCCCTCATAGGCTCAGGTATTTGAACATTTGGTCCCCAGTTGGCAGCGCTGTTTGGGGAGGTTTAGGAGGTACAGCCTTGCTGGAGGAAGTATATCACTGGGAGCAGGCTTTGCTAGATTCTAGCCACACTGTATTTCCAGTTTGCTCTCCCTGCTCCATATCTGTGGTAAAATATCTGATCTCTCAGCAGTCTGCGCCTGCTGCTATGCCCGCCACTTGATGCCATGCTTCCCCGCCGTGATGGGAAAGCAATGGGATGCATTTTCCCTCTGCAACCAAAAGCCCAAATAAACCCGTGTCCATAAGCTGCCTTTGGTCATGTGTTAGCATAGCAACAGCAAGAAACTAATACAGGCTTGATGCCGGGAGTGTTGCTGTGGAGAACCTGACCATGTTCTTCTGTGGATGAATATGGAAGACTTTGAAATTTGGACTGGAAACTTAATGGGCCATCCTAGCAGGACCTGGAAGACCATAGTACTGAGAGCAAAGTGACCTGCGGTGGCCCGAGGTTTCAGAGGGAAGCAATGACTTTAACAGCAATGGGGCTGAAGGACATTCCTGCGATGTTTTGGCAAAGAATCTCGCTGCCTTCTACCCTTGGCTGAGGCTAAACTGAAAAGCAATAGGCTAGTTTCTTTATTGGAGAAATTTCACTACTGAATCAGCTGAGCCTGTAGTATGGCTGTTATCGATAATGTTAGGCGGGTCTGCAATGGAAAAGAGCAAGCGGGGCGGAAAGAAATTAGATAAGTACAGTTTGGAGGGGAGAAGAGCATCTGTAAGCTTAATGTTACAGCCACGGCATGTGCTGGAAGAGAGACTGTCATGGTTAAGGAGTTTAACAGCATTAAGGAGAGGCCTTATCTGCACAGAACAAAGAGGAAGGTGCCCTCAGGGCCAGACCCCGCCAAGCTAACCTTCCAACTTGTAAGTTTCTGCCCCTCAAAATAAGCTGCCAAGGAAAGTTGCTGCTAGCATGTTCGAGGGCGGGGGTGGGGAGGGTGGAGGGGAGGACCATTCTGGTTTTAGAGACACGAAGGAGTCAAGGGTGAAGGGGTTACAATTCTTCCTCTGCAATTTCAGACCATTCTGGTTTTAGAGACACGAAGGAGTCGAGGGTGAAGGGGTTACAATTCTTCCTCTGCAATTTCAGAGAGCCACTGAGGCCAGGCGGCATGTGGCAGGGGAGGGGGTCCCTGTGTAAAGGCCCTTTGAGAAGGCAGAAGGACATGCCATGCCATCGCATGAGGCTGTGAGAATGAAAGCTGAAGGGGAGACTCCAAGATGCTGGTGATGGCAGAGCTGTGAGGCATGTGCCAAGCCGAGCTGCAGACAGGTAGAGGAACCAGCCTGAGAGAGACGTACGCTGCGAGCAGCAAAGCGTGCGGGGCAGAGCTCTGTAAGACACCAGGCGTGGAGCTGTGGACTTGGTGTTCCCATTGCTGGGTTCCAGTCTTGCGTTGGTCCAGTATTTCTTCCGTTTCCATCCCTCCCCTTTGAAATGATAATGTATGTTCTGTGCTAGTATATGTTTGAGTGTGCAATTTGCTTTTTTATTTTACAGAGGGTTACAATTAAGAGATTGCCTTGAAGGTTGGGTGTGGTGGTGCACACCTTTAATCCCAGCACTTGGGAGGCAGAGACCGGTGGATCTCTGTAAATTTGAAACTAGTCTGGCCTAAATAGTGAGTTCCAGACCAGCCAGGGAAACAGTCTCAGAAACAAAACAAACAAAATAGAACAATAAAACAAATGTTGTCTTGAGTCTCAGAAGAGACTCTGGACTTTAAACGGTGTTGAGACTGTGAAAGGCCATGGGGACTTCTGAAGTTGGACTAAATGCATTTTGCAGTATAATAAGGCAGCTGGCCTACGGGGCCAGAAAATGAAATGCACTGGGGTCAGTGAGAAGTGTCCCCTATGTGCTCAAGCATGTGATCGCTTAGCTCTCCTGCTGGTGCTACCTACCATGCCTGCCGCCTGCTGCCACGCTTCCCCACCATGGTGGATTCGCCCCTCTGCAACCATAAGTCCAAATAAATGCACCATAATCTATCTGCCTTTGGTCCTGGTGTTTTAGCACAGCAACAGAAGGTCACTAATGCATATGAGAAGATGCCCCTAGGTACAGACGGGCTGGTGGGCGGATGACAGTGCCGTCCGGGAGGTGCAAGTACAGGAGCAGGCTTTTGGGCAAGGATTAAGAGTGAATATAGGGATCTGTTGCGTGTAGGACACTCTAGACGTGCAGGAGAGGTGCCCTGGAGGCAGGAGAGTCTGGGGTCTAGAAGGCTCTGACTCTTGGGCCCCTTTCCTTGCTGTGGATATTCATCCACCCACCTACCTTCCTTTCTGTGTTACTATTCCTATTTGACCCGGGGTTCTCCATTTCCAGATAACAACCGACGAGTCATGTGTCTCTGAAGCTAGAGTAGCATTGATGTTATCTTCAAATTTGAGCTTTATCAGTTAGTCCTGAAAGCAAGAATTTAAATTATAGAAAGGCTAACTCGCATAAGGACCCAAACTGGCATGTGACAGAGCAGTTAAGTTGCATTGATTGCACACATGTGACTTACACATTTTTAGTGATAGACATGCTTTCTGTTCCTATCTGCCCAGTCTGAAAGGTAGCCAGAAATTTACCATTTAGGGCCTTGAAGGCTGTCTTGGAACTCACTGTGTAGACCAGGTTGGCCTCAAACTCATAGAGATAGGCCTGCCTTTACCTCCCAGTTCTGGGAGTAAAGACGTGTGCCATCACGTTCAGCAAGGGGAGGGGATTTCTAAGGAATCCAACTTAACAATGAGGTCCTTCAAAGTAAAGAGAGGAGAGGCAAAAGGTTCTGTCCCTGGAAGTCCTAGAAGGAGCCCGCAAAGCCCTAATTTGAAAATCTTTGTGTCCTGGGCCAATAGGCCAATAGCTGTGGCCTCAGTAGTAGAGAACTGAGACAGGAGGTGTGTGTGTGTGTGTGTGTGTGTGTGTGTGTGTGTGTGTGTGTGTGTGTGTTCCCAAGTCCTTTGGAACAATATGGGAAAGAAGAATCTAATGGAGGAGACCTATTAAATTTCCTGAAGATGGGAGCTCTCAGAAGCAGTTATGCTTGGTTTAAAGGCAATAAAGAAATTAGATATTTGGGGGCTGGAGCAATGGTTCAGAGGTCAAACAGTGGTATTCTTTTGTAGAGGACCTGAGTTTGGTTCCCAGCACCCATGTCTGGGGGCTCACAACCACCTGCAACTCCAACTCCAAAGGGATCTGATACCTTTGGCCTCCTAGAGCACAGACACAAACACATAATTTTTGTTTGTTTGTTTTTTGAGACAGGGTTTCTCTGTGTAACAGCCCTAATTGTCCTGGGAGTTTTTTGTAGACCAAGCTGGCCTTGAACTCACAGAGATCCGCCTGCCTCTGCCTCCCGAATGCTAGGATTAAAGGCGTGTGCCACCACTACCTGGCACAAACACTTATAATAATTAATAATAATTTTACTTTTGAGACAGAATCTACCTACCACCTAGCACAAGAGTGCAGATGCCCACGCTTCCTGTACTATAATCAGCATTCAGAAGGCAGAGGTGGGAGGAACACACACACACACACACACACACACACACACACACACACACACACACACACACACACACACACACACACACACACACACACACACCAAAATAAAAGAAAATGAACAAAGAGCCTAGATTCATTGGGATCTTACTGAGTGATTTCAGGGGAGAAACTAGATATGGGACGTGTTTTAGGGAGAGTAGGATTCGTGGAAAACGTTGTGGATGAGGGAAGCGGTGGTGGAAGGGGGTGGATTTTTCTCCACGAAAGGTGATGTAAATAACGAGGAATGGGCATGCCACGGAGCCAGGGGGTACTGGCAAACTCCGCCCAGAGCCAGGATGCCCCAACGAAGGGACGCAGCGCGGTTTGGCCGCTGTGGGGCGCCGTAGCCCGCGCTGTTGCCAGGGGAACGGGCCCCGCGCCGGGTGAGGCCCAGCCTGCCTTGGCCTGGCACGGCTTTGCAGCCAGCCGGTCCGAACCGAGGCTCGGAGGCCCAACCTCGGCCCGGGATGGAGCCAGGCTCCGGGACGCGTCTCCTCCGGGTCCGGGGGACTGCCTCTGCCCGGACGGTCTGAAGTGCCGCCGCCCCGGGGAGGGTGGACGGGCAGGACGGGGCCGAGCTGCTGGCTGACCTTGGCATCTGGCGCAGGTGAGGAGCGGCAGCGGCGTTTCTCACCTCGAGCCTGGCCCGAGCCACCGGGTCGCGCAGCGCGGGTGCCTGGCGGGACTCGGGGCCGGCCTCGGCCTGCTGGGTCTCCCTGACCCAGCGGAGCGCGGGACCTTCTTTTAGCTCTAGCCAGGGTTGTAGGTCTGCACTGAGCGCTCACACAGGGCCAGGCTGTGTGCCAGGCGGCGGGCCTACGAACAGCCGCCTTCAGTCTCCAGAACCCGCAGAGAATTAAGGAGGGGTTGGGGAGCAGGCGCCAGACACGTGACTAGAGTGAGTTCAGGTCGCGTTAAGTGCACTGATGGGCCCCAAAGGTGGCTTTTACGCGAAGACATGGGAGTTGGGAAGGGGCCAGAATTGTGAGTCGGGGAAGGGTATTTCTGAAAGAGGGAAAAGCGAACCCCTAAGTCCGGGCAGCAGAGGACTAGTGCGGAACAGAAAACGCGGGGAGCGTTCCTAAAGTTCGTGGTGAGGGGGTTTCAACTTTTATCCCGGAGTGTGAAGGTTTTGAAAGGGGCTTTTTATTCTGGCTGCTGAAGATTACTCTAGTTCTGCTGGGGTACCTGAGCCTCCTAGAACCCAGAAGTTTCTCCGCGCGCTCCTCTGGGCACAGGGGATGCAGTTGTCGTTTATGAGACAAAGTAAGGGGGCCACATCTGAGACCAAGGGTTAGCGAGATCTGTGGGAACAGCTTGCAATAAAAGGGCTACTCCGGAGTGTTGAATTAAGTGAATTCGGTGGAAGCCTTCAAGCAGCGCCTGGCCTAGAATCCGTGCCTTCTAAATGGCAGTGATGGCTGTTATCATGGAAACACTGTAAGGGAGCAATGATGGTTAGGGCGCAGAGATCCTAAGAAGCGGCTTCACCTTCTTTACCAAGGGAGAGCTGGGCTGGATGAGGGGTGGTCACTCTTTTTGTGGAATTGATGTTTTGCTGTGGGAGACCAACTGTATACAGATAATCACCCTGAGATGCAATAAAAGCAGTGGTGGTATTTAATTAGCCTGATTTTTTTTTCCCTATTTTTTTTTTTTTTGGTCTGTCACAACTTTGTTCTTAATGACTTTCTTGGTGGGTGTTCCCCAAGGCTGGCTCCTACAATCTCTAGTTGCCTTCCTGGTTCAAAATCAACAACCCTCGCCTCCTTCCCTTGGTTTTGTTTCTGCTCCCGGTGGCTCTCTCTTATTCCTTCTCCTGAACTTGTGTCCCAGGGTTTGTGGTGGCAGCTGCAAGAGGAGAAGGACACAGAAATGTTTGCACACCATGTCAGCTCAGGAATGAGTTCAAGTTTTTCTTGCCGTAGCAACTGATCGCGGCATATTGTTTATGAGAGAAAATAAAGGCCCAGCCACATTATTTGAGACCAAAGGCCAGAGAGGCCTTTGAGAATAGCTTTAAGTTCAAGCTTATTTTCTGGAAATGATGTGATACGCATCCCTTAGCTGAACTATAGCCACTTCTCAGAATGTTTAAGACCACAGATTTTTCTGGCACCTGTGGGAGTTTTAATAAACACTGTGTTTGCCCCTGGAAGTCTTTTACAAATGACTGCACTGTAAACCAGTGTGCTCTGTGAAGCGTTTTCTCTCCAGCTCCCCTTTATGTGGTCTCAATTGAGGCGTGTTAGATCTCAGTGGAAATTATTTTAGAAGCAGATCCTTGGGAAAGGCTGAAAAATGATTTCGAATTCCTCAGAGGAATCTTGCAAGGAAGCAGTAAAACCTCCAGGATAAAGGCGAGCTGCTTGGGGGTGCACCTTCCTCCCTGTGGGGTGACCTTCCCTGTGGGGTGACCTTCCCCGTGGGGTGCAGCTCTCTGCCTTGTTCTGGGGCCACAGGCCACTGACCAGCTCTTGGACAAGACCTAGACCAGTGTCTTGCCCAGCAGCTCTGTTGCTTTGCCTGATGTCTGTTTCCAGCGTTGACAAGACCCCTAACAGTGCTAGAAAGTTCCTTGGCTCTTCCTCACAGCCCTGAGTGGCTGAGAGTTGCCTTCAAGGGTAAGAAAGCACTGAAGAAGCAGTCTTGTCCAACAGCTGTAGGCAGGAATTGCTGGTTTTTCAGGCCTGGTACAAACCTCTAGTGCACACAAGTTCATTTGGTTCACATGGCAGCACAGTGGGACAGGGGCCACACTGTGTCTTGTTTGATGTGTGTGTGTTGTTGCTATTTCCTTGTTTTCTCTTTAGATAGGGTCTCACCCTGTAACTCCGGTTGTCTTGAAACTTACTATGTAGAGCAGGCTGCCCTGGAACTCACAGAGATCTGCCCACCTCTGAGTGCTGGGATTAAAGGTGTGCACCACCATGACCAGCTAATTTTTTTTAAACAGTAAATGCCCATGATTTTAAAAAAATTGAGTAATACCAACAAACACACAGTAGAATCCAGTCTGTCTCACCCCCCCCCACCCCCCCCACCCCCCTACCCCCCCCCCCCCCCCTGTACTAGATCTCCATGGAAACTGCCCCTCATTTGGGTTCTGCCACTTCCTTCCCAGAGTAATCTGTGCCTATAGAAACACAGATATCTGTCTGTCTATCCCTTCTGGGTTTTTGTTTGTTTTGACAGTCTTGCTAGATAACCCAGGCTGGGCCTGGAACTGGCAACTCTCCAACCATAGCCTCCCAAATGGCAATGGTCTTTGTTTTTTTAATAGTTCTTTTTTCCCTAGTGCATTTGTGTATGTGTCTGTCACATATGTGGAGGGCATTGATTGGATCACGTGGAGCTGAAGTTCCAGGGGGCTGTGAGCCTCCTGGTTTTGGTTCTGGGAACTGAACTCTAGTCTTCTGGAAGAGCAATGGCTGCTCTTTTTTTTTTTTTTTAAGATTTTATTTTATGTTTGAAAGTGTTTTACCTGCATGTATGTCTGTGTACCATAAGCATACCTGGTACCCTTGGAGGTCAGAAGAGGTGTTCGATCCCCTAGAACTGGGGTTAAAGATGGTTTTGAGCCACCATGTAGTGGGTGCTAGGGTCAGAACCTTGGTCCTTGTAAGAGCAGCAAATGCCGTCCTGCTGTGCCATCTCCAGCCCCACCCCCACACCTATCCCTTCCCCCCATCGCCCCCTTGGTTTTTATTTATTTGGTAGCTCACTCTACATTGTGTGTCTTGCTTGTCCACATAACTTTATCTCAAGAACAAGGTCATCCCTTGCTTTTGATGCTTAATAGCATTCCCTTGTATGCATACACCATAGCATATGTTTGTATTTGTTTTTGTCCTTTATTATTACAAGGAACAGTGCAGTGAGCTGTTGTGTGTTAGGAGAGTGTAAGACAAATACAGAAATGGAATGTCTGGGCCACAAGTTAAATGTGTTCATTAGGTTTGGTAGACATTGCCAAATTGCCTTCTGGCTAAGTTTTGAAACATGAGTAAAGAAGACACCCAAATAAGTGGGATTTGTGAAATTCGCCCCCAGCTCCCTTGAACTATGAACAGTAGTACAACAGCCAGAAGAAGGCAATGTCTCCAGACAGCCCTGGTTCCTGTTTCCAACTGCCTCTTTCCATTCATAGCTTAGATCTCTGGGCCCTCTAAGCCTCCTTTTTTTTTTTTTTTTTTTTTTTTGTGGTTTTGAGACAGGGCCTGGCTATATAGCCCTGGCTGTCCTGGAACTCACTATGTAGACCAGGCTGGCCTTGAATTTACAGAGATCTGCCTCCTGAGTGTTGGGATTAAAGATGTACACCATGCCACCTGGCTTTGTGTTAGTTTTTTTTTTTTTTTTTTTTTGTCTGACCCAAGCAACTTTACCTTCCTAGTTTTTTTGTTTTGTTTGTTTGTTTTCGTTTTGTTTTTTCAAGACAGGGTTTCTCTGTGTAGCTTTGTGCATTTCCTGGATCTTGCTCTGTAGCCCAGGCTGGCCTCAAACTCACAGAGATCCGCCTCCTGAGTGCTGGGATTAAAGGCATGCTCCTCCACCGCCCGGCTACCTTCCCAGTTTTGGGGCCTCTTCTGATATGCCTCTTTGTTAGTTGAATTGATCCTGAAGTCCTCAGACATCTCTCAGGAATCCAGGGCTGCTCACAGGTTCTCCAGGGCCAGGACTTCGCACTTCAGTCTGGTTGCTTTAGCGATCTCACTCATGAATTTCAGAACAACATTCTGAATTTATTGCTACTATTAATATTGTTGTTATTATTTGAGCTAGGATCTCAGCATCTTGCTATGTTGCCCAAGTTGGCTTCGAACTCCTAGGCCAAGTGATCTTCCTGCCCTAGCTTCTTGGCTGCCTAGATTTGTTTTTTTTTTTTAATTGGAGCAGTGGCGGGCAGGAAGTAGATCAGTCATACATCTGTTACACCATTCATTATGAGAACTCAAAATATCAGGATTTTCTTTTCTTGGCTGTTTTGAGACAGGGTCTCACTAGCTGACGTTGGTTGGCCTGTAATTCAGTTATGTACAGAGTGCTGGGATCACAGTCGCTTGTTGCCGCTCCCGCTAGGATTCTCTTCATGGAATTTAAGCACATATATTACGGTAGCCCTTTGTATTTTGAAAATGTTATTTAAAGATCTTAGCAAATGGATGTTAACTAGGGAAGATCATTGTCCTCTTGGCAGTGACCTTCACCTTGTAGGGACAAGGGAAAGGGCCGCATCGCACCTTGAGTCTCTGCAGAGGTCAAGCAAGTCTGTGACTTTGCAGCAGATACTTGTGCCTCCAACAGTCTGTGCATCTCCTTCCTTGCCCTTTCTCCCGTCCATCCTTGCAGCATCTGTATGTTTTGTCCTTTTTAAGCAGAAGGCACACGAAGAATATTTTACCAAGGATTTTATGCTACTCAGCCCACTAAACATGCAGCTGGGGGTACTGTATGGCTAAGGAGGAGCTGTACGCCTGACCTTGATCCTCTGGCCAACTCCTTCTAAAGAACAGGGTTGCAGGGCCACTGCCCTCCTGGGCCAGCCTCCTGGTGTTACCTCATCCCAGGCCCTTTCTGGTCTCATTTGTGCCCTCTTCTCTGATGAGACTAGAACTCAAAGCTGTGTGTCATACTCTGCTTTAAAATTCCCGTGACTCCCTGTGGCTCCTTCAGCAATGCCCAGAGCATCCCACCAGGCCTCAGTGATCTCAGCCTTGCAACCGCTCAGTGTTTAATCTCTCACTGCTCCCTGGCATGTTCCATCTGAGCGGCTTGCCCTTGCAAAGCACTGCCCACATACTCCAAGTACTCACTGCCTCGATGGTACTGTGTCTCTCTGGGCCCCAGAAAGGAAAGTGGGAGAGGGCAGGTACCTAGTCTCATCTGTTTTTATACCTTTGGTGCACCCAGGCCTGGGCCCCAGTAAGCCTTCCCTGGCCAAGGGCTGAGTGCACCATCTGGTCAGGTTTTGGGGGAGCAGAGTCACATATCTTTCATTTTGGACTCCTAGAGGGCTGTTGAGAGGGAAGGGACAGCCAGAGAAAGTCCCCAAGCCTGATGACAATACTTGGTCTCATCTGTGGGCCCCATTTTGGATTTGGTCCGACCTCCCAGCCCTTGTAATGAAGGTTTTTGGGCCAAAAAATTTGTGGCCTTCAATTCAATGATAGAAAGTATCATCAAGTTCAGAGTTAGCTCTCTCAGGGTTTGGGGGCAGGCAGTGTCCTCCTGGCTGTCCTTTGTGTCTGTTCCTGAGGGTTGCTGCTTCTTCGAAGAGGTTCCTCCCTGCATCTGAAATCTTAGGCAAGTGGCACTTCTATAGACCAACAGTGTCTTACTTTGGAGCCAAAGCTACCTCCAGGACTGTTTGCAACAGGTCTGTGTCTTGGGGTGATGATCCCTCTCCCTCAGGACTCTGGGATAAGTTAACACCGGGATGCCTATGGCCAGTCAGGTACTCGGAACATATCAGCCACATGCTCATGTTTCTCTCTTGAGAAACAGACTCCCTCAAGGTCCAGGGCTGTAGTGGGTAGCCATTCCAGCTTGGTTCTGGAAGTTCCAACCCCCATTGAGACTCTGGCAACTGTCACGCCTACGAGGCGGGCCGAGGGGAGGCGCCTGGGGACCCGAGAGCTGGATGGGCCAGCGCTCGCTCTGGGCGCTCTCTCGGTGCCGGAACGCTGACCGGTGCAGATTGACTGTGCAGAGCTCCGGAGAACACCGCTAGACTGCATTACACCTTCCCCAGACCCTGCGACCTACCCATTACTTAATTTGTGAGTTACGCCATTTAATAAATATCCTTTTAACTACGTGGAGTGGCCAAAATAATTTCTCCAATACAGGGCTTTTCAGTTGTGGGGTTGACAAGGCAAGACTAGGCTTTGGGATCAAATTCATGTATCCCAAGCAAGAGTGCCTGCTTGCTTAGTTGGAGCATAGCCCAGGGAGAGGGTTCTTCTGTAACATTCGCAAGGCCCTGGGTTCGATCCCCAGTACTGCACAATATCTGCCCTGATGGTGGTGTTTCTGGTGAGCCTGTGTACAGTCCGCAGAGATCTGCCTCAGAAAACTACGAGCTCAACTGTATTCATGGGGCTTGACCTGATGACCTTTGGGTATTTCCACAAACCAGGGACAAAGATTTGCTCACCTGGGGATGATCCAAAGAAAATCCTTTTTTTTACTTTATCACCTTTGATTTAAATTTGGACCCTTTCTCTGTCACCACAACTGAACAGCCCTGTACCTTGAGGCAGTTTCCAGAGAAAGAAACAGGGACATGTAGCTGATAATTCCCTATTTCTGGTAGAGGCCATAGGCATAGTGACAAGATCAGAATGTCAATCCAAGACAGTGTGGTGGCAAGGTCTTGAAATCTAAAGGCTATCCTGGTCTATACAGCAAGTTGAGATAAATGGAAAATCCATTAATCAGATTATCTAGTCTTTTCAACTAAATTAAAAGGGAAAATAGAGCTAGAAAACTGTATGTCAGAATACTTGAGCTGTACATGTTGGCTCAACTTACAACCTCTCAAGGGCATGAAGCAGGAGGATTGCCAAGAGTTTGAGCTAACCTGGGCTACATAATGAGTTTTAGGGTGGTCACTGCTACAGTGAGACTGTGTCTTATGTATGTATGTATGTATGTATGTATGTATGTATGTATCTATCTATCTATCTATCTATCTATCTATCTATCATCTATCTATCTATCTATCATCTATCATCTATCTAACTATGGTTTTTCGAGACAGGGTTTCTCTGTGTAGCTTTGTGCCTTTCCTGGAATTCACTCTGTAGCCCAGATTGGTCTGGAACTCACAGAGATCCACCTGCCTCTGCCTCCCAAGTGCTGGGATTAAAGGCGTGTGCTACCACCACCCAGCTATTTTTTTTTTTTTGAATGGCAGTATGTTTTTCCTTGGGGCCACCCACTTAGGAAAACAATTTCATAACTGTGTCCACAGTAAGGCTGTAGCTACTCTCCAGTGTCTATCTCTCTAGTGTCCAACTGAAGGAGAAGCATATACGGTCTATATCATGACCTGAGCTAGGCAGACTGCGTGCAAATCAAAAGCCTTTGGAGGCAAAGCACCCAGGAAACTTTGGCTACAAAAGCCACTTGGGAGAATGCACCCTCTACTTGGGGGGTAAAGAAAACTCATTGTCACAGGTCTGTTACAGGAATGGTTAGTGTCACAGGTCTGTTACAGGAATAGTTAGTGTCACAGGTCTGTTACTGGAGTGGTTAGTGTCACAGTTCTGTTACTGGAGTGGTTAGTGTCACAGGTCTGTTACTGGAGTGGTTAGTGTCACAGGTCTGTTACTGGAGTGGTTAGTGTCACAGGTCTGTTACTGGAGTGGTTAGTGTCACAGGTCTGTTACTGGAGTGGTTAGTGTCACAGGTCTGTTACTGGAGTGGTTAGTGTCACAGGTCTGTTACAGGAATAGTTAGTGTCACAGGTCTGTTACAGGAGTGGTTAGTGTCACAGGTCTGTTACAGGAATAGTTAGTGTCACAGTTCTGTTACTGGAGTGGTTAGTGTCACAGGTCTGTTACAGGAATAGTTAGTGTCACAGTTCTGTTACTGGAGTGGTTAGTGTCACAGGTCTGTTACAGGAATAGTTAGTGTCACAGGTCTGTTACAGGAATAGTTAGTGTCACAGGTCTGTTACAGGAATAGTTAGTGTCACAGGTCTGTTACAGGAATGGTTAGTGTCACAGGTCTGTTACTGGAGTGGTTAGTGTCACAGGTCTGTTACAGGAATAGTTAGTGTCACAGGTCTGTTACAGGAATAGTTAGTGTCACAGGTCTGTTACAGGAATGGTTAGTGTCACAGGTCTGTTACAGGAATGGTTAGTGTCACAGGTCTGTTACTGGAGTGGTTAGTGAAGTTAGATGCTGTCACTGAATTATTCACTGATTTTTTTTTCAGAGTCCCCTTCAGCATCTGTTCTGAGAAATTGCTAACCACTTTAAAATGGGCCGGAAAGATGGCCCAGTGGGTAAAGGCACTTCCTGCCAAGCCTGACAATCTGAGTTTGAACTCCAAGACCCACATGGTGGAAGGAGAGAGCATACTCATCTATTAAGATCAATTCACATGAGTCTATTTAATAGCTAATAGGGATTTATTAAGATATAAATATAGGAAATACATTCACAAATACAGAACAGAGTAGACAGTTGAACTTGTCCTGATCTGACCAGGAGCAAATCTACCTGGCAGGCAGGAGCAGGGAGAAGGGGCATGTGACCCTTTTCCCTATCCTTTTAAGAGGTCATGTACAATGGCAGGAAGTACCACCTCCTTTGGGCCTTATAGCTCAAGGTCATGGGCAGAGCAAATACCACTACATTTCCCCTTTTTGTCTAAATAAGAAGGTTCTAAACTTAATACAAACTATATTCAATAAAAATGATTATCAAGTATTGTCAAGGAAAAACAAAGAGTAATAACATAAACAAAAAATAGAACTACAACCAACAAGAACAACATCAAACAAGAAAGACATGCTAAATATCCAGAAATGTCCAGATCAGAGGTAAATGGCATATTACCGAGATTACTCCAATAGCTGTCTATCCTGAAAATTCTGACTCTAGTACTAATGTTTTCTAGCTAAGATACGAGAAGATTGTAACTGTAACTATCTAGTCTTCAACTCCATCAAAGACCTGAGAAGGAACATAATAATACCTGAGAAAATGGAAAATGCAAGCAAGCAATTTCTGAAATTCTTTCGAGAACAGACAAAAACAGCTGGCAGCCTGGACAGTCACCTAAAGTTTCCCAGCATTGCTGGGGCATCCACTTTGGCTACAGACCTAGAATATCTGACAGACGATTTTAAGAAGCAGGAATTTTGAAAGACCATCTTACCCTGTCTTGGCAGAGTTCAGTAGTCACTTTTCCTTGTGTCCTGCTGTCCCGAAAGGACAGAGTTCATACTATCACCAGTAGAGGCAAGGGCAGTTCTTTGCCCAGCAGGCCATTATGGGCCAAGAAGAAGACAAACTTCCAAACAGAAATGTCTAGAAGCCCAATATTCTCTCAGGATCAGTTAGGTGCTGCCAGGAGCAAATGACCTCAAAATTGTGGCAGTACACAAAATATCTTAAATGGAGGTAGAAATGTCCATATGCAATATGACAACAATGTCCTTAATATGTATCAATATACAAAATATCCTAAACAGAGGTAGAATATACATAAGTACAGTATGACAAGTATAATATTACATTTGTATCAATATACAAAATATTTCAAACAGGAGTAGGAATATGTTTACAATACAACAAATATAGTTTTGTATTTATATCAATATACAAATTATCTTAAATAGGAATATAAGAATAGTTTACATTTGTATCAATATACAAGAATCAAATATCAGTGCAAATTATCCAAGACTGGTAGTTTGCTAAATCAGTTTACTAGTAGATACAATAATCTACCTTAATATACTCTACCTATCCATTTCCATTTTTCTTTTTCTAAAGGAGAATACTGAGTCTAAATTTTATTGTTCCACCCCAACCTTATAACCATCTATCCATAACCCTGAGAAAAATGAAACCTTTAGGAAGTAATTTCTTAGAATTGCTTCCTGCTGGTTAGGGGTGATGATATCTCTGTGGGGTCCTGTAAGAAAGCTTAAATAGTTAGATCTCAATAGGGATAGCTGTAGAGTCTGTAGCCAGTCTCAGAGTAGTGGATAAGATTGTCTGAGATTCTGGCTAGAAGTGTAGTATTATGGACCATCTCATCTTACAACTGCTGTGAAGAGTTTTCAGACCAAAGTTGATCATTGAGTAATGTTCTTAGGTACAATGACATCTTTCTGGACAAGTAGAGTCATTGTTGTGGGGCCCCATCTTCCTTCTAGAGACTTCAGAGATTGCTATTGGAAAGACTTATTTTCACTGTGGAAAACTTGAACATTATTAATATCAAAATGGATTTACGTCGGATGGAGAAGGGATTCCCAGAAAGCAAGGACAAGCATGGAAAAAAATAGCATCTTGATAACAGTGGTTCATAGATTATTGGTTTTCTTCTGTCTCACACCAGTCGGCTCTTTGGATATGAGACAGAATCTTCTAATTTTTCTTTTAACAATATGCTTGGGTTTAGAGAAGGAGAGAGCCACATTCCAGCTCCAAAGTCAGCTTGATTTATAATGAATCAGGACCACAACTATTCTAGAATTGAAGAGATATTGATGTTAGGTGGTGAGATATTACCTTGTAAAGTATATTGGTTCCAGTATGTCCTTCCTTTATGTGGTAGACATTTAGGTGCTTATTTAGCATATCCTTTAAAGTTTGATTAGATCTTTCTATGACTGCTTGGCCTGTGGGATTGTGTGGTATACCTGTAACATGCTTTATATTGTAACAAGCAAAAATTGTCTCATTTTATTTGAGACATATGCTGGAGCATTTCCGTTTTAATTTGTACAGGTATTCCAATGATGGCCATAACGTCTAAGAGGTGTGTAATCACAGAATCAGCCTCAAGTAGTACACGCATGCAGGCATGAACACGTTGAAAAGAAAAAGGACTTCAAAACAGATCTGTGCTTTCAGAGTGCAGCTTTACAGGAGGCAGGGGAGGGTTATCTAGTTGGGATTTTGAAGATACTGGCTGTATGCTACCCATGTAAACATTTAAGTATATATGGAGAACATGCTTAAGAATCCACTGTGGGACTGGAGTTGGTAAAATGCTTGTCTTGTGAGCATGAGGCCTGAGTTGGATCCCCAGAACCCTTGGGAAAAGCCAGGCATGGTGGCTTGTGTTTATAATCCCAGCACTGGGGAGGGAGAGCCAGGACTCACTGGCTAGCCAGCTTCATCTACTTGTTGAACTCCAGGCCAATGAGAGATCCTGTTTCAAGTAGGACGGGGAAGATAGACCGTGGCTGGAGAGATGGCTCAGTGGTTAAGAGCATTGGCTACTCTTCCAAAGGACCCGAGTTCATTTCCCAGCACCTACATGGTGGCTTACACCTGTAACTTCTTTCCAGACAACCCTATGTCTTCTTTTGGCCTCCATGGACATACATGTAGGCAAAACGCTCATAAATATAAAATAAATGCTTTTTTAAAAAAATATTTATTTATTACGTATACAGAAGAGGGTGCCAGATCTCATTACAGATGGTTGTGAGCCACCATGTGGGTACTGGGAATTGAACTCAGGACCTCTGGAAGAGCAGTCGGTGCTCTTAACCACTGAGCCATCTCTCCAGCCCAATAAATGCTTTTTAAATTATTATTTTATTTTTTCTGTCTATAGGTGTTTTGCTTACATGCTTGTCTGTGTACCATGTGCATGCCTGGTGCCCCTGGAGTCCAGAAGAGGGTGTCAGATCCCCTGGAAGTGGAGATATGGCTCACTAGCTGCTCTTCCAGAGGATCCAGGCTCAGTTGGCAGCATCCACAGGGTGACTCATGGCTCTAGTTCCCCGGTTTGAAAGGGTGGACTGTGGCAGGAGAGATGGTTCAGTGGCGAAGAGCACTTGGGTGCTTTGTTTCCCAGCCCCCACACCAAATGTCTCATAACTGCCTGCAGCTCCAGTTCCAGGGGATCTGATGACCTCTCCTGGACTCTGGGAACCTGTGCTCCTGCGCATGTGCACACACGCATGCTGTAAATAAATAAGCAAGTAAGCATCCAAGGGTGGATGACACCTAAGCAGTGATGCCAAGGTTACCCTCCTGCCTCCACACTCATACCCAGGCACACCCACTCACATGTGCACTCACATAGACATGAACACGTAGTACATATGGATACGTACACACACACACTCACACAGACATGAACACGTAATACATATGTATACGTACACACACACAGACACGAACACGTAATACATATGGATACGTACACACACACACAGACACAAACACGTAATACATATGGATACGTATACACACAGAAGAGTCTATTATGATGTGGAGTATTTCATGCTCACTTTTTCCTTTGCAGCTGGGTGTGGTGGCACATGCCTGTAATCCCAATACTCAGAAGGAGGAGGCAGGTAGTCGAGAGCAGCTATGGCTACATAGTAAGTACAAGCTTGCCTCAAAACAACGTTTTTCTCTTTTCCTATTATTGTTAGTTCTGAATGTTAGATTTTTTTCTCCCTTAAAGGATCAAAAGGTACCAAAATATATGTCTATGGCCAGGCAGTGGTGGCACACACCTTTAATCCCAGCACTCAGGAAGCAGAGGCAGGCAGATCTCTGTGAGTTCGAGGCCAGTCTGGGCTGCAGAGTGAGTTCCAGGAAAGGCGTAAAGCTACACAGGAAAACCCTGTCTCAAAAAACCAAAATAATAATAATAATAATAAATAATTAAATAAAGGTATGATTGTGAGTAAAAAAATAAATAAGGGTGAGAAATCAGATATTGGCCATTTCTCCATTGCATGTGTGAATTTCTTTTTGTGAGACATGGTCTCACTGTATATCCCTGGCTACCCTGGAACTCACCAGGTAGGCCAGACTGGCCTTGAACTCACAGAGGTCCATCTGCCTCTGCCTCCCCAGTGCTGGGATTAAAGGTGTGCACCACACCTCTCATGTCTATGGATATTGAATATACAAAGATATAAAGTATTAATGCAAGTCAAAATATTCTGGTCAACACATTTTGGCAGTTCAGCTTTATAACAATTATGGATAAACCTGCTAAATTCTGGGTAATAGTGTTTAGATTTAAAAATACAGATTTCTTTCTGAGGGCAACTAAATGGTTTTTCCTATCATTTTTATCATATGGTGGATTACAATCACTTACTTTTCTGAGTTTTCCTACATGCAAGTGTGTGTGTGTGTGTGTGTGTGTGTGTGTGTGTGTGTGTGTGTGTGTGTGTGTGTGTGTATGCATGTGTGCATCTGTGGACTAAATCTAGGGCTTCCCATATGCTAGACAAGTCCTTTATCACTGAACTACACCTGCAGCCTGCAAGTCTGTGTTTTATTATGTCTGTTTTCTTGTTCCTGTGGCAACCTCAACCAGTCCTCTCAATCTGGACATAGACCTTGTAGGATCAGACACAGTAGCTGCAGCTAGGGATAGGTGATAGGAACAAACCAGAGATCTATTTGAGGTAATTACATTTGCCATGTAGTGAGCGTTTACTTGTAGGATTTGCCTACAGTATCACTGAGCTATGTATCTTAGGGGGCATCCACACCCCACTTTTCAGAGGAGGAAATCTAGTCCTCTCAGCTAGTAAGTGCAAAGCCAAAAGCCAAACCTAGGCCCATTTCTTCCAAAGCCAGGGATCTCCTATCCCGTGTACTTCTTACCAAAGACTTGACCCAAGTCTCAAGAAAACTGAGGTCACTCCATTTAGCTTTGAGATGAGAACATCCAGAGATGACTTTAGGAGAGCTGAGAGAAAATGGCTTTGAGTGAATGTCCAGTAGTCAGGGTGACAGCTAGTCGGCGGAGGAGGTAGGGTGGAGGATCTGTCACTGAGTCACGCCATGGCCATGCGGAAGAGGTGAGAGAGGACGAAGCAGAGCAGAGTGGACCACCTGGCCTTGTTCGAGAAAGGTGCAGACAGCCACGCTGACTGAGTAGGTTAAGAGCGGAAGGGCCCTTCCCTTTGGCCAGCAACCAAGAGTGGCTCACGCTCCAAAGTCTCTTGGTGCTGAAGCTCAGGGTACAGGGATTTGAAAGGCAAAACCCACAATGTCAGGTAAGGGTCAGAGTAACCTTGCAACATTTGTTTAGGCAGAACATGGTAGTTACTTCAGACACAACACAACAATTAATTTGACTTACACCTTCGATTATTTTAGTTTAAGTTTGTATAAACATTAGTTATTTTGGTTAATACATCTGGACTGTGGTCAGGGTCATGGAAACCCCAAGTGTATTGCCAAGGCAGATGTGACTGTTGGGGGTAGACGGCTGAGAACTGTCTAAGCAGCCACAAAATGGAGTCAGACAAACTGGTGTTACGGTAGTCACTGCAGCCTTGGTTGGCCAGGATCATACATCATTTACCTTACACATATTTGCTTTGATTGCAGATGTTTTCAAGTCCTGGAGCATTCACTGAGCATCTACTATATACAAGGTATGGCTCCTGATCCTTGGGGAGGGGACATGGGGACCAGAGGTGAATGAATTACAGCATGTTCACTGTCTTTGAGGGGTGCTAGTGTAGAGTGGCAGAGTACTCCAAATTGCAGTCCCAGTCCCAGTCAGGACTCAGCCCAGGGCCTCTGACTCTGCTTGGACCCCATGGAAATCTTGCTGTATCCGGATGCTTGTGGTGGGCGGGGATGATCCAGATGATCCAGTTACATTTGTGGTCCGTGAAGTCAGTTACTCCAGGTAGACGCGCTGAGGTACTGAGGTGCCTTCTTGCTTAGTCAGTTTATTCTCTGCTTGTGCAGAGCTGCAATGACAGTACCTGACAGAAACTACCCAAGGACGCAGAGTTATGTCTCACTGTTTCCAGCCCATCGTGGTGAAGTAGCTCTTTTCATGGAAGCTGTTTACATCATAGCAGACCAGGCAGTAGAGAGCAAGGCAGGAGGTAGGCAGGGATACATCCATAAACCCATCCCTAGTGACCCATCTTCCTTAATTAGGTCCTACCTCCCAGAGTTTCCAGAAACTTCCCCAAAACAGCACCTCTAGCTAGGAGTCAATGTGAGGGAAACTGCAGATTCAAACCACATTGGAGATTGCTGACCTGTGGTATGGGCTCCTGAAAGGTGTGTCTAGCTGCCTGGGTTCTGCTGCCAGCTCCTGGCCTTCCCACCAAGAGCTCAGAACTGGCCTGTTTGCCCAGGTGTGACATTGTCTGCTTGGGTTGTCAGCCCAGCAGATACGGATGGGCAGGGCTCTTCCTCCTGTAAGCCCAAGCTGGTCCTACTGTTCTTACCGCCTTGGGCAGCAACTGGGCTGTAGCAAGGAGGCCAGTGAAGGGGGTTGCTGCCATCTGGTGGTCTGGCTCTGGCCAAGGCTTGACCCTTCGTGGAGTTCTCTCAGTAACCTTTACCCTTCTGGTAAATCTGTACACCAGGCCCAGGTTGACTGGGAGAAACATGGTCATTTATTCTGCTAGAAGGAATCAAAGAAGAATCCTCCCTTCTCTTGTGTGCGGGCTCATCCTCAGCCAAGAAACCACAGAGAACCCCTCTGAAGCACAGGGGAGCAGTTCTTGGTCCCTGATCCTAAGGGGATTATGTGCCTGCTAAGCAGCTGAGGCCAGATCTCCTTTCTGAACACCCCCACTGCCTGTTTCCCTCAGCAAAGGATAAGGGGGGGGGCCCTCTCTGACACTTGATTTGGATCTCAGGACGGAGGTGACTAATCCTAACAGAATCAGCATGTGTTCTCATCGTTCTGGCCCCAGCCTGATATTGTTACCAGATGAGAACATGTCTTATTGAGTTTCACTCTTATGGCTGTGGAGACAGAGCACTTTGAGTAATGGGCAGCCACACTGTGTCCTGAATAACTCTGGACCCTCCTCCCTTGTCCTGGCCAGGCTGGGGTCAGAGTCTGTTCTTGAGTTTTAGGACAGTACTTTATTACCACCCCACCCCCAATTGCATATGGCTATTAGGCTAGGACCCCAGGTTCCCCTGCAGAATGTACAGCCCTTGCTGGTCCCTACCCTCCTGCTCAATCCTGGCTGCAGCCAGGGCCCTGTGTTCCCACTGGGCCTTTTGGGCTTAATGCTCTCTACTCTTCCCTCTGGAGATGAACATCTGCAACAAGCCCTCCAACAAGACAGCCCCTGAGAAGAGTGTGTGGACAGCGCCTTCCCAGGACAGCGGCCCTTCCCCAGAAGCGCAGGGCCAGCGGTCTCGCCGGAATGGATGGAGCTGGCCTCCTCACCCACTCCAGATCGTGGCCTGGCTGCTCTACCTCTTCTTCGCAGTGATTGGCTTTGGGGTTCTTGTTCCCCTCCTGCCTCACCCCTGGGTGCCTGCTGGCTATGCTGTATCCTTGGACTATATGGGACTGGAAAAGTTGGGGAGATGGATAGAGAGAAGGCAGAAGCCTGAAGCTGGGCTCAGGGTCTTAGGGAGCACATGGTGGTGTAGAGTAAGGTTGACTTGGTTGATTTTCTGCCAGGCTTGACCCTTCCTCTGATGAAAGTGAGTGGACAAATTCTTCAGAACCCATAAATGCCAGAGAAGATCTGACAAAGATTCCTAAAGTATCTTCAGACTGATTATGCCTGAGCTAAAGAAAGGGCAAATCAGGGGATAGGATTATAGCTCAGTTGGTAGAGTATTTGCCCAGCATGTGCAAAGTCCTGGGTTCGATCCTCATTTGGAACAGCAAGTTAGGGAGCAATTATTTCACTTGTGAAGGAATTTGTCACGGTATAGTTTTCCCACATAGTAAGTTTCTTGGTACATTTAAAATGTGGTTTTATTTATAGACATTATTTTGCTATGCCTAGAAATATTTGCACACTTATTGATATTAGGATGACAGTGTTTATGCCAAAAGGTGACATAGAAATGCCCTGCAAACTCCTGGGAACAGTGACAGACACTCACTTGGTTGAGCCTTATGGTCTGGCTGTCCTAGCCCTGGTCACAGCCCCCAAGGACAGCAGACAGGGCTGGGTGTAGGGTGCGTAGGCCTCTGTGTGCCCCTCTTCAGAGAGTTCCTCTTCCTGTCTGCTGGCACCAGCCTCCTGAAGAGGATTTCTGAGAGTGGGGCAGGGACAAGCTGGAGAGCACATGCCAGCAGGGCTTGGTCTCAGCTCAGCCCCCTCTGGGCTGCGCTCATCAGAGCAGCTCCTCCAGCTCTCTGCTCCACAGCAGGGGTTCTGTTTGCTTCTGAGGGCTTATTAGGAAGTGTGTGAACATAAGGCGTTGGCTGTTAGTGGAAGTGTGCTTTCCTCGGGGACTCTGGAGCCCTGGGCCGCTGAGTGCCAAAGGCAGTGGGGTAGAGGGCGTCTGGAGAAGACTGTCACCTTCAGTGACACTGGGGCTTCCTGGTTCACAGGAGCCCAAGGCCAGATCAACAGCTGGGTGAGTGAATAGGAAATGACGTTCTTAAGATGACCATGGGCCTTGGTGTGGTTAGGTGGAGTACTTCATGGGACATTCTCCTGCGGTCTGCAATAGCTCCATCCCTGACTCGGGCACCTGGCTCAGAGTGAGGAGGATCAGAGCAAGAAACAGTAAACAAAAGTGGCGTTTAGTGAGCACTTACATGTGCTGCACACTTGGCAGGGATGTTCTTCTCTGGTCCTTAGGACGATCCTGTAAGGAAGGTATTCCCCCACTAATGAAGTGTGTCGGTTACGTTTCTGTTGCTGCGATGAAATTCTGTGACCAAAAGCAAGTGACAGAAGAAAGAGTCTGTTCTAGCTTACGGTTCCAGAGGGTTGACAGTGTTCATAATGTGGGAAAGGCATGGCAAGAGGCAGGCAGGAGGCAGGAAGCCATGCACATCTCAAGTGCACACAGGAAGAGAGAGTGAGCAGGAAGCAGATCCAGGCTATGAACTCTCAAACCCTGTCCCCAATAATGTGCTTCTCCAGCAAGGCTGCACCTCATAAAGGCTCTATAACCTCTGCAACATTGCCACTAGACGGTGACCAAGTGTTTAAATACATGAACGTATGGGGGACATGTCTCATTCAAGACCATTATATTAAGAAAGAGGCTCAGACAGGATAGTGACTTTTTCAGATCACACAGCTAATACCCAGTGAGGCCAGAGGGCTACTAAGACTGAGCAACTGGAATGATTTGAGGCTTTGAATTACTTCATATTCTCTCTATCTTCTTTGAGCCACATGGAAGCTCCCAGAGCCACCTAGTCTGGCAGCCTGACCAAGGCTATATGGTTCCAGCAAAATCTGCTTCCATTAACGCAAGCTCTCAGGGCCTCTGAGGAATGAAGTGGGTACCAGGTCCCCACTGCGGGCCCAGGATGGGCCTGAGCTCCAGGGATACAGAGGTGAGATTTGGGTGCTTAGGGGCCAGGGGGAGGGGAGATTGGTAGGTTGGACACAGTGGTCACACTCCAGGTAAATGTCGGGAAGGGGCTAGGATGGCCCCAGCAGCTCTCCTGCTGCTTGCTGCTGCTCTCCCCGCCTCATTCACACGCTCAGCTGGCTCCCCTTTCCTCCACTGCTGATAGGCAGTTAGTCATCAGGACTGGGGAGTTTACCTCTTTCCTCTTTCCCACCATTCCTTTCCACTGCTCTCTCCCTCTCTAACCTAGATGGCTGTTTAAGTTCCAAGTCAGTCTCCCTGTGCGTACTCTCTCACACATACATACACTGCCTCTGCTTCTCCCTCCCTCCCTCCCTTTCTCCTGGCCATCTTTATCCTGCAGCCAGAGTTCGTTCTCTCTCTCTCTCTCTCTCTCTCTCTCTCTCTCTCTCTCTTCTCTCTCTCTCTCTCTCTCTCTCTTCCTCTCTCTCTCTCTCTCTCTCTCTCTCTCTCTCTCTCTCTCTCTCTCTCTCTCTCTCTCTCTCTCTCACACACACACACACACACACACACACACACACACTGTCTGATAATGTTTCACCAGCTCAAAATCTAGCAGCTTCTTCCTCCTTTAAGAAATGAGGCTTGGGGGCTGGAGAGATAGCTCAGAGGTTAAGAGCACAGACCTCTTCCAGAGGTCATGGGTTCAATTCCCAGCAACTACATGGTGGCTCACAACCATCTGTAATGAGATCTGGTGCCCTCTTCTGGCCTGCAGGCATACATGCAGACAGGACACTGTATACATAATAAATAAATCTTGAAAACAAAACAAAACAAAACAAAAAAAAAAACAAGGCTCAGGGTTCTCATTAGTCTTCCATGGCTTTCTGAATGTGAGGTCTGCCTGTTCAGCTTCCTTTTATTTTCCCTATTTTGACAACAGTAATCTCTTCCTAGAAGCCCTTGCCTTACCAACTGAGTCAGAGGTCAAGAGCTGACAGCCCAATGAGCAAGTATGGTTGGCAAATTGTGTAAAATTGTACGATGATGAATATCAAAAATGCACAGGTCTTCTACATGTTTTGAAAATCATTTATTTCTTTTAATGTTTAAACACTGAGAGATCTCTGGAACACAGGAAGCCTAGATTATTATTAGTTTTTTGTTTGTTTGTTTGTTTGTTTTCCCTGAGACAGGGTTTCTCTGTGTAGCACTGGCTGTCTTGGAACTAACTCTGTAGACCAGGCTGGCCTTGAACTCACAAAGATCTGCCTGCTTCTGCCTCCGGAGTACTGGGATCAAAGGCGTGCACCACTACCATCTGGCAAGCCTAGATTTTTTTTTTTTATTTCCTTAGAAAGCTCAGAATTTGGCATCATGGAGGAATTTAAACCCCATTCTTACATGGCAGTCATGAGCTGGGACAGTACGTCAGCCCCCTTGCGTGGCTGGCACTCTTGCATGGTTCGGGTATCAGCCTAGTCCTTTCATTCCCTCTGCCTTGCCTTCCAAGGCCCTGTTACACATTCTTTTCCACATCTCAGCTACGATGACACTTCTTCAGAGAAGTCTCCTATCTGTCGGACTAGATAAAGTCATCAGTTATAAACGGATGGAACTGACCTGTTATTGGATCAGTATCTGTGCTTTCCATCATGAAGCAGGCTTCTTAGGGCTCAGGACCAACCCTTCCCATATTCCTTCGTGCCTGGTGCAAAAGGAAGAACTGTGTAAACAGTTGAGTGAATGAAATGGTAGAGAAAGCTCAAAGAGGGCAGGAAGCTAAATGTTTGCCCACAGTGAGCGTCTAGATTGGGAGGAGCCAGATCAAGGCGAGCTTTGGCCCTGGGCTAAGGCATGAACTTCAACTAGAGAGCCAGTTAGAGTCACTGTAGGCCTTGATGCAGGGAAGAGCTTAGGTGGAGGCTTTTGAAAGCTCACTCCTGGAACACAGGAAGGGTAGGCTCTGGAGAAGAGTGTGAGGTTCTCCAGTAACCCAGGCAAGAGGTGAAGAGTTAACTCATAGCATTGACCATAAGGATAGAGAGCTCAGTGTTAAGCACAGATTTGGCTCTTTCAGCTGTGGTATAACACATTCTGGAAGAGCCCAGCTCATACAGACAGAGGAATTTGGCTCCCGAGTGAGAGAAAGAGGGCTGTTGGGCAGCTGCCTAAAGGATGGGTAATGGTTAGATCCTGAGTGATGGAGGGATGGTACCCGCCTGGCTAGTAAGAGGACAAAGAACGCTCATGGATGAGTAGGTAGAGGGAAGAAAAGAACTATCTGCCTGGGCGGATTGGTGAGCTTGTGGGTAGATGTCACAGCCAGTCGGCAGCATAGGTGGAACCTATTGGTGAGCTTGTGTGTAGACGTTGCAGCCAGTCGGCAGCACACTCATTTCCTGTATTTGGCTCAGCAAAGTCATGGGAAAGCCTCATTTTAGTTCCAGGAGTTAGCTACACTGCCCTGGTTGGCACTGAACATGTGAAGCTATCCCAGACACTCAGCTTAGGGTGCCAAGTGCCAGGACTTGAGGTGGGGGAGGCAGCAATTAGATCAGTCTTGTCTGAAAGTGGTTCTCCGCCTGGCCTAGCTATTAAAAGGGGGGGCTGCTTCCATCTCGGAAGTTGCTTCCTGTGAAAGCAAGGAAAACAAGCTCAGAATTTCAGCTTAGGTCTCTGACCTTAGGGGATGATGTCTCTTTCACCCTCTGAAACTGGCTTGTACCAGGCCTGAAATGGTAAGCCTAGGCCCTGTGGCTAGACCCCTTGGAGGCAGTAGCAAGTAGTACTGGCCTTGGGCTCCATTGTCATATGACCCTATTAGGTTGAAGGTTTAGGGGTCTGATGAAGAAATTTGGTAAGGGGCAGGAGAACGTAGTACAGGCAGAATCTCTGTATAAAGGAAACCTGCATGGACAGGGTGAGTCCTCCGTCCAAGAAAGTGGGTGGGGCTCTTGGTTTGCAGAGTATGGACTGAGTCTTTAACCTGCTGGGCTAGTGCATGGGTGCCATCTTTGCTGGCCACCTTGTGGTACACCTGACTGCTGTCTCCATCGATCCAGCAGATGCCAATGTGCGGGACAAGAGCTATTCTGGGCCCCTGCCTATCTTCAACCGCAGCCAGCATGCACATGTCATTGAAGACCTGCACTGCAACCTGTGCGACGTGGATGTGTGAGTGCATGAGTGTGCGTGAATGTGGGCCATGTGTGTGCCTGGAGGATCACCAGTTACATCCAGGGTAAATAGGGTCATACCAGGCTTCATGGTTACACCTCTGAACACTTGTTCTTTCCATAGTTAAGAGTTGTGGTGGAGGGTGGGTGTGATGGTGCACACTTTTAATCCCAGCACTTAGAAGGCAAGAGGCAAGCAGATCTCTGTAAGTTCAGGCCAGCCTGGTCTACATAGTGAGTTCCAGGACAGCCAGGGCTACACAGTAAGACCCTGTCTCAAAAACAAAACAAAAAGAGTCTTAGTAGAGCTGGGCATGGTGGTATATACCTGTAATCCCAGCAATTGGGAGGCCGAGGCAGGAGGATTTCAGTGAGCTTGAGTGTAGCCAGGGCTACACAATAAGTCATAGATTCAAACAAATAAACAAAAACAACAAAGAGTCTTGGCAGAGTGACCTGAGAGTGATTAGAAAAAAGGATGAGGAATAGCATTTCCTAGAGCAAAACCAGGAGCCATTTGGCAGCACACAATCATTTCTAAATGACTCACTCTACCAGTGACATCTTTGTCTCTTAAAAGCACCCAGATAGGGGCAAGAGGGGAGTTAAGGCTTATATGTTCTGTGCTAAGTACTGTGTTCTTTAACAAAAGAGCCAGGACCTACTGCTCAGAAAGCTGGGAGGTGTCCAGAAGTCACTAAGATACTGAGCAGCAGAGTCAAGGCCACATTGGCTGCGTAACCCTCCCACCCCCTAACCCCCACCCCCATCACCTTTACTCAGTTACCCACGAGGGTCTGAGGCCAGAGAGGCCAAGTGGCTTCATGTCCTCCTGCTGTCGAGGAGAGTGGACAATGTGGAACACACGTGCTCCTTTGGCAAATCACAGTACCTCTCTAGGACTCTTCCCTACATCACTGGAGCTTCGAAATCTCCAGACTCAGGGATGGGTTGACTGATGGAGTGTGGCTCCACACTTGGGATCTGGAGGCCTACAGTAGCCTGTTGGAAGGGTCTGTCTACAGGAACCAGAGGCCTGTTGTCATTCCCTAAGCAGCAGCTAGCACATGTTCTGAGTGGCTCTGGAGTTGATTTCCATGAATAAGGCAGGGAGATCATGTGCTCCTCTCCCATACTCATTTGGGTCTTCCGTGATGCCTCCGGGGGAGACCCCACTTGTAGAATAATGTGGCCTTCTCTCTCGGGTCCCTTGCCCATGAGCTTCCTTAATGCCCCTAGTTGACAGTGAACACCTCTCCTTTTGGCTCCTTCACAGTTAGCCCACACCGGCCTTCTGGAAGAGTGCCAGAAAAACTCCCGTAGGATGGCAAGGAAAGTGACCCCAAAATGGAGCTGTTAGAAGTGCAATTAAGGCACCAGTTGGGCAGCTATGCATTCTGCCTCAGGTCCCACACTTGCATCTTGTGTGTGGTCTGGCACAGAGGTCCTTGCTTGGAAAGAACGCCTCTTTTTCCTTCTCATGTGAACGTAGTTGTGTAGTTTAAGAGTGGGACCCCACAAAGCACCCCCTTCCCTGTACTGTCTGGTTCTCAGAACCTTCTCTAGGGGTCCCACCCTGTGTTTCCGCCAGAGGGCGCGTGTGCTCCTCTCTGCAGTGATCCCGGAGGGGCGGAGGTGCTTGTGGGTAATTTGGAACCAGGCCTGACTCAGGTCGCTACACCTGCCAAGGTGGGCTGGGCTGGCCGACCGCGAGGTGCCTTCCCTAACCCTCCGCAGGAGTGCGCGATCCAAACACTGCAGCGCCTGTAACAAGTGCGTATGCGGCTTCGACCATCATTGCAAATGGCTCAACAACTGTGTGGGCGAGAGGAACTACCGGTGAGAGTCACCTGGGGTCGGGGTCAGGTCCTCTGAGTCTGGGCTCTGTGGAGGACTGCTTGTAACGCAGCACACGGGGATGGGTAGGGTGTGCGCATGCTGGGAAGGTGATATTGGGATGGATGAGGGTGGCTTTGGAGTCTTCCATCCCATTGGTCCAGACAAAGATGGGGAGCCTGGTAACTGGTTGCCTGTCTTCAGGCTCTATGACTTTGACTTCTGAGTAGTTGGGGCTTTGAGGTCAGGAGCCTGGCTTCTGGGCTTCTGACCCTTACCAGGCTAGAGCTCCTGAGTGCTGACCAGTGCCCATGGCTGGGCCAGGCTCTTTCTACACAGTGTGGCATCTGCTTTATTGGGTGTTCTGCTCCTGGTGCTGGTGGCCACGTATGTCTTCGTGGAGTTCTTTGTCAACCCCATGCGGCTTCGTACCAACCAACACTTTGAAGGTCGGTGTGGGTTCTTGACACAGACATCTTTTAATCATTGCACCACGACCCCTGGCTAAGCACAGACTGCCTATGCCTTGCAGTCTTGAAGAATCACACAGATGTGTGGTTTGTGTTCTTGCCTGCTGCCCCTGTGGAGACCCAGGCTCCTGCCATCCTGGCCCTGGCTGCCCTACTCATCCTTCTAGGCCTGCTTTCTACAGCCCTGCTTGGCCACCTGCTCTGCTTCCACATTTATTTAAGTAAGTGCCTCCTCCAAGCTCGCACTGAAGGGGATGGAGTCTTGACTGCAGGGAGGTGCCTTTTGGGGCTGTAGAGCTTGAAGTCATAGACCTTACCAGTGTTGGTTCTTTGTGGTAGGCCTGGTTTTGCTCCACTGCTTAGTATATATGTGGATAGGGATTTGAACCTAGTGCTGGCTGCCCTCCCTCCTGAGTTCCAGGGCCACCTGTCCACTACTGACTCCTCTCTTCCCACACCCACCAGTGTGGCACAAGCTTACCACCTATGAGTACATCGTACAGCACCGCCCAGCTCAGGAAGCAAAGGAGACCCACAAGGAGCTTGAGTCATGCCCCCGCAAGATGCGGCCCCTACAGGTATAGAGGTGGTCCAGAGGCCTGGACTGAGTGTGTGTGTGTGTGTGTCTGTGTGTCAGTGTGTCTGTGTGTGGTGGGGAGTGGGCTGTGTAGCAAGAGCCATTGAGGAGACCATGCAAGGAAAGAAAGCCTAGAACAGCAGGTCAAGTAGGCCCTGGGGAAGCAGGACCCAGCCTGTGCTGGGCCCATGGACACTAACATAGCCAAAAGGAGACCCGTGTTTCTGCAGGCCCATGTACCTTCCTGTGCAGGCACCAGCGTGTGGTAGAGGAAGCCGACCACCGCTTGTTAACTGGCAGTTAGGCTGTAATCATCAGTTCCCTTCATCTATAATCTTGACTTCTTAGATCTTATCCCATTTTAGTTTTAGAACAGGGGCAGCTGTTACCAGTCCGTGTTAGAGATGGGGCACATTAAAAGTCCAGAAAGGTTAAACAGAAGCCCGGTCTGAGAAGAGTTAAGGTCTCCACACACCGAGAACAAAGCAGGAACCCTGCAATCTAGGCTCTGGCCTGGCCAGCCCAGCTGCTGACCAGCCTATCTCCATTCCCACGCCCCCTGGCTTCCTGAGGTCAGCAGCTGGGGATGGAGGGGGTCCAGTCCTCAAAGCCCCTAGGGACTGTAAAGGCAGGGGGCCCAGGCAGACTTTGCTGGGAAGGCTGAGCCCTGGATCCCAAATCCTCATGGCAACTGGATACAAACACAGGCTGGTGGCGGGTTGGAAAAGGACCCTGCCTCTCCTTTTCTCATCTCCAGGGCTTGAACCCCGCCTGTGGGCCAGGCTGAGGAGTGCTAGCAATGGTAGAGACCCCATCACACTCTCTATCACAACCTGCCCTGGGGCTGGGCTCTGAGCTGTGCAGACAGTGGCAGCCATCCGACCTAGAGTAGCAGTGGAGTAAACAGGCAGGACTTGCTGGGCGTCCAGACTCCAGAGCCTGTACCTTTTGGGCCCAGTTGTGGCAACAGCAAAGACGTTTAATCCAATTCTGTTTATCTCCAGCTAACTTGAGGGGAAACCTACTCCATAGGAGCCAGGTGCTTGTTCTCTTTTACACAAGAGAGAACACTATGGCTGAGAGGTTCCAAAGTACCGTTCAGGAATGTGCAAATGTTTGAAGGTTTCTGAGGAAGGAACCTGAGGATCAGTTCGGAGCAGAGGAGGGAAGTCTGAGTGGGCTCTTCCTGGTGATAGCCACAGACTTCCTTTCAGCTGGTTGGAGCCTGACTTCTAGCCTATCCTGGAGACTAGGGGATCCAAAGCGGCCTTTGCCCACCTCTGCTGGGTGCTGTGGGGTGTTGAGTTCCTACTAAAGGAGGAGAAAGATGTGAGGAAAATGACCTTAAGGCTCTAGTACCTGGGACTCGCTTCTGACCCCTGTGCTGCTCTGCGTGGGCAGGTATCCCCATATCCTCCCCAACGGGTCATCTTGGGGCTTATCTGCGGCCTCAGCCTTTGCATCTGTGCAGTCAGCCAGTGGTGGCTAGTCCCTAAAACTCTCAGGGACCCGGCAGGCAGCCTCCCCACCCCCACGCAGCAGGAATTTGGGAGGGGCCCCTCTCTAGAGCCGTTGCCCCCAAAACATAGGCTTGTTTTAGAGACGGCTTAGTCAGGACGCCTTAGTCAGGACGCCTCTGTCGCCATGGAAACGACTGCCTAGTAGGCGACAGCTGTCTGGGTGCTCCCTCCAGCTCACTGGCCCCGCCCTTTGCCCTCTGCCCCACGCCCTTCCTGAGCTAGCTTTTCCCGGTCTTTTATTTCTTCACCTGCAGTTCTCTCGGCAAAGCCGGAGGCATCTGGCATGCCGTGGTGCCGGCCTAGTCACTCCCAGCCCTTTGATTCAAGGTCACTTGTACTGCCATGAAGTTCTCTTTGTATGGACCAAGATTCGGGGCTGTAGTACTATTTCTTCACCTGTTCCCTTCCCTTTGGGGAATTGAGACAACAAGGATTGCACCCACATCCTCCTTTCCAGCAGCCAGAATGACCCCTTAGTGTCCACAGCCTGGAGCACACAAACTGCTGGCCTGTGAAGAGCTTTGTGGTCTCCTGGCCACTGAACAAGTTAGCTAGTGGCTGGAGCCCTAAGGAGGAGCCGGGAGCAGGTGAGGGCCATTCTTGAGTGTCGTGTCCCTGAGAACCTCTTGGCTATGCTCCCCCAGTCTGGGCATACTGGACCTAAAGGCCTTCAGCCTTCCTCAAGTAGAACAGCTGGAGTTGGTCTAGATGAAGTGAGTCTTTGTGGTGAGGTAAGATCTAGAAATAGTGTTGGAAACCTTGCCCTGCAGAAGGGCTTTCCCACCACATCTGAGAACCAGGAAGACAGCCCAGGACCCCTTAGAACATGAGGCCACCAAGCTTCTAGAGAGGTCAGTGACAAGGTGTGTCCAGGGCTTAAGAGGCTGTGGATTCAGACAGCCTCTCAGCATTCCTGACCCCCTCTTTCCCGAGGAGATGGAGTTTTACATGAGGACCTTCAGCCATGTACGTCCAGAGCCCTCTGGCCAGGCCAGGCCAGCAGCATTAAATGCCAAGTAAGTACCACCTGGCTCTCCCCATGGGGGTGGGAGAAGGGATGTAGGTCAAAGCATGGGTCTGAGTCCAGCTCAGCAAAATCTTGGATGGGTCAGTGTCTCTCTGTCCTGCTAGGAAGGGAACCTCTAGCAGGGAGGGACTCTGGGGGCAGCATCTAGAGCTTGCTCTCTGGCTTTTACCTCAGTCCTTCCCAGTTTCTTGCCACCCAAGGCCAAGTGGAACCACCACTGCCCTCCTCCTCCTCAGACACACTGGCTCTGCCTCCACGGATCCAACCCCAGGTAGGAGGGACTGGGTTTGGACCTCTGCCCAAGAAGAGGGAGATGGAAAAGAAGCCTCCACTCTGATGAGTACCTCTGCTGCTTTTGGCAAAGTGGGTCTGGGGAAGTGGTCCACATACCCTCTGTCTTTGCAGAAAAAGAGGAAGCGGCGTGTGTATAGATTGCCGAGGTCTGGGGTCTTGGACCGGGAGCTCCCGCTGCCCAGGTTACGGGGTGAGCACCCAACACCTCTGCTTGGATCCTATTGGGTTAGTTCGAGGGAGGGAAAAGTTTTAAAGCCATGGCTGCAGCCCTTGTCTCAACCAAAATTCCTCATTGTGCAGAGACTGGGACCCCTGGCCGCCACTCCAGCTCTTCATCGGATTCCACCAATGCCAGTCCGGTGCATGCGGCTGGCTCTGCAGTCGCTTACTACTCAGCATCAGCCGAGTCCATGGAAGAGATTCCAGTGGCCCAGACACGCCTGGGCAGTGCTGCGCTGGGCTCCCCAGGAGCCAGGGGCCGAGAGTCTGGGCTGGTGGTACAGGCACGCTCGCCGGCCGTTTTTGTGAGCCCGAGCAGCGGCGAGCCCGGGGCACCTGGCGGCGGTGAAGATGGCCTGCCTTAGTGCGAACTAGAGGCAGGAGGGCCGTGTAGGAACGGCCGGCCCGACTCTATGCAACACCCCATCTTCGCCGCACCGAGTGCATTTTAAGGGGGCTCAAGGCCGGCGGGATCGGCCTCCCTTGCCCAAGACTCAGCAATATCCGCTCCACCAGCTCTGATGCTCCAATAAACTTTTTTTATGCTTTTGCGGGCTTAGTGCTTATTTTCATTATGGAAAGAGCCGTGGGTCTTCTGGAAGCCAGACCGTGACTGTTACTAGCTGGCCTGGGGTGGGTTAGGAAAGGTTGTAGAAGGCTCCGAGGAAAGGATTTTTGTTTTTAATGTTGGGGATCAAACATGGGATCTTCTTCATGTTCAAGCACTACTATTCTCCTTCCCTCCCCTCCGTTCCTCCTCCTATTTCCTTTGTAGCCCAGGCTTGCCTCGGCATTTTGAACCCACTCCTTCAGTGTCCCGAATACCCAGATTACTGGCGTGTGCCACCACGCCCCACGAGGTGAGGTCGTTTAGTTAAGTAGTATTTGCCGTTGAAGTCTGAAGAGGAAGCAGGCTCGGGAGGCAGCAGCGGTGAGACCAAGGAGAGGAGAGGTGGCATGGAAGGAGGCAGCCGTTCTCGAGGTCCGGGAATTGCTTCCTGACAGTGGTCGCCATCAAAGTACCCAGCATTCTGGGGCTAGGCACGTATGATCCACTGATTGTCCCTGTCTTCCCCCAGTGCTCCAGAATCTGGACCCTACTCGGAACCTGGGAGTTAGCTGGCAAATGTCACATTTAGCAGTAACTGTGGTCTTTGAGTTAACTGTAGACCCTTGTCAATGAGGGACGCGATCCTGTTCTTTTCTTCAGATCTTAAACAGTCTCAGGTTGACTCTTTCAGAAATCCCTTAAGGGTTGGGGACCCCGCTTGAACTTTGGGGGGGGGGCTGTTTTCCCATTGGCTATGGAAGTTCCTATCTTAGGACATCCAGGACTGCAGAGGGCAGCTCTGGCTGCTTGAGGACCGCGGCTGAAGGGGAGGGGCAGGATAAGGTTGTCGCCGCAACTCCAAGGGCCCAGTGCCTAAAGAGCACGCAGGGCGGGGTCTGGTGGGAGGAGCCAGCATGACCTTGGTCACTCTCCCGCCGAGACTGCTTAGGGGGTGGGACTCACTGTCTCTATGGTGACCGAGAAACAAGGGATAATACCAGGGAGCCGCCCGGGCTGCAGTCCCGTCTGGGAGCCGGCAGGGAGCGGAGCTGTGGAGCCTTCTGGTCTCCAGCATCTGTCGATTAGTTCCTGGGTCTTGTCTATCCGAAGGCACACTCAGGAGCAGCCACGAGATAGAAGCCGGTAGGAGAACTGAACATCGACCACCCTAATTAATATCCTCCACAAGGAAGGGTGGGTGGGAGCAGCCTGTACCAACCTTGCATGGTACTGACCTGAGGACACCAGCTGAGCACCCCAGCCCTGGCCCCAAGCGTTCCACACACACCCCTGCCCCCACCTCCTTGCTAGGCTGATTGATGACTGCAGCTGTCCCAGCAGGAGCTGACGGGTGGATTTAGTTCAGAGGCGTGGTCACCCCATCCAAGGTCTACAGACCCCAGAGCAGCTCTCTGTGATTTTGTTCCACCTGAACAGCCCCCAAATCCATCTTCCCATAGACAGAAATGAGCAATAGGCTCAGGATCCTCCCATTTCCTTAAGACAAGCATCATGTAGCACCCAAGCTCCCCTGGACATATTTACCCTTGGTGACCAAGTGCAGGGCTTTGGGTTCCCGGTGGGGTTTGCACCTTGGGAGAGGCAAAGGGAGGACAGTACCTCCTGGGTTACAGTCCCACAGAGGTCCCTACAATGTGGGATCTTTGGGTTTCCCTTTCTTAAAAACTGCAACTTATGGATGAACAGGTGGAGGCTTCCAGTGTCTAATGACTAGTTATGGAAGAAGAAGGTGTGTGTGTGTGTGTGTGTGTGTGTGTGTGTGTGTGTGTGTGTGTGTATGTGTGTGTTGTGGGGGGTTGTGGTCATTGGTGACTTTTTTTCTAAGAGGCAGAGGTAAAGATGGTGGCTGAGAATGAGGGTGTGGTCAGGATGCTGCAGTGGGTGTGGTGATGGTGGTATGTTCTAACATGGTGCAGGAGTGTGGAAAGGCCAATGCTGGTTAGACTCTGAGGGGCTTCCGGCCAGTCTGTGTCAGCAGCTCTAGGTATATGGATAAAGTGGGAGAGCTGAGGGTGTGGTCGGGAAGCTGCAGGATGAAAGTGTGGTGGTGGGTGTTTAACATTTTGCATGAGAGTATGGAAATGTTATTGCATAGATTAGACACGGTTGGGGGGGGGGTTTCAAGGCAGGGCTGTGGCAGAAGCTGTAGGTGTATGAATGAAAGGGGATGCTCTAGGGTATGGTGGGGGGCCCTTTGTAAGGGCTGTGGGTATAGAGTTAGGTAAGTGAGTGTGCTTGGGGTCTTCCGGATGTGAATGAAAAAGATGCAAAATGGGGATGCAAGTGGGCACAGGGTTTGAGCTGTAGAGGGAGTTTCACGGTGGGGCTGAGGGTGTGGTCAGGGGTCTGCAGTAGAGAGGTGAGTGAGGGTGTGGTCAGGGGCTGCAGTAGAGAGGTGGGTGAGTGAGGGTGTGGTCAGGGGCTGCAGTAGAGAGGTGAGTGAGGGTGTGGTCAGGGGCTGCAGTACAGACTGAGTGAGGGTGTGGTCAGGGGGCTGCAGTACAGACTGAGTGAGGGTGTGGTCAGGGGCTGCAGTAGAGAGGTGAGTGAGGGTGTGGTCAGGGGCTGCAGTAGCAGGCTATGAACAGGCGCTTTAGTGCTGGAGTGAGGGTGTGCTGGGGAGGGGGTTTGATGCAGGCCTCTGAGTGTCTATGTGGGGATAGAAGTGGAAAAAAGGGTCAAATTCTGGGCTTTGGGTGTGGATGGAGGAGGCCTCAGTGCAGGGCCTGGGTATGGTCAGGGGGTACATGGCTGAGGGTGTGGAGAGCCAGGGCTCAGTGCATATGAGCTGTGGGAATGTGGACTGGTGTGGTCATGCTCAGGGTGTGATCAGAAGACCTTAGTGGAGGGCTGAAGTGTAGACAAGGGGATGTGTGCTTCAGTGAAGGACTGAAGCACCAAGATCATAGTCCCACTAGCAGCATGGAGGAGTTTAGGGGCTACTTTACAAGCCTCCACCTAGGTTGCTTCCAATTTCCCACTCCTAAGCTCCACAGACTGGGAGCTACAACTTCAATCAGTGGCAAGGGGCCAGGAAGCCACGGTTGTGCCCTAGGCTCAGGGAGTGCTGGCATGCCCCACCCGTGGGCCCCTGATCCCCAGCCCAGCCCAGCCCAGCCCAGCAGCACTGAGAGCTTCTCCCTGAAGCCGCCCTGACACCATCCTACCCTTAGCAACACTCTCCAAGCAGCACCACCCTCTCTTAGCAACTGTCTCCAGGCTTCACAAACTGTGGCCAGGCCAGACCCAAGTTCCTGCTCCCCTCATGTTTTTGTTTAACAGCAAATAGTAACAAGGCCAGGGCTGGGCCAGCTGCACCCCTGCCTAGGGCATGCACCACTGCCCTTGCTCCCGCTCCCCTGACAGGCTTAGGCTGGGCCTCTCCAGGTCTTCATGACCATTAGAGACACACCATCCTCACTGAATGCCTGCCCATACACCAGCCTTGCCTGGCACTGACCCAACTGACATGGAGTTTTCAGGGAGGGAGGGCTTTTCTGTCCCCCTCTCAGTTCCACCCAAGCAGGCTTTGTGCCAGGGACAGACAAAGCCATGCCCTAGCTGCTACCCTCAGAGTCTTCTGGACAGTGCCACTCTGTTCTCAGTGCTGTGTGGGCATCATGACTTCATCTTCTGAGCCGCATTGAGAACCAGGACTGGTACAGAGTGTGACAGGACCTTTCTGCCCATGGCTCTTCCTCAGCTCTGGGGCACAAGGAGACACAAGTGCGAACCCCCTCTCCCCAGGCAACCCAGGCCTGACTGAGGGACTGGATGGGGCCTTGTAGGCTCTGAGACAGCAGTAGGATGTCGGGTAGAGGAGGAGGAGAGTTTGATGGGAGGTAACTGACATGGGTTCCCACAGAGGGGCGGCATGGCGTCGAGCACTGATGTAGCTGGGCTGGAGGAGAGTTTCCGGAAGTTTGCCATCCATGGCGACCCCAAGGCCAGTGGGCAAGAGATGAACGGCAAGAACTGGGCCAAGCTGTGCAAGGACTGTAAGGTGGCTGACGGGAAGGCCGTAACGGGTACAGATGTTGACATCGTCTTCTCCAAAGTCAAGTGAGTGCCGCGAAACCCCCGTTTCTCCTGTTCCCAGAAAGCAGGGAGCTGGGGGCTGGAATCAGGGAGGGTATCAAGAGGAGGGAATCCTTATGGTGCACATGGTGTCTGGCAGGGCGAAGTCGGCTAGAGTAATCAACTATGAGGAGTTCAAGAAAGCCCTGGAAGAGCTGGCAACCAAGCGGTTCAAGGGGAAGAGCAAGGAAGAGGCCTTCGATGCCATCTGCCAGCTGGTAGCAGGCAAGGAACCAGCCAATCTGGGTGTCACTGTAAGTGCCTTGCTAGCCCTGCTGCTGAGGAGATGTGGGTGGGTAAGATGGGCCAGGTTCCCTCTCAGGTGACTCTGGGAACTCTGTCCAAACAGAAAGCAAAAACAGGTGGTGCTGTGGACCGGCTGACTGACACCAGTAAGTATACAGGTTCCCACAAAGAACGCTTCGACGAGAGCGGCAAGGGCAAGGGCATTGCTGGGCGGCAGGACATCCTGGACGACAGTGGGTACGTGAGCGCCTACAAGAACGCCGGCACCTACGATGCCAAGGTGAAGAAGTGAGGCCTGGCACGGCCCCGTGAGGCTGCTCCACTGGAGGCTCAGGCCTGGGGCAAGGGTCACATGGAGCAAGAAAGCTTGGTTCCCTCCCTGCTGGATCTGCCACCAAGAGCTTCCTGCCCAGCCCCAGGGGCCATCCCATCAGGCCTCTGACCCAGACTGCCATGTCCCTTCCTTCTTCTTGTCTCCCTGACTTCCGTCTGGGAGACAGCGCCTAAACCTTCACCGCCCAGCCTGGTCCCAGGCATGGCTGACTCTTGCCTGCTTGCCTCATATTTAAGCTGCTGCTCTGGCCAAGTGCCTAATTCCTACCCAGACCTCAATAAAGATACCTTTTGTACCAATATGGACTGACTGGGTATACAGTGATGGGGTCAGGGCATCCACATTGCAGTTCCCCCTCAGTATCACACCCTCCTGTATATACACCTGCTGGGCTCTTCCTTCCCACTGGCAGCCCTGCCCAGAATGGATGAGATCCTCTTCCATTAGTGAGTTCTTTCCATTAGTGCAGAGCAGACTGTCCAAGATGACTGTAGGGAGATGCAAAGCATTTTACGGGGCCCTGACCCTAGAGTGACGACATCACAGCCTGCTGTCCCATCGATAAGGGCCTCAGTCTGCACTCAGCATTTTCACAGCAGAAGGAAGGATGAAACAGTACACTTGGCCTGAACCACGCCTTGGCAGAGGCTTAGCGCCAGGCCTTAGTACTATGGCTGCCAGCAGGGGGGTATTGGGGTAAGCCATTTTGGGCTCTAGCCCAGAATCTCAGAATACTCAGGACTAGAAGAAACCTGAGAGAATAAACAGTTGATTCCCTGATTTTATAGCTGAGGAAACTGAGGCCCAGGGAAGAAAAGACTTCTACAGATGGGTCCTGGACGATAAACGTCTTGTCTTCATGCCAGCCCCCTTCTGGTACGGCAACCCCAACACTGCTCCTCACAGGCAGTGAGGAGCCTGGTGTCCCACAGTGAGGGACTCTGGCTGACTCCCTTCCGTCCGTCTGTCCGTTCACCATTCTGATGGGGAAGGTGGGGCCGCTCTGCCCTTCCAGACCATCAGTCCTGAGGCCCTGGTGTCTGGTCAGAGCTGTTCCCAAGCACAGGCTTCCTGGCCAACTCTCCTTCCTTGCTGTGGTAACAAGGAGACTGGTGGACTTAGGGCCTGTCCGTGAGAGGGCAGCTTCTGAGGTGTTCTAGAGAGTTTTAGGAGCTCCTGTTCAATAGTAACTTCTTTTCTCACCTGTGCACAAGTGAGGAAACCTAACTGTGTATCCCCTCATCGCACAGGCTGCCCCAGGATGTGCTGCTCAAACTGGGCTTAAGCCAACCATGTAGGGATGAGAGATGCAGACAAATGGTGTGGGATGGACAGGACAAAGGTCGGCTGGAAAGCAGAGAGCATAGGCTGGCACCTGCCTCCCAGTTGCCAGAGGGTGGCTCCTCACTGGGCTGTCCCTGTCCTCTCAAGCTACCTGGGTGGGGTTTCAGTCTTCCCCTTCCCTGTTTTCCCAGGATTGCAAGCTTTCAAAACCTCAGTGAGCATTATGGGAAACCTAAATCCTTCCAGCTCCCACTTACTGAAGGACCCTCATGGCCAATGGGTCCACCTGTATCCATACCCAGCCTCACCCTCAGCTAGAGCTGCAGGGGAGGGAGCAGCAACCTGTTCATTCCTGTGACTGGCAGGAGGATGGCTTGGAGGAAGAGAGAGAGACAGAGAGGCGGGGGGGGGGGGGGGGGGGGGGAGGGGGGGGGAGAGAGAGAGAGAGATGCTTGGCCCCAAACTCTCCAGGATAGGAGTAAAATCCCTTGTTTTCCTTGAAAAGCCACATAGAGCCAGAAGCAGCTCAAGGTCCACTTAGGGCCAAGGTTGAAAACTGTGGGACCTTCTCTAGCAAGGCTAGGCTGACAGAGACACCCCGTTAAACACCTGTCTACAGTGGGGAAGTCGAGGCCCTCTCTCTGGGCAGGGAGCTACCTCCCTGAGGCCTGGCTGCACACCAGGCTTGCTGTCTTCTCTTCCGAGTATTACAGGCCTACAGTGACCGCCTCTCTACTCTTTTCCTTTGCTTCAGAGGTTTTCTGCCCTCCAAGTTGGATCCAGTTAGCCCTTCATGGTGACCACTATGGCCTTTCCCTTGACATTTATAAATACCTACTTTTTGTCCCCAGGACTACATGACACTTTAGGAAAAATCAGAATCTGAGATAACTTACCCAGGAATGCCCAGCAGCCCCAAGAATTGCTGGCCTGAGGCAGGCCCAGCCACTTCTGTGACAAAGGGGGCTGGCAGTGAAGGTGGCTTAGTCTGGGAGGCTCTTTGCTCCTCTTCAGAGGCGCTCTGAGCAGATACCAGGCTGCCACCACTAGATGCTCACACTAGAGGCAGAGAGGGTGGGGTACAAAGAACTATAATATTTGCCCATGATTGTCTGCATGGTAGGTTGGTTTGCACCCCGAATTGCGTTTCTGAAATGTGACAACTCAGACATTCCCCTTTCTATGCAAGGCTTAAGCTCTATGGAGATTTCTTCATGGGACAAGGAGCTAGAGAAGGTGGCTCTTGTGGAGCACGCAGATCAAAAACCCTTTGGCTTCTCTTGAAAAGCCAGTAAACCCAGATGTCTGTGGACTTACTTCTAACTCACAGCCCACAGTGTGGCAGTAGGGCTCCTTCCCTGCATGGCATTTGAGTAGGGACAGGAATCAACGTCTTATCCCACCTCCCTTCCTGACATGGCCTAACAGGTGAAGAGGTGTGAGAACTTCTGTTTTCTGAACACTAGCTGCTCTGGAGAGAGCTGACATAAAAGTAGGCCCACCGAGGTTTAAGACACCTGATCGATCAGGATCAAAGAATGTGTACCCTCACGTGTGCAATGACACTGACCCCAGGCATGCTCGCTCACGAGCTGTGTGAGGTGGGCCTGCTCCTGTTGCTCCTGCTGTCCAGCTTCTTTGTGCTCGGGCCTGTTCTTTTCCACGGGAGCCCATTCTCCTCAGAGAGGAAGCCTTTGGAATGCCAGCCCTTCTCTTCTGCCCCTTGGTGGAAAGTCTGCAAGGAGCCATGCAGCTACTTCCTCCACCCTCCCTGGGCACTCTCTGAGACACAGCACAGCTGCTACTTTCCTGCTGTTCTTGCCCTTGCTCCTGCACATTGCCTAGCGACCAGCTTGTCCTCAGGTCTTGGTTGACTGTCCTCTGGGGACATTTTCCTGACATGGCATTCTCCAGGCTAGGACTGATATCCAGTTACCTACCCTCATGGTTCTACATCCCACCTCTGCCCCTGACCCCAATCCCTGGTCCCTCAGAGGTCACCAGACTGTGCACTGCTAGTCTAGGAGGCTCTGCACTATCTCCCTGTAACCATCCTAATCTGCAAGATCCACCCACACCCTCTTCTTCCAAGCTTTCTTTAGATCAACTTCTGAGGTCCATCACAGGAGTCTTATCAGGCTATAGGCTCCTCCAGAGTGGACACCTTTGCACTATGCATATGGAGACTCCAAATGTTTCAGAGTCTCTGGAAATTCATCTAACACAAAAGACATTGATTGATGTCCTTCTGTAACTTTCTGCCACAGCCTCAAATGACACCGAAAAGTGTCTACTATTTTTTCCTTCCTGACATTTTCAATCAAATGTTTCTGTGTGAAATGGTGCCTAGGACTAAGTGCCAACAATTTGTGTGGGCAGAAGGAAAGAATGACCAAATGGGAGGAAACAAATAGAAAAATAAAAGAGGGACAATATAATTATCAAAGTTGTTTTCTTAATCTCTGGGGTAAACACCACTACCCAACACTGTGACAATGGCACCGGAGCCCTCCATGGGGGAAGGAGCTGGTGTGAAGGTTCAGTGCTAGCTCCACAAGCTAGGCTCGGGGGCAGCTTCTGAGACACTCTGTATTAGATACTGACCCGTGTCGTGTGCCGTTGGTGAGGAGGAAGACAGCGTGCCTTTCCCAAAGGGTGACGATCTCCCCAAAGGATGACTTTTCTCGGGAGGCAGGAGCGATTTCCCGGAATAGCCTTTGTGCTCTTTATTCAGCTGCTGCAGCAGATACTCATTAGTTACCACCAGGGATCTGAGGCCCAGGGGAAAAGGCAGTCATGAAATCACAACAGCAAAGCAGAGGCCAGTCAGGTCTGAAATGGCTACTAAAGACAAATACACAATGCAGTAACATCTTTCAATAGAACTGTCCAGTTTATGAGTGAGCTATTAAAGCAGACCTACAGTTCCTGTGTTACAGTTCATTTGACTGTGTTCCAGGCTGACTACAGCAATCATCTACTTCACATTTTATGGAGCGGTTCTCCTTCTTTCCAAAGCACTTTCCTGACAGGGAAGTAGAAACTAGGGTATTGGCTTCTGATCAGGCCCTGCAGTTCCCACTCCCAAAGCATTGCTTCTCTATTAGCCTGCCTCTGTGACTAACTGATGGTACAAGCCACTCCTGCGCTCTTGAACTCTGATTACCACAGGACACTAAAAGCCATCTACACACCAGCACAAAACATGACATATGCAGCCAGGTGTGGTGGCGCAGACCTTTAATCCCAGCTCAGGAGGCAGAGGCAGGTGGATCTCTGTGAGTTTGAGGGCAGCCTGGTCTACAGAGTGAGATCCAGGACAGCCGGGGCTATGTAGAGACCCTGTCTCAAAAAAAAAAAAAAAAAAAAGTATACAAATAGTATTAATTACAGAACTATTTTGTTTGTTTTGAGGGGGTTGGAGGTGGGAATTGAACTGAGTACCTCACACTTGCTGGGTACATACACACACACACCCCAGCTCATACTATTTTGGGCAGTCAAATACTGTTCATCTAAACTGGTATTATTAGAGGACTAAATTTAAAAAAAGTATAAACAAACAGTGAGTACTAGTCAGGTATAAAAAGGGCTGAGAACTAACTCAGACCACTGTGAACTGATTTTTTTTTTTTTTTTTTGGTTTTTCGAGACAGGGTTTCTCTGCATAGTTTTGCACCTTTCCTGGAGCTCACTTGGTAGCCCAGGCTGGCCTCGAACTCACAGCGATCCGCCTGGCTCTGCCTCCCGAGTGCTGGGATTAAAGGCGTGCGCCACCACCGCCCGGCATGAACTGATTTTTTTAAGGTGAAATGTTGGGCCAGTGAGATGGCTTAGTGGATAAAGACGCTTGCAGTCATGCTCCACAACTGAATTTGATCCCTGGGACCGTCACTGTGGAAGGAAAGAAGCAACCCTATACACGGACTTCCACACATGGTCTAGCATATTCAGTTCTTCCTCCCTTACCCAATACATACATACATACATACATACATACATACATACATACATACATACATACATAAATTAAATAAATAAAAATAAATAATTTAAATAGTAAAGCACGCTGGAGAGGTGGCTCACAGAGTACTAGCTGCTTTTCCAGAGGATTGCAGTTCAGTTCCCAGCACCTACATGGCGGCTAACAACATCAGTAACTCCAGTTCCAGAGAAACCTTCTTTTTGCTTCCATGGGTATATGGTACACAGACATAAATGCAGGCAAAGCACCCATAGACATAGACTATGACGTTTTTTAAAATTAAAAATAAAAAAGAATATAAAAAAGTAACACCTGCACTCCTTCTCATAAAAGATGAACAGATAACAGCATCGGCAGCATCCACTGTAGAAGGCTACTGAGAGGAGAGGAAATGGCTAGACACTTCCGAATTTAGTATGGATTTGACTTTAGGATGATAAAAATGTTTTTATAAAATTATACAAACAAGATAAGCCAAAAAAAATTTCCTAAGAATCAAAGTAAAATGAAACAAATGAGCTGAGTGGTTTAGGAAAACACAGTCATTTCAAATTAATTTGAGATAGGTATTCTGAGTGTTCATCCCTTAAGAGAGATGCTCTAATGTGGGTCAGAGACCAGCAGCCACAGCTGGGAAATATCAGAAACACAAATTCTCAAGCTCCCAGGCTACAGTGCCAATCAGAATTCTAGGCTGGAGCCCAGCAATCTGCATTTCAATAAACCCTTCCTGTAGTTCCAATGCAGAACCATGACTTTATGACTTCTCTTTACTCTGTAAAGTTTGAAATCTTTATAAAGAGTTTTGTTTTGGGGTTGGGGATTTAGCTCAGTGGATGCAAGCGAAAGGCCCTGGGTTAGGTCCTCAGCTCTGAAGGAAAAAAAAAAAAAAGAGTTTTGTTTTTTGTTTTAAATAGATTCTCAGGTAGTACAGGCTAACCTTAAACTCACTGTGTAGCTGAGGCTGGCCTTGAAGTGCTGACCTTCCTCCTACCACAAGCACTGGGATTATAGGCATGTGCCACCATACATACCCGGGTGAAAAGTTGTGGGGTGGTTTGTTGTTATTGTTGTTTGTTTGTTTTAAGCTATCCAGAAAGGGTCTGGATCTGACCCTCTGGTTTTAATGCTATTCTACTGGAAATCAGTGATGAGGATTTGGTTTGATTTTTGTATTTAAGCATCAGTGAAAGTTCTAGCAGAGGTAGATTGGCAAATCAACATTTCAAGAGCTTCCCTGGAACTGCCAGCTGCCCTCGGGCCCCCTCCCCCAACACATCTCCAGTCTGCATCAGAGATGCTTTCTGCGAAGAGGTTGATACTGTGGCTACTTTGGATTCTTTCCCTATTACTCCCTACTGAGTGCTCTTGGTGAGTCTTCTGTGCCCAATAGCAAACAGGCACTTTCCAGAGGAGCCAGATGGCTGATCTGAGGGGTATGTAATGACCAAAACAATTGGCTGACCCTGGAGTTCCATTATAGCCATTGAAATACTAATTACTGAGTAGTTGCAACCCACCAATGCCAGCAAAGGGTTGTCCCTGGTGTATAAAAGCAGTACTAAAAGCTGTCCTTTGATCCCTGAGCTAACATGGCCTAGTAGGAGATTTACATACACTAATTTACACAGGTGTAGAGGCTAGTTTCCAAGAAAAGCAGAGAAGATAAAGAGAAGTGAACACATGCTCCGAAAGCCAGCCAGACTGCTCCTACCTCTGACTCTCGTGGAGAAGAGCAACTGTCTCCTCCAGCCTTTTCAGCTGAGTCAGCTCCTGGTTCAGGCAGGCCACCTGTATGGTCAGCTGTTGGTTTTTGCGCAGAAGATCATCTACAAAGGGTACAACAGCCAGGAGTGAGCAGGACTCCAAGCTCACCTTTAAGTAGAGCTTAAGTACTGGGAACATCTCTCCCAGCCCCCGCCCTTCCCAGTACTTACCTCCACATGCCATTCACCATTCTCTCCCTTAGAGACAGGAGTTATTTGACAAGAATATGGCATTTGGTGACTGCTCTGAATTACATACAGTTCAGCCATGTACAACTGCACTATCAGACCAACTTTCAAGTTTTACTGGAGCTAATGACCATGGCCCACAGTACCAGTGACACACCAGTGACACACTGCCCTCACTGCTGTACCCCGTAAACAAGTATTCAGTCTCCTGCAGTCTACATTTTGGTTTGGACACTTGTGTCCTTCTCTCCCTACCTAGTTTGTGAAACTATCTAGAACTGTGCCAATCTATAAAATAAACGGTGTTTGATAAACGGTAGTGTCTCGATGATAGCCCAGACAGTTACACCTGCCTCTCCAAACATTCTACCGCTGCCTGCAGTCCTGAGGGAGATAAAAAAGCACAGCAACTCTGGTCCTTAAGAGCCAGTTTTCTAGAATAACACTTTGTAAACGTTAATGTGCTTCCCAATCCCCTGGGATCTTCTTAAAAATAGATTCTGATTCAGTAGGCCCGTGGAGAGGGCCACTACTCCCTTGTCTAACAAGCTCCCAGGTGATGCTACCATGGATCATGTCTTGAGTGGCAAGGTCTGGAAGGTGGAAAACAGGACTGCTAAAGGTGCACTAACGGCTGGTAAACCACCACACAGAACCAGCCCCATGACTGAATGAAAGGATTATTTTCACAGGTAGGAGGAGACCGATGACCATTTCATCTGGGATTGTGCTGAGTTTTAACAGCGGAGGCTCAATGCTTCCACATCATTTCTTCATAACAACCTGAGTGCCTATATTTACTTATGAAAGCTGAGCTAGAGGCCTGAAGTTGAGGGTAGATTTTATTTTATTTTTTGTTTGTTTGAGATAAGTTTTCTCTGTGTAGACCTGGCTGTCCTGGAACTTGCTCTGTAGACCAGGTTGGCCTTGAACTCAGAGATCTGCCTGCCTCTGCCTTGAGCAACATTAAAGGCATGCGTCACTGCAGCCTAACCGAAAACTTTAAGAAAAAAAAAGTAGCAGTTGCAGCTGGGTGTGGTGGCACATGCCTTTAGTCCCAGCGCTTGGGAGGCAGAGGCAGGTGGATCTCTGAGTTCAAGACCAGCCTGGTCTACAGAGCAAGTTCCAGGACAGCCAGCGCTACACAGAGAAACCCTGTCTCAATAAACAAACAAACAAACAAACAAACAAAGTAGCATTTGCAAAGATGGAGTGAAAAGGGCGCTTGAACACACAAGTACACAGCTGATGTGATTATTCAAAACCACATTTCTCAAGAGAGATTTAGCAATGTGTAAGAAACCCTCAAAAAGTGTCTATGCCTTTTGAGTTCTAGGAAAATAGTCTGAAATGTACACAAGTCTTTGTGCATTTTTTTGTACGCAGCTCTTGACAGCAGCGTTATTCACAATAGCACATGTCAGGACTCATACCCATCACCAGGGAAGGAAGGTGGTCTCAGAGAAGGACTTCATTCTAAGCTTTCCTCCACCTTAGGTCCTTCTTTTGAATATTCAGAATCTCTTTAGAATTACCAACTTTCTCTCCATATTATACTTATACAGTCACTATTATAAGCAAAGGCAACTTCATGGTTATTAAATATTAGACACAACAATGTAGAGTCTGGTAGAAAAATGAAGGCTACTCATGCAGCAGTGTGGGAGTGCCTGTGCCATTCAGTTAGAATATAGAAACAGTCTATGGTCACCTTTAATCCCAGCACTTGGGAGGGAAAAGGCAAGTGGATCTCTGAGTGAATTCAAGTCCAGCCTGGTCTACAAAGTGAGTTCCAGGACAGTCAGGACTGTTACAGAGAGAAACCCTATCTCAAAAAAAATAAAAATAAAAATCAGAGTATAGTTTAAAATGTTGAGTTGAATGTTTATCATATGGAGGTAAACTGGAAGAAAGAATTCAGAAATACGGATGACAGTCAGTGCTGGGTCATGAAGCTGTATTTCTGTATTTCCTTATACATTTTCTCCCGCTGTAATGACAAGACACAGTCTCATTGAAAAAAACATCATTCACATATGTGGTGGTATTGTGTTCACCAAATTATTGTGTACCCTAATAAACTTATCTGGGGTCAGAGAACAGAAAAGCCACTAGATACTTAGTTAGGCAGTGGTAGCACATGCCTTTAATCCTAGCATTCCAGAGGCAGAAATCCATCTGTTCAAGGATATAGCCAAGCATGGTGACTCACGCCTTTAATCCCAGAAAGCGAGTCTTTAATCCCAGGGAGTGATGGTAGAAAGCAGAAAGGTATATAAGGTGTGAGGACCAGAAACTAGAAGCATGAATATCTCATATGCTTGCCTCGGACATAGTGATATGAGATTCATATCTAAACCAAAAGATGGAAGTTTTACTTTAAAAAATTATGAGTGCTTTAAATGTCTGGATCCTTATTTCCCTTATTTTTGGTTGGTTAAGCATTTGGCTGGTTAAGCTTTTAGGTTTTGAGCAGCACAGTTCAGCTGAGAGCCATTCGGATATGAGGACACAGAGGCTTCCAGTCTGAGGAAACAAGATCAGCTGAGAAGTTGGCCAGGTGAGGTTAGCTGTGGCTTGTTCTGCTTCTCTGATCTTCCAGTGTTCACCCCAATACCTGGCTCAGGTTTGATTTTATTAATAAGAACTTTTAATATTCCTGCTACACACACATGTTTTACATGAACACAGAGCTTCAGGTGCTAAGTCAAAGATGCCTGCATTAAAATTCTCTGAAGCAAAAGCTAGGGACCTAGCCTGGGTTGGATTTCCAGTACTACAAAAATAAATAAAAATAATAACTCTCTGAGGTAAGATCACAGTTTCCATTAATTCCTAAGGAAAAATATTGGCCAAGGAAACCAAAGGCAGCCATGAGAGCTTTGCTTGATGAAGCTCACTAAGCAGGCCATTAACCAACAATTATTTTAGCAATCCAATCCCACACATGGCTTTCCTAACTTACCGTGTGTTTGAGATGGGTGCCCACTCACAACTGAGGTGGCAGCACCTCCCTCCAACTGCTGAATTTTTTCTGACAAAATAAGGTTTTCCTCCAGCACTTTGACCAATTTTTGCTTCAAATTTTCCTTTAGACCAGAAAACAATACACCAACATGTTAAGAATCTGAATTCCATTTCCTCTCATGACAGACTGAATGGAGGGGTGCAGCTGTGTGACCTCACTAGAAATTTAATTCATGGGTAAACACAGTTCAAGGGCAGCATTCCAACTGATTATGTGCTTATCTCGGTCTTTCTTGTGGGTAATCCACAACTCTTGCTGAACACTGGTAGGTTTGCAAGCTGACATTCTGAATCATCAATCAGAAGTTTCTAGGGCTGAACGTGGTATCTGAAAATTCACTGAAGCTAAGAAAAGAGAAACTTAGGGATATGAGTTCCTTCATTCTCTCCCCAATCCAGCAGCCAGATACTCAAACATGGCTGCTGGTGCCAGGCTCTCTACTCCATCAGAAAGGAGAAAGATGGCATTTGCTTCCATCATTGGGGCCACACCAAGGCCTCCAACAGTGTGATCCCAAACACTTTCACCTAGAGTTTTGTCTGCTTCCCTCCTTGTCCCTTCAAGTATTTCTTTAGGACTTGTGGATTTGCTAGAATAAAGGAGTCACCCCTGAAGAACCTGCATGTTGTTCCCATCCTAACAAGTTTTGTATTCCTGATTTGTTCTGCCTGACTTTTTCATATTCTGGTTCCAGAGTGTCTAAATGTCCACAGTAGTGATGCTCCTTGGGGTCCTGGGCTGTTCTAATCATGAAGTTATATCTTTTCTAGTAAAGAAAGGGGAGGAGAGGAAGAGGAGGGAGGCATACCACGTCGTTAGGAACCAGCAGCCCTGCTTCCTTCAGTTCACTCTCCCTCCAGTGGAAGGCTTTCCCTGCCTTGTCTTCGAGCTGTGAGCGATGCCACTGCTGAGCAGGTGCAGGCACAACCAAAGACAGAAGCAAATCTCTGGCAGGACCTGCCAAAAATTCAGGTTGGGTACATAAGCCAATCATAAAACTAAAGCACAGAATTCCAAGTCAATAACTGCCAGCTCTGTATCTAATCATCGCATTTGACATGAATTTAGTGACTGTAAGAGGTGTTATACCCTTCCTGGACAACTATTCCAGAGATACTGCTCCAGGGAATGATTTCCTACAAAATGGCAACAATGGGTCAACATGGGAAGGAAGGCTGATTCTTTCTCCTCTCTGTCCCTTTAGAATTAAAATTTACTATGTTAACTATATAGAATATAGGTTTTATCACGACAGTTTCCTATATGTACACAACATAATTTTATTATATTCATACATATATTACCCTCTCTTGTCCTCTCCCCATATAATTTTATTTTATTTTGGTTTTTCCAAGACAGGGTTTCTCTGTGTAGCTTTGGAGCCTATCCTGGAACTCACCTTGTAGACCAGGCTGGCCTCGAACTCACAGAGATACACTTGCCTCTGTCTCCTGAGTGCTGGGATTAAAGGTGTGTACCACCACTGCCTGGCCCCCATATAATTTTTTAATTAAAAAATTTGGTGTGGAGTTTGGAGAGATGGCTCAGCAGTTAAGAGTATTTGCTGCTCTTGCAGAGGACCAGAGTTCCGTTTTTAGCACCCATGTCAGGTGGTTCACAACCTCTTATAACTCCAGCTCCAGGGAATCTGACACTCTCTTCTGGCCTCTGTGGGTCCCTATACACACATGTATACACCGATGTAGACATAACTAAGACAAAAATCCTTAAGGAAAGTTTTTAGTGCTAGGATGGGGGCTAGTACAAGCTAGACGGGTGTTCTTCTACTGGGCTGTACCACAGCCCTCAGAAATTCAAAAATTTTTAAGCCCAAACAACTTTCAAGGTTCTTGTTTTTACTTAAAGCTTTACTAACAAGTAAAAGTTCCTTGAATTTTGTCTCCATTAAACAACAAATAAGCACCTGGAGCCAACATTTGTACAACTATTTGCCCCATGTTTCTAAAAATTAATCCCTAAAAAGAGCTCAAGGGCATTTTACTCATTTTTTAAATCAACATTTCAACAGCCTTTGCAAATTCTGATGATCAAACCTCATTTCTGCTGTATTCATTACTGGTACTTCCAAAGGATCATAAAATAGTTTTGCAATTATTAATATAACTACTCCCTAGTATATATATCTAGTGATGCAACGTATTACCAAAGACCACACATGAGCACACAAACACTACAGGAAGAAGAAAACAATTGCTACAGAACAATTGGAAAAATAGTTGATTTTAAAAAATAGGGAAGGCTGGGCAGTGGTGGCACACGCCTTTAATCCCAGCACTGGAGAGGCAGAAGTAGGTGATCTCTGTGAGTTTGAGGCCAGCTTGGGTTATACAGCAAGATCAAAGCTACACAGAGAAGCCCTGTCTCGGAAAACCAAAAAAAAAAAAAAAAAAAAGGGAAGACAAATGTAACAAAAATGCAGATTTGTTACGCATGGTGTTTCTGGGAAATTTTGGTAAGTGATGCACACTTTTCCTTGCATGCTAAGGGAACTAGATGGCTAAAAACCACAGAGCAGAAGCAAGGTCCTGTCCTCCCGACTGCACAGAGAACTAACCACGCACTTACCAAGAAACTTCTTGTTGAGGAGGAGAGAGCCAGAGCCACTCCAGTGCTTGTCGACCAGCTCCAGGAGCTGTCTGAGGACAGTGGCCACGTGGGGGGTTCTGGCAGAGATCGGGGGACTATGGTTGTCCGGTAAACCACGCAAACTGCCCAGGTCACTAGAGAGAGGCTCAAGAAAGAAAACAAAACCAAAAACCAGTACCATTTGTGTCATTCTTACACAATAAGGGAAATAAGGATCCAGACATTTAAAGCACTCATAATTTTTTAAAGTAAAACTTCCATCTTTTGGTTTAGATATGAATCTCATATCACTATGTCCGAGGCAAGCATATGAGATATTCAAGAAAATTTCATGTTTCTTTTTCTTTTTCTTTGGTGGTGCTGGGGATTAAACCCAGGACCCTGTACACACTTGGCAAGTACTCTACCACTGAGCCTCATCTCTAGGCCCTCAAAGGAGATTTCAAAAGTAGTAGATCCTCTGTCATGATTTTTCTATGTAGGTTTTCAGAATTTTCAATAAAAATGTGATATTTAGTACTTACATGTGTGGCTCAATGTATTATGTAATACAAAAAGAAGATAAAACTGCAGGACATTTTTAAAAAGTACCATATATGATAAGATAAAATTTAAGAGTAATTTAATAAGAAATTAAAATTCATAATAAGCTTCTACTTTAAATAAACATAGATGCCCTCTAACATTTTGTGTGTGGGGGGTTCAAGACAGGGTTTCTCTGTGTAGCTTTGGTGCCTTTCCTGGATCTCACTCTGTAGACCAGGCTGGCCTCGAGCTCACAGAGATCTGCCCTGCTCTGCCTCCCCAGTGCTGGGATTAAAAGTATGCGCCACAACCACCACCACCCGCTCGCCCTCTAACATTTTAAAAATTGTAAGTTAAATGTTATTGTTAGATCAAGTACTAATGATATTTTTATTCAAAGAAATCATAGATAGATCTATATAGTAACATTCACAGATGCTTTTATTCATTCTAACATGACATGCATATTATTATGTATTTTATATAATTCTATCTCCCAGTCTTTCCTATAGAGTCTTGTGGACTTCAAAAAAACTAATATAGGCTAGAGATATAGCCTGTATTAGCTACATGTACAAAACCCTGGGATCTATCCTCAGCATCACACACACACACACAGACACAGACACAAACACACACACACACACACACACAGACACACAGATATGCACACTCATACATACAGACATGCATACTCACATACACACACACATGCACACTTATACAGATACACAATATGTACACACACACACAGACACGCACACTCACAGGCACAGACAGACAGACAGATACACATGAACACACACAGTATGACATAAAGACAGTCTTATTATTTCTCAATTTTTGCTTGGCTCTTTTGATGTAAAAAACTAAGGATGAAGAGGCAGGCGGATCTTTGTGAGTTCGAGGCCAGCCTGGTCTACAGAGTGAGTTCCAGGAAAGGTGCAAAGCTACACAGAGAAACCCTGTCTCGAAAAACTAAAAAAAAAACAAAAAACAAAAAACAAAAAATGACAACAACAACAACAAAAAAAAACAACAAAAACCCACTAAGGATGATTATTAGATAATGAAACACAACACCCAAAACAGTGACATGAGTTGAGTCACGTGTGGCCTATGATTGGTAGAGAACAGCATTACAACTAGGATAAACATATTTTCAGAAAATCTGGTCCTGATCAGTACAGCTTAAGGACTGTGGATGTATGAAGGACTCAAGATAGGATCATTTGAGAAGTTAACCTGATTTGGGGTTAAAGCATAGAAAAGTCTAGTCATATCAAAAGGCTACTTTATGGAAATTTATTAAAAATAAAATTTACTGTTACTGGTTTTCTTTAATTTTTTTTTCTTTTCTTTGTTGGTTGAGGCAGAGTCTCATGGGACCCAGGCTGGCCTTGAACTCTACCTCTTACTCCCAAGTGCTGGTGGTAGACTCTACCATGCCCAGTTTAATTTTAGAAATTTGAGAATTACAGAGTTCAGAAATCAAACAGCATATACATAATTTATAGCCAAGGACCTAGCATATGTGAGGCCCTGGGTTCTACATCACGCACCCACTAAGTGCAAAACAGTCTGTGTGCCTTTCTGCTTATAGTAAGTCAGCACTTTGAAAGCTCTCCATAGTAAAAACAAAACAAAACAAAAAAAAAAACAATGTCTAACAGGAAAAAATCATGATATTAAAGATAGTCAAAAAATGTTGAGATTTTGACAATATGACATGAAATAGAAGTGAAAATTTTTTTCCCAGACTTTTAATAAAGCATCCTAATAGCTTACATATTCCTTGGACTTTGCCCTAAATATATTATCACAGTTAGTGTTTTTGTCTGATACAATGGGCATTTGTGGCTGAGAATGTAAAACAAGCCAGAAACTAAAGAAAATATTACAAGACTGCCCCCTTTAGTGAACAAAAACTATGACTGTCTCCAGAGGCTCTTCTGTCTCCTTCCTTCACTTGTGGTGTATGCGAGTGTGCCTAGGGCCTCATACGTACTAGGCAAACTATCCCAAGCTCTTACCTCCAGAGTTCTAAAAACAGAGTAAGAAAGATTCAAAGAGTCAAGAAACAGACAATTTCTGTGAAATCATCCTAATGTGCAAAAAGACTCCCAACAACTAAAATCTTAAAATAACTAGAAATAGTTTTTGATCAAATACTCTGCTTCAGTACAAGGCAATAAATGTTGGACACATGATTTACAGGACAAGGGATCACAGACTCTCAGGACTGTGGTTCCTCAAACTAAACTGAAGGTTCCCTGGTGGCAATAAGACCAGCAGAAAAATTAACACTCAGAAAAGGCAGTTCTTGATTCTCTTAGCCATTTTCAGCTAAAAATCCCCTGGGAAATCTAATTCATTTGCTTGTGGATACTTTGGGGAAAAATTAGAATCATTTGAGTTTCTGTATAGAAAAGCAAATTAATGATTTTAGCTGGCATTGGTGATGTACATCTTTAACCCCAGCACTAAGGAGGCTGAGGCAGGCAGAGTTCAACTTCAAGGTCATTCTGATTTATAAAAGTGAGTTCCAGAACAGCCAGGGCTACATAGTGAGACCCTGTTTTGTTTTTAAAAAAGGGAAGATTTTATAAAAACTATTTCAAGTAAGTTAGTTACTTGTGACAATGTCTCTACTCTGTCCTGTTAGCAAACTCTTGCAAGGACATTAATTATTAAAGTGTTTTCCCACCATGTACCATGTTTATGCTCTTAAAGTAAATAGTTCCTTTGTGATAGAAAGTTGAAAAAAATAGAAAAGTAGGATAACTTTTCCTAAGGGCAAAAGAGTCACAGGCTATATAGCCTGGTAATATTGGCCACAGGTCTTTGAAAATCCCCTAGAACTTCTAGCAACATTGGTGGAACCACCCCAAACCCCAAGAGCAGTACATTCTGTTCTTGAGCCTTTGTGTTTCTTGTACACACACAAACAAGTCAATACTTGCGCCTCGATGCCTGTAGCTTCTTGGAAACCACACTTCAGATTCAGGTTGGCAAGAACATTGTCCTTCCACTTGACTCCGCCGCTTAATGACCTCTTAGTTGGAATCTCTCTGTTTTCTGGAGTCCCAGGAGGCAACAGCAGTGTCTGCAGAGAGTTTCCTAGGACCCGGTTGCTTGGGAAAGAACCAGGTGCTGGTGCAAAATCACTGAGACTGCTGGATAACTGTTGCTCTACACCGGTCAGCAGGGCAGGCTCACTGTTGAAATGGGTTGTGGCATACAGATCTGTGGAGGAAACAGCCTGGGAAATGAACCTGTCTTTCAACTCTCAAAACTTACATCTGTGGCTATCTAGGGTTAGACTAACCACTCTTTAACATACTCTGTTAACTCCTTTTTTTGTCTCCCTCTATCTGATCAAACCTCAATTCTTATTGAGAGCTGCTGGTGGTAAAAGTCCATGGGAGTATACAGCAGTGACGGCTAGAGTTCAGAAGGTCAACCTATCAGTACTAAGGGTTCTGTTAGAGGAAACCGTCATGCAAGGCGTTATTACTGCCTTTTGAATGAACTGGCTGTCTCTTGTTGTAAACTTCTTGTGTAATAAGAGCTATGATTCTCCCCATTTACCGTGCATTTCCATGTTACATGTACATGTAATCTCACGATTGCATCTCAATCTTGGGCACAACTTTCCCTATACATTTGAGGTAATTGGATAACAGTCCCTAGCTGTGTTTATTTTTCATTAACATATATCTGGCCATGGCCATTCTTCAGACAAAAGTACTTCAGCAAAGATACCCTTTTCCAAGGACAAAACTGCACATAGATAAACATAAGCTCATCTCACCCACAGATAGAGAAAAGAATCATAACAATTATATCCTCAACTCCTTACCTTCACTCCATGTTATTTATACAAGACCCTAACTTAAGAGATTTACTGCTCACATTCCTGGGATGATGTTTTAGCCATTTGCTAGTTACTGAGTTAGGGTAGTTACTTCCCACTGACCCAAGGAGATTGCCATCAAGGCCAGACAGGTGATAGGTGCCAAGCTTCTTTCTTGTGCAAATTCAGTTTTTATTCCTCCTCAGCCAGGTGTTATTTCTAGATTCCCTAATTGATCTTAGTCTTTAGTTGACCCTTCCAGAGAACTCCCCTTTAGTCACTCTCCCCTTTTAGGTTGTTAATCTAGCTGACAATTATTGAGTTATGTGTGGATCCTTATCACCTCTCTCTGTGACCCTGAAAACTTTAAATCTTGCGATGCATTGTAAGAGAATGACTGTGTATATATATACTGGTTTTCCCCACAGCACTTGTAGAATTTTACTTAGAATAAAGGAATGGACTAAAAAACTCAGTGTTCTTAGATTCATTGAATATCCCTCAGATTAGTATCCTTAGCCGCCTGTAGCATCTGTTCTGGACCCTGATAGAAATCTCAAGGCAGGCACTTGGGGGGAATTCCGTAAATTCTAGTTAAATGCAGATGTCTACATGCGGGAGCCTATACCAGAGCAGTGGTTAGAGAACAGCACACATCTGTTCTGACCTTTCTCACTTTAATTCATGACTCCTAGATTATTTGGATGCTTATTACCGCCCAGCTGTCCTTACATATTACTCTAGTCAATTCATTTTATTTCCCAAGAGAATTATTTCACATCGCTTTTCTCTTCAAACTTTATCATCTCCTCCCTCCTTTATCTCACCAAGAAAACAGAAAATCAAAGAAAATGTCCATCCCATCTCACCACTGAATTTATCAACTGACCTATCATTTATCAGCTATCGGAATAAATCCCCTGCCTCCTTCCTGTAACTGTTGGTGCTTCACTTAAGGCCAGCTTTTTTACCAGTTGACTAAATTTCATCTCTTGTGGACTAGACAAGGAGTTTTTCCTTGTAGATGTTCTGTTTCCTGATACATCACTAATTCTCCCTTTACTGATGATTTTTATCAGTCTTATAAGATTCCATCCCCTCTTCCATTTCTCTGCTCCCTCTTGTTGCAAAACTCCTTGAGGGATTGTATCTACTTAGTACTCTATTGCTTCATTTCCAAGTGTTTTTTTTTTTTAAACTCATCTCAATGGAGCTTTTATTTTAATGTATCCCCTGAAGCTATTCACTAATTCCTTTGTATTTCCAAATCACTGCCAGTCCCAGCTCTTCTCTACAGCCTCCAAAACAGAACTACCACTGCTTCCTTCTTAACACACGTTCTTCACTAGGACCCCAGTGTAACAATCCGGCTTTCTCCTTGTCTGTCACTCTTCATGGAAGTTTGTCTTCATCTGTTCAACTTTAAATTATCTCAAGACTCGGGTCTGACCCTTAGATCTCTTTCCTATCTATGTTTACCCCTAGATGAGATTCTCATCCACTCACAGTTGTAATGCCATCTGTACTCGTATAATTCTCAAATTTATATTTCCAACTACATTTCCTCCTGAATCCACACTATTTTGTCAAATTATTAGGATGCCATCTCTGGGAAGGTCTAATAGCATCTAAAACTTAAGATATAAAACCAGACTCAATATTCATCTTAAAACTCATTTCTCCTATTCTATTCTTCTTTACCTCAGTAAATGATAACTCCATTCTCCCAGTAGGCTAGGCCTGAAACCGGGGAGACACTGCCTCTCTTTCTCTTACACTTTATTCCCAGTCCATAAACAAATCCAAGGGTAATTTTCCTAGAATATAGTCAGAATCTGTCATCTACTCACCACCTCTACTGTTCTCTCTAGTTGAAGCTACCAATTTATATCTGGATTTTAACCTCTTAAATGGCTTTTCCTATTCCCATCCTTGCCCCATTTCATTCTCAATTCTTTATCCAGAATAATTCTTGTTCTTTCTGTCTCTTTCTCCCATCCAGATCTCATACATATGTAGGTACATGTTTACAAGTGAACATATGTGTGGAGGCCAAAGGACGGTGCTGAGTGAGATGAGGTTTCTCACTGAAGCTGCAGCTCACCAAACTGGCAGCACAGCTGGCCAGAGAGCCCCACGGCTCCTGCTGCCTCTGCCTTCCCGGCACTGGGATACGGCGCACATCACCACACCCAGCCTCTGCACAGCGATCCAAACTCACATCCTCATGTGTGTGCAGCAAGTGCTCTACCAACCTCACCACATCCCCAACCCCTCAGAGTCATTCTTCTCTTTTTCTTTTCTTTTTCTTCTTTTGGTTTTTCAAGTCAGGGTTTCTCTATGTAGCCTTGGCTGTCCTGGATCTCACTCTGTAGATCAGGCTGGTTCCAACTCACAGAGATCCGCCTGCCTCTGCCTCCTAAGTGCTGGGATTAAAGGCCTGCGCCATCATCGCCTGGCTCAGAGTTATTCTTAAGTGAGAATCCTTTGCTACTACAAATCTTCCAACTACATATCTCACCCAGAATGAATGTCTGGCCATCACTCTGACCTCATCTATATACTTCATTCTCTTACTCTGCTATATACTAGGTTCCTTGTTCCTTAAACATGGCCTTAGGAACTCTGCACTTTCTACTTCCACCGTTTAGAAAGTTCTCCTCCCAGTTATCTGTATACCTTATACTTTCATTTTATTCAAATCTCATGTTTATGATGCTTCATCATAGAAGTTTGTCCTGACCATTCACTCTGAAACATCATTTCTTACTTATTACTTTTTATATACTTGTTATTTTCCATCATAGCGCTTATAAACTGACATATTTATGGTAACTTATTATCTATCTTACCTTGTTAGAATAAAAGTAGAGACAAGATTTATGATCAAGTACACATGGAATTTGATTTTGTTCTCAGAAGTAGAATAGTATCTTGCATATGGTAGGTATGCAGTGAGCTTTATTGAATAAATTAATAGCCGAAGACCAGTCTCTATAACTTATCCTAAAACTATCTTCTTCTGAGAGTAAATTTTTCTATTCCCATACTTGCACCATTCCATTCTCAACTCAGCACCAGGGTAGTTCCTGTTCTTTTGTTGTCCCCCACCATACATGTGCATGCATGCACATGTTCACATGTGAGCATATATATGTGGAGGCCAGAGTTTGATGATGGTGACCACAGAGAATTAGATGCAGCTGGGAATAGGTCTTGAGATGTCACTTAACTAAAATAACATGTAGATATGAGACTCACATATTTCTATATTTTTTTCTCTAAATTATCCATCATATTGCACTCATACCCTCCAGATTTCTGGAAGTCCCACGAACCACTAATGATCCTAATATACAATTTAAAAAACACAAATTCAATTCAATAAGTGATAATTCCAAAATTCATGAGTTTAAAAAAGACTTGCAAACTGACAGGTAGCTATTACCTGAACTAAGCTTCAAAAGCCTTCCTGTGCTGGAGTCGGGGTTTGACAGAGAAGTTAGTAGGTCTCCACAGGAATGAGATGAGGTGGCCTTTATGTCATTTGAAGGCTTTATGCTATATTCTCGGTAGTTCTTGATTTTTTGCGGCTTTTTGACAAGACTTCCGTGCAGGGAAAGGGTTTGAGAATAATGATTATCATAATAGTCCAGACCAACATCTGAAGGTAATTGATAGGGAAGGATCTGGCTAGAATCACCCACTTCCAGGCGTTTACCCAGTGAGACATCATGGGTACATGAATATGTGTCAGGTTTTGGTATCAAGTCTTTTTCTGGAGAAGAGCCTGAAGACTTAGTGTCTAAAAAAGATACTCGGTATCCATCTCTACTCATCTTCTCTGGAGATCGGACTGTGGACCGATGAGGCAAGTAATGTCTGAATTCTAATCCTCACCAAAGAAAACAAAACAAAACATGATGAGAATTCATACTGGCCCAGCTGGGTACCTCTGTTCACTAGGAAAGGGTGTTAGAAAGAGTGGTTTCTAATTCCAATAAATGCTAGCAAAATGATGAGAGGACTTCCACAAGGACAATGACAACAAGACGTGGGACATTTTGTAAACAATAACGAATCTGTATCCTTCTGGAGACAAACTTCACAATAATAGAGTAACCTAAAAATGTCCTCTAGAAATGATAGTTTCAGAGCTTTCTATGTAGTGTTTCTTGCTTTCTTTTGTCCTTTGAGACCAGAGCCAGGTCTGACTATGTAGCCCAGACTGGCCTGGAATTCACAACCCTCTTGTATCCTCCATTTCCCAAGTGCTGGGAATACAGATGTGTGCTACCATGGCTTCTAGACAGTAATTTCATATAAAAAGTTGGCGTGCCTCCACATGACAATAATTGTAGCTTTATGCATTCAAGTTTACAGACAATAGTTGGTCTATGATTTTATAGACTCCTTGCCTTCTCTTAAACTACACCCAGAGGTTCTAGTTCACTCACTGGGAACTGATACATAACCTAGTTAAATAGTAGGAAATGCAAAATGTATGAAAATCCCTGGCCTAGGTGCTATCCCAATTCTAAAGAATTTCTCTCAGACAGTTATATTTGCTATTCAATAAGTATCATAGTTTAGCAAGTAGAACAGTAGACAAAGGAGCAGGTTCTGTGCTCCTTGGTACATTCAGAGTTTCTGATGCTCCAAGGGCAACCTTAGGAATAGGTAACAATTCTGAATTGGTCACATTAACTATTCTAACCCTGATGTTCCTAAGGACCTACAGACCAGCAATGCTTTACCCATTGTCAGCTTATATCATGGTAAAGGCCATAACACAGTATCTTTATTTAGGTAACAAAAAGAAAAGAAAACAAAACAAAAGGCAGAAAGAATTGGTTTTCTGCCAGGAGGTGGTAGCGCATGCCTTTAATCCCAGCACTCCGGAGGCAGAGACAGGCGGATCTCTGTGAGTTCGAGGCCAGCCTGGACTAGAGTGAGTTCCAGGAAAGGAGCAAAGCTACACAGAGAAACCCTGTCTTGAAAAACCAAACCAAACCAAACCAAACCAAACCAAACAAAAAAAACCCAAAAAACCCCCAAAACCCAAAACAAAAAAACAAAACAAACAAACAAACAAACAAACAAAGAATTGGTTTTCTAAGTAATGAGAAACTAGATACTTCAGATTACCTTCTTGGGATGGTATAAATCCAACAAAGAGCTAAGAAGACAGTGAGGAATTTCTAGGCCCAACTTAGGAATCAAACAAAACAAAAACAAAACTTTAAAGGTATATTATTACAGATAATCGCTTTTACTCAAAGTCATTTTAGGGTGAAAAGGGACAAAAGTATAGGTTCTGCCCAAGGTAAGAGACATGGCAACTGCATCCCCATAGCTCACACACACTGTAAGAAGAAAATGTGGGCAGGATACAGTGGTGAGGGTAAAATAAGCCATTTCTGATAATGACTTGTGCTGGGATTAAAGCAGTCCCAGACTGATAGTATGATAGTATTCGAAGTACTTGGCAGAAGCAAATGGAAATTTGTTCTGGAAAAGACAACACATATATGACTAGTAATTATTTGTTCAAATAATTATTCAAATATAAGAGTGAGCAAATACCCAAAAATAAACAAACAAAAATCAAAATATTAACATGAATGAAAACCAGTAGAAAAAAACATATAGACCTACAAAGATCTCAGATATTATAAATAATAACTACCATATAGCTATAAAGCACCTATGTTTATTCTGTTAAGGAAATATAAAGCATATATTTTTTCTTAGAAAAAGTGACCTATACCAGATCAAACATATGGAACTGAAAAAAAAAACTGGAATTAAGAGTTCAGCACACAGAGCTGGGTGGTGGTGGCACAGCCTTTAATCCCAGCACTCGGGAGGCAGAGGCAGGCGGATCTCTGTGAGTTGGAACCAGCCTGGTCTACAGAGTGAGTTCCAGGTAGCCAAGGCTGTTACAGAGTAAAACCCTGTCTAAAAACAAACAAACAAACAAACAACAACAACAAGAATTCAGCATACAAACTTAACCGTGGTTTAGTTATAACTGAAGAGAGTATTAGTAAAATGAAATGTGGGCCAGAAGGATTATCCAGAAAGTTTATCCAACAAATATACAAAAAGATGTTTTTTATATATAAATATAATATAAGAGAATAAGAGATGAAAAAAAAAAAAAAGCTGGGCATAGTAGCAAACACCTTTAATCCCAGCACTCGGGAGGCAGAGCCAGGCGGATCTCTGTGAGTTCGAGGCCAGCCTGGGCTACAGAGTGAGTTCCAGGACAGCGCCAAAACTACACAGAGAAACCCTGTCTCAAAAGACTTAAAAGGGGGGGGGGGCACAGGGAAGAAAACGTAACTGCACTCTTCTGAAAGAAGCATCTGCCAATTTAGAATCTTACACTCATTAAAAAATCCCCTCCAGGAACAATCGTGAAATGGATTCATTAACAAACAACAAAAGAGAGTTCATCACCAGCAGGCCTACACTGAAGGATGTATTATGATCTGGAGGAAATGATCTCACAAGGGATAGGATACCTGGGCTAAAGAAAGAAATGAAAACAAAGATAAATTTAAATGAAAATTGTATAAAAATATCTTGTGGGGTTTAAAAAGTATGAGGAATAAAAATCCACAGGAACTCTACTTGGGAATGTAGCTCAGGGGTGGAGCATTACACCAGCAAGTCTTAGGTTCAGTTCACTAAAGCAGGAAGTAAGGTCTTCTGGGGGTGGGGGACTAAAAGAATAAAGGTCTTTCAAGGTCTTTAAATTACCTAAGAGAAAACTTAAAAGAAGGAAAAATTAAGATATTGGCAATTTTTAAATTGTGTAAGTAAAATTGTCATTTGGGGAATAGTACTAAAAATACTTAAACAGTATAACTTAAAATCTGGTAGAGAGAAAGAGGAGGGAAATGGGAGAAAGGGGGAGGGGGAGAGGGAGAGGAGAGGGAGAAGGGGAGGGGGAGGGGGAGAGCAGAAGTTTCAGCGACCAGAACACGCAGCGCTGTAGCATAGGCATCTCGTAAATCTCAGCCCATCCAGATTTCCTCTGAAAACCAGTGACCAAATATTTACCATCTTCCTTGTGGGTGTCACTTGTCTCCCTTCTTGTTGCTTCCTGCATCTAAAAAAAAGTTTGAAAATTTAGGAAGAAAGGCATTTGTGTATGTTCAGATGTAAGCTTACTGGCCTGGGAGTTGAGTACTTTCCTGTTATCAAGGTCATTCATCCCTGGAGGGAGGGAACTAGATCTTCCAGCAGGGGTCCAAGGTTGAGCCCATTTTAAAAGTTACAACACAAGAAGGTTCCAGAGTTGCTTTAGAGCAGGAAAGGAGAGTTCTTGAAACACAAACTATCCTTAGAAGGTAAAAGACATGCCAAACACTGAACTACTGTATTTTGTCTGCATACAAATTAGATAAGGCCACTTTTTCTTTTCCATGTGGGAGTCAGAGGGGGTGGCGGTACACATGTGAGTAGCGAGCCTCTTAGTCTGCACCTTGTTTTTTGAGGCAGGGCTTCTCATTAAACATGTAGCTCGTCTATTTGATTAGTGTGGCTGGCCAGTGAGCTTCTAGGATCCACCTGCTCATCCTGTCCCACCAGCACTTGAGTTCCAATCACAACCTTATGTGGCTTTTACTATGGGGATCCAGATCATCATGTTTGTGCATGAGGTCTCCCCAGCCCAGATCATTTTCTCCAATTTTATCTTTTCTATTTAGAGGACTTTTCTATTTATTTCATTTTCTAATAAAGCCGAGTACCAGCTACAGGAACTAACAAGAGTTTTTCTTTTTCTCCTGAGACAGGGTCTTATTGTATAGCCTTGGCTGGCCTGGAGCTCCTCAAACTTGCTACAATCCTGCTTCCAGCCTCCTAAGTGCTGGAATTACAGGTATGTGCTCATCATGCCAAGCAACTACTAAAGTTTTAAGAAACTGTAAATTAATCTGAGGCATAACTAGGCAAGAACTGAAGCAAAAAAAATCCATCTAATATGTATTTAAAAATACCTTTTTTTTTTTTTTTTTTTTTTTTGGTTTTTCGAGACAGGGTTTCTCTGTGTAGCTTTGCGCCTTTCCTGGAACTCACTTGGTAGCCCAGGCTGGCCTCGAACTCACAGAGATCCTCCTGCCTCTGCCTCCCGAGTGCTGGGATTAAAGGCGTGCGCCACCACCGCCCGGCTTAAAAATATCTTAATATGTTCGTTGTCTTGGCTAGGGATATATCTATCTCAGTGGCACAGTGCTAGCCTAGCATGCCCAAGCCTTGGGTACTATTTCAGCACCCACAGGCACCCACATACACAATTTAGGTAGCCAGAAAAAGAATTTGCACTTCTTTATAATAAATTTAAGAATTATAGTAAGTTATTAAATTCTCTCTCTCTCTCTCTCTCTCTCTCTCTCTCTCTCTCTCTCTCTCTCTCTCTCTCCCCTTGTTTCAGGAATTCTAGAGTTTTTTTTAAACTAAGAAGTGTTATTTAACTGTAAATTGGAATAGACACTCTCTCTGTTTTCTTAAATCAATAGCAAGATTTAAAAAAAGGTAACAGAGATAGTTTCCTAGCACCTAAGTACGATCTCCGAAAACAAAGAAACAAATGCTAACCTGTATTTAAAATTAGAAGGCTATTATAACACACACACACACACACACACACACACACACACACACACACACACTGAAAAATCCTCACTATCTTTTCACTAAAACAGTTCTGATCACCCACATCTCCATTAATCCTCCCTCTGGCTGTTTCTATAGTTCTGTTGCTTACAAGATTATCAAAGAAAAAGCAAATGCAGAAGCTGTCAGTTCTGTTTGAGGTCATATTTGCTCACACACAATAACTTTAATAAAATGATTACATGACTTCTACTAACATTTTTTCTCCAAAACCTTGTTGTTTTTATTTTTTTCTAAATTTGGCATTATCTCTAATTTCTCATACCTGTCACTTCTGTACCACATTACCTTTTTTCTTCTGTCTGTTCCACAGAAGAGGCAGCTTTTGAGAAAGCCACTTTGATACATAAGACTTTAATTAGAAGGTAGAGGCAGAGAATGTGAGAGGTCAGAGAATAAGAGCTGGAAGCATTTGGTAAAGAGAAGGACTTTTATATCCAGCTCTGAACCTTTAATAGATGCATTCCTGTTTGAGCACCAATACCTAGCATACACTGTGCTAAGAGTACATATATAAATAAACACAACACTGCATCATTAGTATTAGTCATTGGCTAATTAATAGATCAGCAGGAGAGTGAATATATTACCTGTGTCCCCAGTGGAAAAACATCTAATTTCTGAGCTGGTGTGCCATTGCCCTGGGTTGCAGAAGTACTGGTTAGAGAATCCTTTATTTCCCGATTGGGGAAGGGAATAAAAAGTCCTTTGTTTGAGTCTATATTAAAAGGAAAGGAATACAATGAAGTTCTGACAGAGTTCAAAGGCAGCGTGTCTTGTAGAAAGATACTAGAGGGGAAGTCACAAGACTGGCTATTAATTCATGGCATCATCACTTAGAAACCATGTGAACCTGGGCAAATTGCTTCAGCTCTAAATTCTCTCACTTTGCTACTTCACCAGTGACAATGATACATACTACCTGTCTGTCAGTAGTTCAGTTGAAGGGAGGCAAAAACAACCTCATGGATATTAAGTGGCCTCATGAATTCTGAAGTGCTCTATAGACATTCAGAAGGCAAATAGTGTTTTGCACACTTCCCATGTGAGTAAATAATGCCATCTGACATTAATTCAGCAATCTCCCTCTACAGCATATGTCCAGAACAGACTCCTGGCTCTCTATATCTCCAGGGCTCTAATCTGCAGACTGCACTGATTCATCATTGCAAGCCTGGCTCTTTTTGCCTTGATTTCCTCATTTGTAAGAAGAGAATATCTAATCAAACCTGCTGTATAAAGAATACTAAATGCTTAGGTCTCCCAGTATTTCTTACATATGATTAGAGAAATAATTTTAAAAATGAAAAAAAAATATAAAACTACTAATGGTAGGGACTCTGGAAGTTACAATTTGAACTGGCACACAAATGTGTGCTTATCCCAGGACAAGAGAGGCTGAAGCAAGAGGATCTCGAGTATGGTCTTTACAAGTTCTTTACAAGTTCTAGGGCAGCCTCCCTTCTGGAGGAACTTTTGAAAATAAGTTTTTTTGTTGTTGTTGTTTTTTTTTTTTTTTGCATTAGTTTAGGAAGTTCTTTTTAGCAGGATTGTGCAAGAATCAAGATAGTTTCAAAATCTTGGACCTTCTTCAAGCAATGTGTTCTGAATGTTTCTGGCAGAAGGAAACTACCAAGAGCTAGTGCAAATGAAAACACAGAATGGCAAAGGCAGCCTCCTGAACAACAGCCCCTAAGTTCATTTGGGACTCTGAGATGCGTCCTATTTCTGAGTTGCTTTCTGGGTTTGAAATGTTGCCTGTAGATACAAGATAACTCTTCTATTGCTGACTTTGGTAAAACTACCTTTCTGAAAATAGCATGAAGCTCTCTAACTTTGTGCTCTTTGGTAGCTTTCACTGTGGCACTGTGGACAAAACAAGGAGAAGCAGACTGGTGGCTGCAATCTGATCACTGGAGAAAAGTAAACTGATTTGGGTTCAGGCTCCTCTCATCCTCACCCTGCACAAGATGCCTTTTTCTGTGTAGCCCTTAACACTGATTTCCAAACTCACAGGTTCTTTTTCTTTTCTTCAACCTAATGCTCGATTTAAGCAAATCCTCCAATGTCTGAGCTCTTTGCCAAGTGCTCCTGGGCTCCAGGTGTAACTGAAGACTAAATGATCCAAAATCAAAATATCTTAACTCTCATCTCTGTCACTCTCAATTGGCCTTTCTCTTTTTAAAGATAGGATGTCATGTAGCCCAGGTTTACCTCCAACTCATTATGTAGCTGAGAATGACCTTGAACTTCTGACCCTAATGTTTCCACCTCCCAGGTTTTGGGATTGCAGGTGTGTACTGTGATACTTGGTTTAGTCTAATCTCTTTATGTCCAGCCCTGAATTTCCTGAATAAAGTTCCCTATAAAAGCACAAACATACATAAGCAGTATTTTTTAAGCCAAACTTACTATCTTCACTTACAAGTCTCCTCCTGCGGGCATTTCCCCAATCTGGGCATTGGTATTCCTCCTCAACAATCCCTCAAGACAGAAACTTGTTCTTGGATTCTCACACTGAAATCTCAGTCAGTCATCAAATTGTACAGACTCACTCTTCTTGGGGTGAGTGAGAGGAGAGTTTTATTTTAATTGAGATGTAATTACTGTATCACTGCTTTCATCCTTTTACAGAATACCACTCAGTGGTTCTCAGTATATTCACAAAGCTGAGCGACTATCATCATGATCTCATTGCAGAACATTTCATTACCCTATGAAGAAATCCCGTAGTTGTCATGGCCAATTCTCCCTTTTCTGCTATCCCCTCAAAACCATCAATTCACTTTCAGTCTGCATAAACTTATTTTTCTACATATTTCAAATAAATGGACTCATAAATGGCCTTCTGCATATGGCCTTCATTTAGTGTGATGGTTTCAAGATACAGTCTGTGCACATCTCAGCAATTCCTTCCTTCCATGGTTGAATTTTTTTTTTTTGGTTTTTCATCAGGGAAATGCAAATCATAACCACTTCATACACATTAGGAATACAAGACTCAACAGGACAGATAATAGGTGAAAGCAAGGATGTGGGAAAATTTGATTCTTCATTCATTGCTAATAGCAGAGTGAATTTGTACAGCATCTTTGGATAGTTTAACAGTTCCTCAAGAAGTTAAACATAGAGTTACAAGAAACTCCACTCTACTGTTTTCTGGGAAAAAATTAAAACATGCATCTATGCAGACACTTGTACAGTAATAAAAACAGTGTTATCCACAATGGCCAAAAGCTTATTGATTGATGAATGATGAAGCAAGCTATGATATATCCATATAAGGAATAGTATTCGGCCATGGCATGGTCGCTCACACCTTTAATACCAGCACTCAAGAGGCAGAGGCAGGCAGCTCTCTGTGAGTTCGAGGCCAGCCTGATCTGCAAAGCAAGTTCCAGGACAGCCATGGCTGTTACACAGAGAAACCCTGTCTCGAAATAAAAATGGATTGCCTAGATCCCTAACAGAAAATGACTTGCTGCCCAGCTATGGAAAAGGACTTCAGCTGTTTGCTCTTCAAGATCTGTATCTGATACAGAGAACCACCCACCTACTGATGTCACACACCCTTAAGGCAATCCCTTTCCAGTGACCCAGCTAGGCAAGGGAGAGACATTCTCACCTGCTCCATTTCTGACCTTGGCCAGTTCACTCCTCCTTATACAACCTGGTAGTCCCCTGTCCACCAAGGTCATCATATTGAATTTAGTGCATACACCTGATTGGCATAGCATGTTACAGTCCAGAACTCCTAGACTCAAGCAATTGGTAGAGACATTTTGAAAAGCAAGTCTCACTTGAGCAGAAGCTCTGTCTCCTCAAACTTCTTTTGCCCCCTTCTTCTCACTGTAAAACTGTGATAAACATCTTATACAATTTCAAATAAAAAAATTAAAAGCAGAAATAACTTGGGCTGGAGAGATGGTTCAGGGATTAATAGCACTTGCTGCTCTTGTAGAGAACCTGGATTCAGTTTCTAGCATGCAAATGAAGGCCATAACCATCTGTAACTACAGTTTCAGGGGATCTGATGCCCTCTTTTGGCCACTGTGGGTTCTACTGCACACATGTGATACACACACATGCAGACAAAACAGTCATACATACAAAACTAAAATAAATAGCTGGACTGTGGTGGTGCATTCCTTTAATCCCAGCACTTGGGAGGCAAATGCAGGTGGATCTCTGTAAGTTCGAGACCAGCCTAGTCTACAGAACAAGTTCCAGTATAAGACTACACAGAGAAACCTTGTCTTGAAAAACCAATAAATAAATAAATCTTTTTGTTTGTTTGTTTTTTCGAGACAGGGTTTCTCTGTGTAGTTTTGGAACCTGTCCTGGATCTCAGTCTGTAGACCAGGCTGGCCTCAAACTCATAGAGATCCGCCTGCCTCTGCCTCCCAAGTGCTGGGTTTAAAGGCGTGCGCTGCCGCTGCTGCTACCGCCGCCGCCACTCAGCAAATAAATAACTCTTTTAAAAAGGAAATTACTTGTCTGCTACTAGTCCCTAAAATAAATGCAACTGAGCCATTTTATTTAATTTACTAATCCCTAATAAAAATTTAATCTCCACCTTAAAATATGCAATCACATTCACATTAAATGACAATTATTAAATAAAATTAGTGTTTTCCCACCATAATAGACTGTCATGAATTGTAGCTTCAGCATCCTTGTACTTTGATCTCTTCAATATCTCTTGAATATTTTATTCATAGACTCAATTCTTTATAAATTTAATTTCTGTAACAAAACATCACAGGCAAAAAAACCCTCAGTGTTTGTCTCCAGGTTTTCTTTTCATCCTTGAGGATTTAATCTGGATGTACTTCCTCATCTGTAGTCCCATTATTATTGCTGTATTCAGATGAGTCCTCATTTGACTGATCCTAGCTTGAGTTATCTCTCCAGGGACACATCTACTCATGCCTCTTTAAAACCAATTGCTATTCATTTTCACATGAGTATAAAAATGAACACAGTTATTAGGAAGGAGGCTCTTAGCAACTTGGTCTTTGTGCCAGTCATAAGCTGAGTCAATGTCTTAATCTGTTATACCTATTATTTGCTGATCTGTCCTACTTGGATTTGCTGCCAACACATTCCTCATTTCTCAGATGTAGTTTGCAGCTTCTTTTCGACAACTTTTTCTTCTCAACTATGCCCACTGAATGACCTACTCAAGCATCTCCCATCTAGAAACTATTTCCCAGGCCCCCTCAGTATTTGAGGGCTACTGCTTCCTTCCCATGTCTGTCTCTGTCACAGTGGCGTTCTTGTCTCAGCCTGACTTGTGACCTAGTTAGCTGTGAGATAAATAGCTCAGGACTGGAAGTATATGAAGATGTGACACTATTGTGTCATTCCCTTGCTAGCCTAACACAAGTTCTGCCCAGTAGGCAGAGCTAAATTGCTCTCTTTTGCACTGTAGCAGAGATTGCTAGTTACCCCTGCATTTATCATTCCACTCTTTTTACTTATTTATTTATTTTCGTTTTTTTTGGAGACAGGTTTTTTGTTTGTTTGTTTGTTTTGTTTTGTTTTGTTTTGGGGTGTGTGTGTGTGTGTGTGTGTGTGTGTGTGTGTGTGTGTGTGTAGCCTTCTGGAACTCTCTCCATAGACCAAGCTGGTCTTGAACTCACAGAGATCTGCTGGAATTAAATGCATGCTACCGCATGCCCCTTCCCTCCCCTCCTCACCACTGCCTGGCTATCATTCCACTCTTAAAATTCCCTGACCCCACAACAGCCTTGAAAGGTTCTTTCTATAAGAAAGAGAAATGAACTTCTGCCTTGTTTAAGCCAGTATTTTGGAAAGTCTCTGCTATTCCCTACTGACTTTTATCCATGTAAAACACCATCATGGCTAAATTGAGATGATGAGAATCAACAAGTTGAAATGGGATAGTTTTTAACCAGTTATAAAGAAGACCTTGGAGCTGGTGGGATGGCTGAGGGTAAAGGCACTTGCTGCCAAGCCTGACCACTTGAGTTAGTCAGTTGTCTTCTGGCCCCCAACACCTACATTGCAGCATGAGTGCCCCCCGCCACAGAGAGAATAAATAAATAAATAAATAAATAAATAAATAAATAAATAAATAAATATGTAATAATGAAGAAGACCTTGATGTGTCTGTTAGTTATAGGGATGAACCACTGAGGTGAAGTCTTAAAAATCGCCCCTTGCCCTTTGTGTGTGTGTGTGTGTGTGTGTGTGTGTGTGTGTTCCAGGACAACCAGTGCTATACAAAGAAACCCAGTCTCAAAAAAACAAAACAAAAACAAAAACAAAAAAAACCCCAAAAACAAAAAGACCCTGTCTCAAAACAAAATCTGTACAAGGATATTTATAGTATTCTTTTTCATTATAATTTCAAATTTTAGAGGCAATCAAGATGTCCTTTAGAAGTTGAGTTTACTAAGTAAACTATAGGACAATGGACTATTTATCAGCATTAGGAAGAAATGAGCTAACAACTCACAAAATATTACAGAAGAACTAGGCATGTGGTACACATTCCCCTCCCCCTTGAGACTGGGTCTCACTATGTAGGTCTGGCTGTCCTGGAACTCACTCTGTAGAATAGGCTGTCCTGGAACTCACAAAAATTGCCTGCCTCTGCTGCCCAAGTGCTGGGATTAAAGGCATGCACCTCTATACATTGCTTGTGGCAAACACTTTTAATCCTAGTACTCAAGATACCGAAGCAGGCAAATCTCTATAAATTCAAGGTCAATCTGTTCTACATTGAGAGTTCTAGTCAAGCCAGGAACACACAGTGAGACCAGTCAGCTTAGCTGAATTGGTGAGCTCCAGATTCAGCAAGATACCCTGACTACTCAAAAAAAAAAAAAAAAAAAAAAAAAAAAAAAAAAAAAAAAAGAAAAAAAAGAAAAAAGAAAAAGAAAAAGAAAGAAAGAAAAAAAAAAGACGAAAGCAGGCTCAGTGATTAAAGCACTTGCCATGCAAGCATAAGGACCAGAGTTTGGACCCCTAGCACCTACATAAGTATTGGGTGGGCAAGCAGCCTGCCTGTGATCCTAATGGGCAAGCTGGTTAGCTGAACTGGTAAGTTATGGATTCAAGTGAGAGACCCTATTTAAGTAATATACAAGATGGAAAGTGATCAAAGAAGAGACCAGACGCCAACCTCTGGCCTCTACACACACTTGCTCCTGCCCAAACATATGCACCCACATACATACAAACACACATACACCACTCAAGTACAACACTCACACATGCATGTGCAAAATGAAAAGATAGGTGAGGTGAAGAATGATTGAGAAAGAACCATCAACCTCTGGTCTCCACACACATGTGTACATGCACCCAAATACATATACACACATATCTATTAAATAGGCATTTGGCCGGGCGGTGGTGGCACACGCCTTTAATCCCAGCACTCGGGAGACAGAGCCAGACGGATCTCTGTGAGTTCGAGGCCAGCCTGGTCTCCAAAGCGAGTTCCAGGAAAGGCACAAAGCTACACAGAGAAACCCTGTCTCGAAAAACCAAACCAAACCAAACCAAAACAAAACAAAAAACCAAAAAAAAAAAAAACTTAAATAGGCATTTGATTTTAAAAATTAAAAAATCTTTTTGTTGATGAATTTTAAATGAATTTTCCTTTGCTAAATGAAAAGACTTCGAGCTTGGTCATAAAGAAGAGGTAGAGTCTGATGAACGCTCTTCAGAGGAATGGCGTTTGTTTGCGGAGGAGAGACAAAGGACGGACTGAGTGGGGCAGGGAGGTGGTCTGGTTTCGGGGGGGAATTGTACTCTGTAGTGGAGAAGCAGGAGACAGGCTTCAGGGTAGGCTGAAGAAATAAGTCGAGGCCCAAGTTCAGGGGAACGTTGTACACCAGCTTAAGGAATTGAAAATTAATAGTTGGGTGGGAGCCATCAAAACTTTAAGCAGGAGTGAATAATTAATTATCTCAGCTGTGTTTTAAGAGAATTAATCTGGCATCAAAGTACAAAATAAATGAGAAAAAAAAAGCTGCAGGAAGAACTTTGATGATATATAGACCACACTTGGCACCCAAATTCTGCCACTTATTGTATAAGTAGGGCAGGTTATTTCATCTGTTTGGGTTTCAGTTTCTTCACCTGTCAAACAACTTTAAGGGTGTGAGGATTAGATGAAATCACAGACAGTACCTAGGCCAGAGTTTGAACTCAGTGAGTATTAAGAGACCTGTAAAACTGAGACTATTAGGAAATGGAAAGGCCAGACAGTGGTGGCACACGCCTTTAATCCCAGAACTGGAGTCAGAGGCAGGCAGCTCTCTCAATTTGAGGCCAGCCTGGTCTACAGAGCAAGTTCCAGGACAGCCAGGACTTGAAAAAAAAAAGAAAAAAAAGGAAGGAAGGAAGGAAGGAAGGAAGGAAGGAAGGAAGGAAGGAAGGAAGGAAGGAAGGAAGGAAGGAAGGAAGGAAGGAAGGAATGGAAAGGGGGGCTCAGAATTACACTGAAGGATATAAACTTGGAGGATCAGCAGCATCAAACCCTGGTGCCGGGGAGGTTTTTTTTTTTTTTTTTTTTAATTAACCTGACACAAGCTAGAATCATCTGGGAAGAGGGAACCTCAACCAAGAAACTGACTCCATCAGACTGGCCTGTGAGCCAATCTATGAGACATTGTCTTGACTAATGATTGATGTGGGAGGTCCTAGGCCATTGTGGCATTGTTACCTCTGGAAAGATGGTCCTAGGTTGTATAAAAAAGCAAGCTGAGCAAGCCATTGGGAGCAAGCCAGTAAGCAGTGTTCCTCCATGGTCACTGCTTCAGTATCTGCCTCCAGGTTTCTGCCCTGCTTGACTTACTGAGTTCCTGCCTTGGCTTCCTTCAGTGATGGACTGTGATTGGGAACTGTAAGGAAATACATCCTTTTCTCTCCAAGTTGCTTTTGGTAGCGGTGTTTGTCATAGCAACAAAAAGAAAACTAGACAACACCCATGTGATTCTGAGCCAAGATCACAGCAGAGTTGGGATGATTCCCATGAAACACAAAGAGCTCTTTAGGCTTTGTCTGCTCTGGGGGACATTTAGCTTGAGGGGCTGGAACATTTAGAGCAAGATGATTCTAGTTAGTTAACAGAGATGAATGGCTGGTGAGACACTGGTACAGCTGTCAATCTAGACTAATATTTTTAATAAATGAGAAAGTAGAAAACAAGTAATAAATATATTTACTTTATAAATTAAAATGTGAGGGCTGTTTCTCAGATAATTGGAAATCAATCTACCTCAAGACCCAGCTATACTACTCTTGGGCATATACCCAAGGAATGCTCAATCATACCACAAGGACACATGCTCAGCTATGTTCATAGCAGCATTATTCATAATAGCCAGAACCTGGAAACAACCTAGATGCCCCTCAACCAAAGAATGGATAAAGAAAATGTGACACACACATATACACAATGGAGTAGTAAAAAACAATGATATTATGAGGTTTGCAGGCAAATAGATGGAACTAGAAAATATCATCCTGAGTGAGGTAACCCAGACTCAGAAGGAAAAACATGGTATGTACTCACTCATAAGTGGATACTAGATGTAAAGCAAAGGATAAGCAGACTACAACCCACAGCTCCAGAGAAGCTGGACTCATAGAAGAAGAGGGACACATAGATAGCCCAGCGAAGGAGAAATAGATGAGATCTACATGAGCAAACTGGAGGTGAGGGTGGTGGTGGTAATGGAGGGCAAGGGATGGGGGATGAGAACATAAGGGAATGGGAGATTCAATCAGAAACAGGGACAGTGGGAGAGTAAGGAAAGAGATACCATGATAAATGAAGACATCATGGGAACAGGGAGAAACAGGGTGCTAGGGAAGTTCCCAGGAATCCACAAAGATGACCCCACCTTAGACTACTAGCAATAGTCGAGAGGGTGCCTGAACTGGCCTACTCTGGTAATCAGATGAGTGAATACCCTAACTGTCATCATAGAGCCTTCATCCAGTGACTGATGGAAGCAGATGCAGAGATCCATGGCCGGGCGCCAGGCCGAGCTCCAGGAATCCAATCAATGAGAGAGAGGAGGGGTTCTATGAGCAAGGGACATCAAGATCATGATGGGAAAACATGCAGAGACAGCCAGCCAAACTAGTAGAAACTCATGAACTGTGGACCAATAGCTGTGGAGCCCCCATGGGACCAGACTAGGTCCTCTAGATCGGCAAGACAGTTGAACTATTTAGGGGGCCCCCAGGCAGTGGGATCGGGATCCACCCCTTGTGCATGAGCAGACTTTTTGGAGCTCAGTGCCTATGGTAGGACACCTTGTGCAGCCTTGGTGCAGGGGGGGGGGGGGCTTGGACCTGCCTCAAATGAATGTACCAGGCTCCCTATGGGAGACCTTGCTTTGGAGGATGTGGGAATGGGGGGGTGGGGTGGGGGAGGCTGGGGGATGGGAGGAGGGAGGAGAGGGGAATCTGTGGTTGGTATGTAAAATAAATAGAAAATTTCTTAATAATAAAAAGAAAAAAATTTGTGGCTGGAGAGATGGCTCAGCGGTTAAGAGCGCTGGCTGCTCTTCCAGAGGTCCTGAGTTCAATTCCCAGTAACCACATGGTGGCTCACAACCATTTATAGTGGGATCTAATGTCCTCTGTTCTGGTATGCAGGTATACATGCAGAGCACTCATACATAAAATAGAAATTAAAAAAATTAAAAGGTAGCAAGGGATGGTGGGAGTGGTGGTGCACACCTTTAATCCTGGCACTCAGGAGGCAGAGGCAGGCAAATCTCTGTGAGTTTGAGGCCAGCCTGGTCTAAAGAGTGAATTCCAGGACAGTCAAGGCTACACAGATAAATCCTGTCTCAAAAAACAAAACAAAACAAAAAATGAGTGATATCAACAAGGACAAAGGGACAAGAAAGAACAGGGAGGCTAAAGACATAGCCTGAGTGTGCTTATTTTGAGGGTGTGAACAGGACAAGAATCCAAGACAGAGAAATTCCCTGCCTATTCAAAAGCGCTGCCTTGAACAACTGAGCAGGCGGAAGCTGTTCTGCAGGAAAGCCTGAGGCGTGCCCATTAACATGGCATAACTACGTTAATCATATCGCATTACCAACAGAGCTTACTGGCCATCCTCCCCAAGGATCTAGCACAAACACAATTGGCAGTGGGGAACAAAGCTCTTTAATGTCTCAAACCAGCAAAATAAATTTTATATTAAAAAATTAGGCAGCAGATGGTGCCTCAAAGAACTTTTGGAAACTGATTGTCTAGGCAGCAGTTTATTCTAAGTAAAGACTGTAAACTTAAAGACACTTTGACTCTTGGAGTTAATTCTTACACACACAAATAATATATTACATGAAGTATAATTCTAATTCAGTTCATATAAGGGGGCAGTCAAATTTTGCTTCAAAGTACTTTTCTCATCTGAAAATAGATATACAAATGTGTGTACCTAGAAGAAAAAACTAGCCAAAGTAGTAATTGTGATTCTGTTTTGTGGTGAGATTCTGAGTAAGCAGAATGTTGTTCTTTATACATTTCAGCGTTTGCCAAAATTATTTAAAAATTGCATCTATTTGAAATATAAAAAACACTTTCTAATGCAAAACAAAGCAACCCATAGGTCTGTCATTTATATGTACTGAGATATCAAGGGAAAAAAGAGAAAGGAAAATACTTTTTTATAATTTATCATGAAATCCTGTGAAAATGACTTAATAAATGTTCACATGGATAGATTAAAAAGTCAGAACAATAAAGCAATATATGTTAGCACAACAGGAAACCTTTAATATCTGTACTACACAGCCAATCTCTTGTTATTAGAGTTCTTTTCTGGAAAGAAAGTGAAGGCCATTAATGTGGAATAACCACTTTAATTGTACTGGAACGCCAATAATGGTAGTTCTAAAACCCTTTGAAAATGGGCTGTGTCTACTAAGACTGTTCTCAATAGAGACTGTACACTATAACTCATTGTATATTTTAACTCATGTTATAAATCCTTGTCTGTGCTAGTGGAATAATATGATATTAATGGAGTCTACTTCAGCTTATGCAAGAAAAGGCAGTCAAATTCTATATTGCAAACACAAGAGATTCTGCAGCTGGGAAGGTACTTGCTTGGGAAGCCTAAGAGGCTCAGCGTGTTAGCAGCAATGGATACAGGTGAGTCACGAGTCTCTGACTAAGGAAATAAATTACCTTAACAATCAATGCCCAGGAGCCTGTGGGGATTGGTAATGTAATTTTAGGGTCACAACTGATGTAAGGTGATTTAAATGAAACTGAATTCTCTGAGTGTACAGCTTGTGCTTTGAAAGGTGCTGGGTTATACCTGTACAACACAGGGTCCTTCTGGCAGCAAGAAAGAGAGAAAAAAACAGTCAGTAAATACTGGACTTGCTTTAAATCTGTGTTTTCACAATTACTTTGCTTAATTCTAGCCCAGATTGGCTATGACAGCAAAGACAACTGATGTCTTGGTTATTTTACTATCACAGAAACAATGCTGACCTGTTTCGATCCTGGTGTCGCCCTCAGGATTGACTTTTGATGCAGAGCCTTCATCTGCCACACAGGTTTTCATTGTCTTCTCCCTAGAGCTATCATGGAGAAGGATTTATTTAAAACTCAGAAGAAAGCTTCTGAGATCACCAGTTTATGCTGCTTAGAAAATATTAGTTCTTGATTTCCCCCACATGATCTAGGATGTGTTAATATAACTATGCTTTACAGATATCTCAGTAGAGGCCATGATTTTTTAAAAGTCAGAATACTTATACTAAAAACTATGATAAAAAAGAACATCAACTTTTAAGTGTGAAAGCCAGAAAATTCAGAATTTTTTTAAAATCTGAAACTTAAATCTAAAGAATTGAGAGACTATGATTTTTAAAATTAAAATAAGCATAGTTAGGTCCTGCTAGCACAAATTATAGTAGAGGCTACTGTAGCTGTAGAAAAACAGATAAAAGAGGAAAGTGTTTGTACTTGAGGTAGTTACTTGGGAAGCACAGGAAATATAGCCTGAGTGCAGGCTCTTGATACTCATCATCTTATTTAATCATAAAAGCCCCTCTATAGGGCTGGAGAGATGGTTCGACAGTTAAGATCACTGGCTGCTCTTCCAGAGGACCCAGGTTCAATTCTTAGCAACCACATGGCAGTTCACAACTGTTTGTAACTCCAGTTCCTAGGGATCTGGCACCCTCAAACAGACATACATGCAGGCAAACCACCAATGTACACAAAATAAAAATAAACAAAATAATTTTTTTAAAAAACCCTCTACTAACTATTATCCCCCTTTTATAGGTAGGTAAACTGGGACTCAGAGAGTCTTTAAGAACTACCTAATACTGGGGACCTTATAAGATACTGTAATACTGGACATAGAAGAACATTTTAACCTCTGGTTTAGCAGTCACTTAAAGGTAACTTTAACAGATTAATGATGGCATTCTTTGCCTAAATAGAAATTTCACTCAGTATATATTGGTTTATCTCTATCTTATTACGGTAAAAAAATACAATATATTTAAAATAGGATTTGGTTTGCTGCATATGTGTATTTTACATATATATATATATAAATATTTTAAAAGAAAGATTCTATTTATGTCTACAGTAAGGTAAATATTATTCTGTGTAAATTGACCCCAATAAACATTACATTTAAAAATAGGAAAATAAGGGAAAAATAGAAAATTAAGGATCTTTCTGAAGGTTACCATAAAACAAAGATCAGAACAAAGATAGCTAATATTTCTGGGCAGTGGTGACGCACACCTTTAATCCCAGCACTCGGGAGGCAGAGGCAGGCGTATGTGAGTTCGAGGGCAGCCTGGGCTACAGAGTGAGTTCCAGAACATCCAGAAGTGTTACACAGAGAAACCCTGTCTCAAAAAAAACAAAACAAAACAAAAAACAAAAAAAATTGCTTGGAAAAGAAGATGTTAGACCAATAGATATTGGTTTCACTTATTCATTATTATTATTATTATTATTACTGTTTTTTTTGTTTTTTCGAGACAGTGTTTTTCTGTGTAGTTTTGGTGCCAGTCCTGGATCTCGTTCTGTAGACCAGGTTGGCCTCAAACTCACAGAGATCCACCTGGCTCTGCCTCCCGAGTGCTGGGATTAAAGGCATGTGCCACTGCTGCCCAGCTAACTTATTCATTATTTTATTATTATTATTATTATTATTATCATTGTTGTTATTATTACTATTATTAGTGTGTGTGTGTGTGTGTGTGTGTGTGTGTGTGTGCGCGCGCGCGCGCACAATGTATATTCGAAGGCAGGTATGCTATTGTGTGTATATAGAGGTTAAAAAACAATTTTATGGAGCTACTTCTCTCCTCCCATCCTTATAGAAGTTCCAGAGATCAAACTTGAGTCACCAGACTTGAATAGCAAGCACCTTTAGACCCAGTGAGCCATCTGATCAGCCCCAGTTTTCATCATTAGACAAATTATTTTTTTTAGCAACTTCTATATACCAGGCATTGCTATAGGCACTAAAGATACTACAATAAACAAGGTCCTATTCTCATGAGTTTATATTCTAGTGAGGGGGAAGAAAATAAGTAGGTAAACAATAGGGGCTGTGGAAATAGTTCAGTGGTAGAGGACTCGCCTAAGATACCAAAGGACCTGAATTTAATCCTCAATACTACAAAAGAAAACTAAGGGTAAATAATAGAGTTATTATGATGAAGAATAGAAACATAATGTGGAGATATGTTCATGATGTCTTATTAAACACCATATATATAGGAAGCAAACTACTATAAAGTCAGATACATATATTACACATACAAATCACACATGTACATGTAATATACACATATATCTAATAATATTAGGCTATTTATTGTGTGTGTGTGTTCAGGTGGGTGTGTATTGGTGGAGGCCAGAAACTGATGTCAGATATCTTCCTTGATTGCACTTCATCTAATGTTTTTTTAGACTTAGTCTTCCATGGAACTGGAGCATATCTATTTGGGTGGGCTGGCCAGCCAGTGAACCCCCAGATCCTTTTGTCTTTGCCTCTCCAGCACTGGGGTTACAGACATGTGCCACTATGCCTGTTTTTGTTTTTATTTTTCATTGTTTTTGTTGTTATTGTTAGTGTGGATGCTGGGACTCTAATGTCCTCATGTTTGTGCAGCAGGCACTTTTTCCTGAGTGAACCACCTCCCCAGTCCCAAAGAAACACAACTAGCACTTATTTCTGTGTGGTGAATAATACATTAGACCAAAGGAACAGATTAATAAATACACTCATGTGTATTTAGAATACACAGAAAAGTATTATAAATAGTTAACTCTCAATAACAAAATATAGAGTAACTTTGACTTTTTTGAATTATTTATATTGTGAGGAATTTCTATCTAATTAAAAAACTAATAAAGTCAATTAAAAATTTCAAATTACATTTACTCATTTCTGAGTGTGATCTGTGTGTTCATGCATGTGCCACAGCATCTGTATGGAAGTCAGAAGACAACTTGTAGAACCAGTCCTCCCCTTCTACCATGTGGTCCCAGGCACTGAACTCAGGTTGCCAGGCTTGGTAGCAAGTACTTTAACCACTAAGCTATCTCTCCTGCCCTAATAAGGCTAACTTTTAACAGCAAGAGTTTAGTATAGAAGATATATCTTCCTTTAGTAGGATTTTGTAACAAGAAATGGAAAACTCTACTATTCAGATACTTGACAGCCTCAAGGTCTCTTTACTCTTTGTTTGTAGAGGTTTTGTTTTGTGAGAAATTTGCTGGCTGGGTGGCTGTGGCGCACACCTTTAATCCCAGCACCCAGGAGGCAGAGCCAGGTGGATCCCTGTGAGTTTGAGGCCAGTCTGATCTACAGAGCAAGTTCCAGGACAGGCACCAAAACTACACAGAGAAACCCTGTCTCAAAAACAAAACAAAACAAAACAAAAAACCAAAAAACAAAAAAGAAAGAAAAGAAAAGAAATTTGCCAAAACATCAAAACTCTAAGTCCTGCCAAATGGTACTGAAATTCTAGTTCAATGAGAAAAGATGGTGCACCGATGATAATTCTGTCAAGAGAGGGTGGGTAAGAATTTATGGAATAAAAAATCTTCTAGGGTCCCTGTTGATACGTTGCGAGAATGATGGAATTTACAACAATTGCATCCAAAGGAAAGTCTACAGTTCAGGAACAAAGAGGGCTTGATTCTCCTCCCTATGGACCTATTTGTAAATAGACAATTTTATTCCAGAGCTGAGAATTCTGCTGGGAAATAAGGAAAGTAAACTAGAAATTCCCTTCAACAAAACTAAAAAAAAAATTAGAGATTTTTTTCTTACCTCTTTTCCACCTCTAAAAGAAAATTTTCACTGTTGCCCAACTGACTGAAATGCAGCTTGGCAGCTTTCCTCTCGCTCTCACGCACGGTTCGGTCATCTGGAGGCAAAAACCACGGTCTGAGCATTTTTCTTTTTCAGAGTCAGTGGGAGTAGATCAGAAAAGCATATTTACAGAGGAAAAACTGAGGACCAGACTCATCTTCAGGCATTAGAGACAGGCTACAACACAAATCTATTATGTTGTCACGAGAGCAAGCAGTAACTCAGATGTCATAGCAACAATTGCCAACCAGGTCAACTACTCCTTCAGGAAAGCAAAGCCTGGGCAGCAACAATCTCATACTAAGGCTGAATGTCACATTTTTCTGAAAAATTTTTAACTTAGTTTCCCAACAATAACTTTTCCAGGGCTATTTGAAATTACATTTTCTATCAATAGGAAATATATAATAAACAATGAAATTATGAGGAAATTCAAACTAGTTCATTCTAAGGGATATTTTTTGTTCCTTGTCAACTAGTTCCTAATGAATTGCATTGGACTTATGTTACTATTATTGTTGATAAAACTGGGCACCTGGAAAAATAAGTCTCAACTTAGAAATTTTATGTTGAGGAGGAAGTAGTGGAGAAACCATCAGCCGAAGAAAACTAAAGCTGGAAGTAACTGATAAAATCATAGATGGTCATTCAATAAACAATAAAAGTACTTGTCATACATCCTGCCAACACAAAGAGTTACATAAACATTGACTGATAAACAAATGTCTCCTGCCAGTGCACACTTTGGTCCAACATCCAAAAGGTTAAGGGGCAGCTTACTTCAGTAAAATTCTAGAAGGGATGGAAGAGGAGGGAGGCTCTTACCTAGTTTTTCCAGAGTTTGCAGCGTGTACACAGCGAAAAGCCTATAATCTGTATCTTTCCTTACAACAGGATTGAGTCTCAAATCTAGTTCTTTGAGGAAGGGCAAGGGTTGAAGTCGGGACACCTCCACTAATGAAGGAATGTTGTTGTAATATAAGTTCAGATCCTGGAGTGAACACAAATACTGGATGCCCTGAAAGAAAAAAAGTACATCAGGCAACTGCACACTGCTGATCCTTATAAACACTGCTCAAATCTGTCTGTCTGTCAGTCAGTCTGTCTCTGTCTCTTTCTGTCTCTCTGTCTCTGTGTGTATGTGTGTGTGTGTGTGTGTGTGTGTGTGTGTGTGTGTGTGTGTGTGTATAAAAGGATGATTTAATAGTCTTCCTCAAATTGCTCACTACCTTAGTTTTTTTCTTATGAAATATTAGGTAAATTTTATTGTTCTCAGGGAACATTTTATGAAACTTGCGTTGCCAAAGGCAATAGTATACATCTCAATGCATGTAAAATTAAAAAAACAAAACCATTACGGTTATGACTTGTGAAAGAATTTTATAGAAAGTAACAAAATGTAGTTGGGGAACATTTAAAAAGAAGATCCTATACTTCCCAGGCTGAAATTTTCCATCTGTTATTTCTTCTCATGAGACTATAAATTGAGTTGACCTGGCTGATCATGCAATATGGAACCCACCTTTAGGCTAGTGATCAAATTCCTTGATAAATCTAAGGATCGGAGATTTTTGAAATTTCTGAAGGCATCACCAATAGAATGGATTTTTCCAGCATAAGATCCCTGCAATGAAAGAGACTCCACCAGCTCTGAAAAGAGATCATCAGTAGATATGTTACGATCTCTAACTGCATAAACAGCAGTCAGTGAAAACAAGCTCTCTCCTTCTTCACATACGAATCTGTGAAAGGTCTCCCACCCACAGCTCAGAAGATCAGATCTTTTGCCTTGCATGACTGTTGGAACATGATACCTGTCCATTTGGAAAAATAACAATTGTCTCTAGGTAAAACTTTAAAAATCAGCTCTTTAAAAAATAGCAATACAAGCCAGGCGGCAGTGGCGCCTGCCTTTAATCCCAGCACTGGGAGGCAGAGCCAGGTGGATCTTTTTGAGTTTGAGGCCAGCCTGGTCTACAGAGCAAGATCCAGGACAGGCACCAAAACTACACAGAGAAATCCTGTCTCGAAAAACCAAAATAAATAAATAAATAAAATAGCGATAGATACTGTTAAAGTCTGTGATAAGAAACTCCAGTGTTGCCTGGTGGTGGTGGCGCACTTAATCCCAGCACTTGGGAGGCAGAGACAGGCAGATTTTTGTGGGTTCAAGGCCAGCCTGATCTACAAAGTGAGTTCCAGGACAGCCAGGATTGTTACACAGAGAAACTCTGTCTCAAAAAACCAAAAACCAAACCAAACCAAACCAAAACAAAACAAAATACCACAGTGTAACAGCCATTGGATTCCCCAGTTACCTGAAGATGTAGTGCAAGTCCCTAAAAGCTCTCAAAACAAAATTTATTGCTTTATTTCTATTTTTAATGCTTTGGTCTGCTTAGTTTAGTTTTATTTTGAGGCTGGGTCTTACTAGGTCCCAGGCTGTCCTCAAACTTTCAATAGTCTTCCTGTATCAGCTTCCGTAATGCTGGGATTACAGGCCTAAACCAACCACACTTGCAAAACAAAATTTGAAAAGAACTTTGTACTGTTAGAGTTCAGCTTTTTAAAAAATATTCTCAGAATTTTGCAAGAATACATACTAAATGGAGCAAGATGTTGATTTCAGAGAGGTTTTGAGATAAAAGCAAGATGAAACTGTCACGGTTCCTCAGATGAAGCTAGAATCAGGCCTCCTAAATAACACTCATTGACACAAAGAATGAGATAGAATATCTGTGCTCATGCACTTGTTACTCAACTTCCCAGTGCTCCAGTGTCTTATTTGTAAACTGAAGGAAGTAATAGTGCTTAACTCATAAGATGTAATAATTAAGTTAATGTATACCTAAACCTTAGAACAGTACCCGTGAGCGTGGGATACAGCTCAGTGACACAACATTTGCCCAGTACCATGTCCCCAAAATGCACATGGCTCATGAGTGACAGCAAAGTATCAGTTAATGTTTTATATAATGACCAAGAAGAACTAGGTGTTTTCTTCAGAATCTTACATGGAAAATCTTCAAGACATTGAAGAGGTTATTAGAGAGATGGCTCCGCAGTTAAGAGCACCGGCTGCAAGCCGGGCAGTGGCGGCACATGCCTTTAATCCCAGCACTGGGAGTGGTGGGGGGAGGAAGAGCCAGGAGGATCTCTGTGAGTTCGAGGCCAGCCTGGTCTACAGAGCGAGTTCTAGGACAGGCTCCAAAAGCTACAGAGAAACCCTGTCTCGATAAACAAAAACAAAAATAAAAAACCAACCAAACAAACAAACGAAAAAGGCAAGAACACTGGCTGCTCTTCCAAAGGACGAGTTTCGGTATCCAGCACCCACATGGTGGTTCACAGTCATCAGTAACACCAGTTCCAGTGGATCCAATGCCCTCTTCTGATCTCTGCAGGCACCAGGCATGTACATGGTATATTTACAAACATTCAGGCAAGCTGGGTGTGATAGTGCACATCTTTATTCCCAGCACTCTGGAGGCAGAGCAGGTGGAGCTCTGAGTTCGAGGTCAGCCTGGTCTACAAATCTAGTTACGGGACAGCCAGGGCTACACAGAGGAATCCTGTCTTGAAAAAAAATCAAAACAAAGCAATAACATACAGGCAAAAAATTATATACATAAAATAAAATAAATCCAAAAACAGTATTGGAGGGGTATGATTTGTGCGCATGTATGTGTATCTGTGATTAAGTAAAGTCAACTAGACTTTTAAGAGCATTGAAAAATAGATGAATCTCAAATTTCTCCAAACAAACACTAGCAGATTTGGTAGGTTAAGCTAAGAATTGCAACCAGAACTGAAAGAGGGTTGTACAAGATCCAACTTGTAGGTAAATGCCAGAGAACTCAACTGAAATAAAAATTTAAAGTGCTGGAGCAGTTTGGGTCTCAGAAATTTTTTGTTTGTTTGTTTTTGTGTTGAAGCAGGATCTCACTAAATAGCCCTGGCTGGCCTGGAATTCACTATATAGTTCAGGTTGGCTTCAAACTCAGAGATCCATCTGCCTCTGCCTCCTGAGTGCTGAGATTAAAGGAGTGCGACACCATGCCTAGCCCTCATAAACTTAAAAGTCATAAGCTGAAGATCTCACTCAAGACTAAAGCTGTAGTTTGGAGAAATTGGTATAAGCAGAATCTAGATAGAATACAACCATCTAGATAGAATGCAAAGGAATGTGAAGGTGCACACACAGGTCTGGGAGGGAAGCTGACAGAGGGCCACCTTGGGGAGGGTGGCACTATGGTCATGTTTTCCTGTCCTTTCTGAACACAACAGAAGAGGGAGCTCCAAATCCTCCGGCTTAGAAAACTGTTGTGACCCACCTTTCCCCCAGAAGCACAGCAAACTGGCCTGCATTTAAACAAGAGCCACAGAAACAAATGAACAAATAGTTACAGTGGACTTTTCAGTACAGAACATTATGAGAGAAAAAGGAAAAGCAGCAGAGCAACACCCATAAGTCATGCAAGCCCCCTAGAAAGACACCTCAAAACAAAGGAAGACACCTTCAAAGCAACAGTTCTCAAGTATGGTTCCTAGATCACAAAGGTCCTTGTGACATGTACAGGGGTCCACAGAGTAAAAGCCATTTCCTTATAATTATTTTCATAACAATATGAAAACATGAATTGTCTTTTGTACTGTGTTGACTTTGCACTTATAACACAAAAGAAAATATCATTGGCTCCTAAGGATGATGTATCAAGATAGTGGCACCAAATTTCACTAGAAGTCACCACATTTTTCATCGCTTACAAGTTTATGGTTTTCTTTTTAAAGCCAGTTTTACATAAGAATGTTCTTAACCAGGCACAAAAGCAACCCCCTCCTCCATCCCCCACCCCCCCCCAGTAATTCCAGTATTTGGCAGGCTGAGGCAGAGGATCTGAGGAAGTCTGAGGCCAGCCTAGAGAGACCCTGTTTCAAAATAAACAACAACAAAAACAAACAAACAAAAAACAAAAGAAGCCCTTGCCAAAAATAACTGATTAATTTTTAAATCTTGACCTTTTAGACATGACCTTTTAAAACTAAATGACAAATGGAGAGTGTGCATGGAGTGTTTCTCCTCTGGTATATAATGAAGAAAGTGAATGCCTATGAGAAACTGCTTATGTAATTGAGTTGCAAGCTCAACTAGATACTGTTTTCATTACACTTCATTTATTTAGTGTATGTATAAGTGCACATGCAATCATATCTGTGTGTGTGGGGTGTGTGTGCACATGCTACAGTGTACATGTGATGGTCAGAGGGTATCTTGAAGAAGATGTTCTCTCCTTCCACCATGTGAGTCCCAGAGATTAAACTCAGATTGTCAGGGTTGGTGGCAAGCACCTTTAACCTAACCATGGAGCTATTTTACAATCCTTTAGCTGCTTTTTAATGGGATATAGCTGCATTGGTGTTTTGCTTGCATGTATGTCTCTGTGAGGATGCCAGATACCCTGGAACCAGAGTTATTGACAGTTGTCAGGTGCCATGTGGATGCTGGGAATTGAACTTGGGTCCTTTGGAAGATCAGCCAGTGCTCTTAACCACGGAGCCATCTCTCTAGCTGAAATATTTTTATTAGGAAAAATATCTTAACAAATTACACTAATCTTGACTAGATATCTAGCAGACTTTACCTTTTGTTTGTTTAGGTTTTTTTTTTTTTTTTTTTTTTTTTGGAGATAGAGTCCCATGCAGCTCAGGCTACTCCCAGACTCATATGTAGTTAAGGCTGCCTTGAATTCCTGATCATCCTGCTTCTACCTCCTGAGTGCTGGAATTATAGGTGGGTGACACCATTCCTAACAGTAAACATTGTGTTAAAAATAAAGTAAGCCGGTCCCTTCAGGAAAGCAACTGGTAGTCAGTGTTGTCTATGATAACATTTCAGTTACCAAAAAGAAAATATATACATATGGTTTCGGGGCTGGAGATAAAGCTCAGTGGTAGAATATAGGTTCAGTATGTACATGGTTCTAGGTTTAATACCTAACACTCTTTCCCCCAAATAGAATTCTGAAACAATTCTATCTGTCCACCATGAATTTGATGCTTCCCAATACTTAGGTTTTTCTAATGAGATTAGTGGTAATACTTAAAAAGATCTGGGAGGAGAGAGATGGCTCAGTGGTTAAGAGCACTGACTGATGTTCCAGAGGACCCGGGTTTAATTCCCAGGCTGTCCAGAGTCTGATCACACCAGGATAAAAAATAAAATAAATAAAAGGAAGAAGGGACCATGTGACCCCTCTCTCCTTTCCTTTAGCTGGGCAGTGGTGGTGCACACGTTTAATCCCAGCACTGGGAAGGCAGAGGCAGGTGGATCTCTGTGAGTTCAAGGCCAGCCTGGTCTACAAAGTGAGTTCCAGGACTGTTACACAGAGAAACCTTGTCTCTAAAAACCAAAAAAAAAAAAAAAGATCTGGGCTGGAGAGATGACTCAGGAGTTGGGAGCACTTGCTCTTCTTGCATGAGATCTGGGTTTGATTCCTAGGGGATTTAACACCCTCTTCTGACCTCTGCTGGCACCAGGCACATACAGACATGCAGGCAAAACACTAATACACATACACATATCTTTAGAAAAAGATCTCTTTTTTTATATGTTTGTGGTGGTTTGAATAAGAATGGCCCCAATGGGCCCATAGAATGCTTAGTCACAAGGAAGTACCACTATTTGAAAAGATTAGGAGGTACGGCCTTGTTGGAGGAAATGTGTCACTGGAGTTTCAAAATTCCATGCTAGGCCCAGAGTCTCTCTCTCAGCCTTCAGATCAGGATGTAGCTCTCAGTTACAACTTCAGTGCCACGTGCACAGCCAGCCATGCTCCCTGCCTTGATGATAATGAACTAAACCTTTTAAACTGTGAGCAAGTCCCCAATTAAATACTTTCTTTTATAAGAGTTGCCTTGGTCTGAGCCGGGCGGTGGTGGCACATGCCTTTAATCCCAGCACTCGGGAGGCACAGCCAGGCGGATCTCTGTGAGTTCGAGACCAACCTGGTCTACAGAGCAAGTTCCAGGAAAGGCACAAAGCTACACAGAGAAACCTCATCTCAAAAAACAAAAACAAACAAACAACAAAAACTACACAAAGAAACCCTGTCTCGAAAAACCAAAAAAAAAAAAGGAATTGCTTTGGTCATGGCAATGTGCATCTTCACAGCAATAGAACAGGACTAAGACAATATTGTATAATGAATATGTCTCAATATTTAGAAGATCTACATGACTCAGTGAATCAATGTTTCCAAATGACCAATGCATGATGTTTCAAAAATCATGCATGGGTAAAAGATCCATTCAAATACAAGATATAACAATGGATTTTCATTATAAAAGAGTGAAAAAATTCATTCACAGATTTTTGGATTCCACACACAAGAAACTACTAATTTCCCAGTTTACATGTTTTATCAGAGAATAAAAATAGCCATAATCCTTTAAAAGGCTATAAAACTATTTTTCCCTTTTGCAACTATGTATCTGTATCATGCCAGGTTTTTAAATACATATTTTAAACAAAACAACATATCAAAACAGAATTTAAAATGAAACAAGTAAGAGAATAAGGCTGCCTTGTATTAAACCAGATATTAAAGAGATTTAAATCTCTTAATAATTAATAATTATAATTAATTAATTATAATTAATAATTAAATAAATATATTTAATAATTTAATAATTAAATATTAAATTATTTAATAATTAAATAAATATATAATATATATTTAATGCTCTCTTAATAATAATTAAATAAATATATAATATATATTTAATACTCTCTTTGATATTTTTTATTTTGGAAGACAGATGCTTTTCATTAAAATATTAGATTAAGGGATCAGAGAGATGACAGTCATTAAAATCATGTACTCAGCCGTGTTGTGGTAGCACAGGTCTTTAATCCCAGCACTTGGGAGGCAGAGTTAGGCAGATCTCTGTGACTTCAAGGCCAGTCTGGTCTACAAAGCAAGTTCCAGGACAGCCAAAGCTGTTACACAGAGAAACCCTGTGTCGAAAAAAACAAACAACAAAAACCATGTACTCCAGGGTGGAGAGATGGCTTAGAAGTTAAGAGCACTGACTGCTCTTTCAGAGGACTTGGGTTCAATTCCTAGCACCATATGGCAGCTCATAACTGTCTGTAACTCCAGTTCTAGGGGACCCAACACCCTCACACAGACATACATGCAGGCAAAACACCAATGCACATAAAGTAAAAATAAATTATAAAAGAGCAAAAACAAAAACAAAACATGTACTCTTGCAAAGAACCTGAGTTCAGTTTCCAGGACCTATATCAGAGGGCTCACAAGTAACTCCAACTCCAGGGGATCTAACACCTCTGGCTTCTGAGGCCGCCTATACTCACTTGCACATACTTAAAAAAAAATTATGTTGACCTTTTATTTTCAACTTTTTAAATAATAAAGTTTAAAAATTTTTAAGTTTTGAATAATAATAAAAATATATCTTTAAAAATATATTAGGTTAATATTTAGTGAATATATGACTCTCTTTTCATGAATTCATAAATTCTTTTACCTTTCTTAGTTTTAATTCCTACATGACAATATTAACAAGATAGATTTTACACTAACAAGAGCTCTTTGAGATTGTGATGTGTGTGTTTTTTCAGTGCAAGGGAACAAACACAGGGTATCATGTATATATTAGACAAGTTTTCTACCACTGTGGTACATCCCTCTCCCGCCAATAATGTAAAAGAATCTTAAGACCAAAATAAAAGATAATTGCTGAAAACTATAAATTAGAATTAGGAAAAATCCAGAAGAGTAATTGGAAAGAAAAAGAAGTTTTGAAAACATTGAAGACAAACCTCCAGAAATAAAGTTTAAGTTGAATTAAAAGGCCATTTTAGAAATGAAGACTAAAGAATGAAAACAAGGAATGTGGGAAGATGGATCAGTAGACAAAGAGCTTGCCATGAAGCACCAGGACTTGAGTTTAATCCCCATCATCCATTAAAAAAAAAAAATCAGGCATGGAGGCTAGTACCTGTCATTCCAGTGCTGGGAAGGTGGAAACAAGAAGACTTTTGGGGCTTGCAAGCCAGCCTGTCTTGCTGAATGAGCAAGACACAAGTTCAATGCAAAATCCTATCTCAAAAAAATGAGTACTTGAAGAATATACCCTTTGACAACCTCTGGCCTCCACACACATGCATGCACACCTGTACAACACACATATACATAAAAAGAGAGGAAAGCATAAAAACAACAAGAAAAAGCAGAGTGCTAGTGGGGAATGTCTTTAATCCCAGAACTTGAGAGGCAGAGGCAGGCAGATCTCTGTGAGTTCGAGGCCAGCCTGGTCTATAAAGCAAGTCCCAGGACAACCAGGATTACACAGAGAAATCCTATCTCAAAATAAAAAAAAACAAAAACAAAACAAAAGAACAAAAAAATTTAAAATAATAGGACAGTTCTACTTCTGACTATATTTTTTATCCAAACAACTGAAAGCAAGGGCTGAAACACATTCTTGTACCTCAGTATTCACAGAAGCATTATACATAATTAGCCCCAAAGTAGAAAAAATGCCAATGTTTGTCCATGGACTGATAAGCAAAATATGTAATATACATAAAAAATCTGGTTAGACTTAAAAAGGAAATCCTGATATATTCTATAGCACAGGTGACTTTGAATAATTTATGCTAAATCAAATAAGCCATGCACAAAGGACAAATTCTGTATTCTATTTGTACATGGTGTACTGCCTTGCATGAGCCCCAAAGCAATAGGACACCTACTGATAGACTAAAACCTCTGAAACCATGAGCTAAAATAAGCCTTATCTCCTTATAAGTTAATTTATTTTAATTACTCATTACAGTAATGGGAAGATAATTAATGTAGTGGGAAAAACTATTTGCTAAATATGTACTCCGATAAATAATTAGTATCTATCCAAAATATACCAAAAACTCTTTAAGTTCAACAATAATAAAATAATTTTTTAAACTGGAAATAAGCAGAAATACTTGGACAAATAATTCACCCAAAATACACGTGTGTGTGTGTGTGTGTGTGTGTGTGTGTGTGTGTGTGTGTGTGTCAAAAACTGAAAACTGTTCAACATCTTAAGACATTAGGAAATAGCAAATTGAAAAAAATGAGATACCACTGCATGTTAAAATTGCCAAAATCTAAAATACTGACACTAAATGTTAATAAGATTGTGGGGCAACTGGAATTTCATTGTTGGCTAGCATGAAAATGCTACAGACACCAGTGAAGACAGTTTGGCTTTTTTTTTTAAAACATAAAAATAGGTTATAATTCAAGAGTCCAGGGCTATTTGAAACAGGAAAATATTTTCTCTGTAGAAAATAGTAAAAATGATAACATTTCCCAATAAGCCCTTTTAAGCCAAATAATAGCTGAATTATACATATAAATATTGATTAGATTCTGGGATACAGAAGAAACCTCTCTTCATCTGTTCAGAGAGCTATGTTTTACTTAAGCTGTGTAAGTGAGATTCCTATTCATCTTCCCCTTCACTGTTTGATTTAATGGCAGACATTTTTCTTTTTTCTTTTTTTTTAAACTGATATTTTTTCCTCTTTATTTTATTTTATAATACCATTCAGTTCTACATATCAGCCATGGGTTCCCCTATTCTCCCCCCTCCCACACCCTCCTCTTACTCCCAGCCTACCCCCCATTCCCACCTCCTCCAGGGCAAATCCTCCCCCGAGGACTGCGATCAACCTGGTAGACTCAGTCCAGGCAGGTCCAGTCCTTTCCTCCCAGACTGAGCCAAGTGTCCCTGCATAAGCTCCAGTTTTCAAACAGCCAACTCCTGCAATGAGCACAGGGCTTGGTCCCACTGCCTAGTTGCCTCCCAAACTGATCAAGCCAATCAACTGTCTCACCTATTCAGAGAGCCTGATCCAGTTGGGGGCCCCTCAGCCTTTGGTTCATAGTTCATGTGTTTCCATTCATTTGGCTAATTTTTTTCAATAATTGAGTAGAACTGAAATTTATTATAAGCCACAGTCGTCCTAAGGACCTCCATACTATATATATATAGCCTCTATGGTTCTATGGGCTGTGATCTGATTGTTCTTTAATTTATATCTAGAATCCACTTATGAGTGAGTACATACCATGACTGTCTTTCTGGGATTGGGTTACCTCACTCAGGATGATTTTTTCTAGTTCCATCCATTTGCCTGCAAATTTCATGCTTTCATTGTTTTTCTCTGCTGAGTAGTACTCCATTGTGTATATGTACCACATTTTTTTCATCCATTTTTCCATTGATGGGCATCTAGGTTGTTTCCAGGTTCTGGCTATTATAAATAGTGCTGCTATGAACATAGCTGAGCATGTATCTTTATGGTATGAATCAGCATTCCTTGGGTATATGCCCAAGAGTGGGATGGCTGGGTCTTGAGGTAGTTCGATTCCCAATTTTCTGAGAAACCGCCATACTGATTTCCACAGTGGTTGTACAAGTTTGCACTCCCACCAACAGTGGAGGAGTGTTCTCCTTGCTCTGTATCCTCTCCAACATAGACTGCCATTAGTGTTTTTGATCATAGCCATTCTGACAGGTGTAAGGTGGTATCTCAGAGTGATTTTGATTTGCATTTCTCTGATGACTAAGGATGTTGACCATTTCCTTAAATGTCTTTCAGCCATTTGAGATTCTCCTTTTGAGAATTATGTTTAGCTCTGTAGCCCATTTTTTAATTGGATTGTTCAGTATTTTGATGTCTAGTTTCTTGAGTTCTTTATATACTTTGGAAATCAGTCCTCTGTCAGATGTGGGGTTGGTGAAGATCTTTTCCCATTCTGTAGGCTGTCTTTTTGTCTTACTGACCATTTTTTTTTTTGCCCTAGAAAACCTTCTCAGTTTCAAGAGGTCCTACTTATTAATTGTTGCTCTTAGTGTCTGTGCTACTGGTGTTATATTTAGGAAGTGATCTCCTGGATCAATGCATTCAAGAGTACTTCCTACTTTCTCTTCTATCAAGTTCAGTGTAACTGGATTTATGTTGAGGTCTTTGATCCACTTGGACTTGGGTTTTGTGCATGGTGACAGATATGGATCCATTTGCAATCCAGTTATGCCAGCACTATTTGTTGAAGATACTTTCTTTTTTCCATCGTATAGTTTTGGCTTCTTTGTCAAAAATCAGGTGTTCATATGTGTGTGGATTAATGTCAGGGTCTTCAATTCAATTCCATTGGTCCATATGTCGGTCGGCTTTTATGCCAGTACCAAGCTGTTTTTATTACTATAGCTCTATATAGTAGAGCTTGAGGTCAGGGATGGTGATGTCTCCAGAGGTTGCTTTATTGTACAGGATTCTTTTAGCTATCCTGGGTCTTTTGTTTTTCTATATGAAGTTGAGTATTGTTCTTTCCCAGTCTATGAAGAATTGTGTTGGGATTTTGATGGGGATTGCATTGAATCTGTAGATTGCTTTTGGTAATTTTTACTATGTTAATCCTACCTATCCATGAGCATGGGAAATTTTTCCATTTTCTGTTATCTTCTTCAATTTCTTTCTTCAGAGACTTGGAGTCCTTCACATGTTTAGTTAGTGTTACCCCAATGTATTTAATATTATTTGTGGCTATTGTAAAGGGTGATGTTTCTCTGATTTCTTTCTCAGTCTTTTTATCATTTGTATATAGGAGGACAACTGATTTTTTTTGAGTTGATCTTGTATCCTGCCACATTACTGAAGGAGTTTATCAGCTGTAGGAGTTCCCTGGTAGAATTTTTGGGGTCACTTATGTATACTATCATATTGTCTGCAAATAGTGAGACTTTGACTTCTTCCTTTCCAATTTGTATCTCCTTGATCTCTTTTTGTTGTCTTATCACTCTAGCTAGAACTTCAAGTACTATATTGAATAAATATGGAGAGAGTGGACAGCCTTGTCTTGTTCCTGATTTTAGTGGAATCGCTTTGAGTTTCTCTCCGTTTAATTTGATGGTGGCTGTTGGCTTGCTGTAAATTGCCTTTATTATGTTTAGATATGTTCCTTGTATTCCTGATCTCTCTAAGACCTCAATCATGAAGGGGTGTTAGATTTTATCAAAGGCTTTTTCAGCATCTAATGAGATGATCATGTTTTTTTTTTTGGTTGGTTGTTGTTGTTTGTTTATATGGTGTATTACATTGACAGATTTTTGTATGTTGAACCATCCTTGCATCCCTGGGATGAAGCCTACTTGGTCATGGTGGATAATTTTTTGATGTGTTCTTGGATTCGGTTTGCCAATATTTTGTTGAGTATTTTTGCATCCAATGCTCATGAGGGAGATTGGTCTGTAATTTTCTTTCTTTGTTGCATCTTTGTGTGGTTTGGGTATCAGAGTAACTGTAGCCTCATACAAAGAGTATCATACCAAATAATGTTCTTTCTGTTTCTATTGTGTGGAACAATTTGAAGAGTATTGGAATTAGCTCTTCTTTGAAAATCTGGTAGAATTCTGTGCTGAAACCATCTGATCCTGGGCTTTTTTTGGTTGGGAGACTTTTAATGACTTTCTATTTCCTTAGGGGTTATTGGTCTATTTAAATAGTTTATCTGGTCTTGATTTAACTTTGGTATGTGGAACCTATCCAGAAAACTGTCCATTTCTTTCAGATTTTCCAATTTTGTGGAGTACAGGTTTTTGAAGTATGACCTGATGATTCTCTGGATTTCTTCATTGTCTGTTGTTATCTCTCCCTTTTCATTTCTGATTTTGTTAATTTGGATGCTCTCTCTCTCTGCCTCTTGGTTAATTTGGATGGGAGTTTATCTATCTTGTTGATTTTGTCAAAGAACCAACTCTTTGTTTTGTTGATTCTTTGAATTGTTCTCTTTGTTTCTGTTTCATTGATTTCAGCCCTCAATTTGATTATTTCCTGGCATCTATTCCTCCTAGGTGAGTTTGTTTCTTTTTGTTCTAGAGATTTCAGGTGTGCTGTTAAGTCATTAGTATGAGATTTCTCCAACTTCTTTATGTGTGCATTTAGTGCTATGAATTTTCCTTTTAGTACTGCTTTCATAGTGTCCCATAAGTTTTGGTATGTTGTACTTTCAGTTTCATTGAATTCTAGGAAATCTTTAATTTCTTTATTTCTTCCTTGACCCATTGGTGCTTCAGTTGGGCATTATTCAGTTTCCATGAGAATGTGGACTTTCTAGTTTTTGTTGTTGTTGAAATCTAACTTTGGAGCATGGTGGTCTGGTAAAATATAGAAGGTTACTCCAATGTTTTTGTATCTGTTGAGATTTGCTTTGTGACCAAGCATGTGGTCAGTTTTCGAGAAGATTCCATGGGGTGCTGGGAAGAAAGTACATTCTTTTGTGTTAGGGTGGAATGTTCTGTAGATATCTATTAAGTCCATTTAAGTCATAACATCTGTTAGGCCTTTTATTTCTCTGTTAAGTTTCAATTTGGTAGACCTGTCCATTGGTGAGAGTGGGGTATTGAAGACTCCCACTACTAGTGTGTGGTGTTTGATGTGCAATTTAAGCTTTAGTAATGTTTCTTTTACAAATGTGTGTGCCTTTGTATTTGGGGCATAAATGTTCAGAAATGAGACTTCATCTTGGTGGATTTTCCCTGTGATAAATATGTAATGTCCTTCCTGATCTCTTTCGATTGGTTTTAGTTTAAGTCTATTTTATTAGATATTAGGATAGCTATGCCAGCTTGTTTCTTAAGTCCATTTGATTGGAAAGCCTTTTCCCAGCCTTTTACTCTGAAGTAGTGTCTGCCTTTGAAGTTTAGGTGTGTTTCTTGTATGCAGCAGAAGGATGGATCTTGTTTTCATACCCATTCTGTTAGCCTATGTCTTTTTATAGGTGAGTTGAGACCATTGATACTGATGGATATTAATGACCAGTGATTGTTATTTTCTGGTGGTAGTGTTGTTTCCCTTCTTTGGAATTTGTTGGTGTGGGATTATCTATAGCCTGAGGTTTCATGAGTGTGTTTAATTTCCTTAGGTTGGATTTTTCCTTCTAGTGCTTTCTGTAGAGCTAGATTTGTGGATAGTTATTGTTTAAATCTGGTTTTATCATGGAATATTTTGTTTACTTTGTCTATGGTGATTGAGTTTTGCTGGGTATAATAGTCTGGGTTGGCATCTGTGGTCTCTTAGTGTCTGCACATAACGTTGTCCAGGACCTTCTAGCTTTCATAGCCTCCATTGAGAAGTATGGTGTTATTCTTATGGGTCTGCCTTTATATGTTACTTGGCCTTTTTCCTTTGTGGCTCTTAATATTTTTTTTCTTTGTTCTATATGTTTAGTGGTTTGATTATTATGTGGCAAGTGGCCTTTTTTTTTTTTTTTTTTTTTTTGATCCAGCCTATTTCGTGTTCTGTAAGTTTCTTGTATCTTCATAGGTATTTCTTTCTTTAGGTTGGGAAAGTTTTCTTCTATGATTTTGTTGAATATATTTTCTGTGCCTTTGAGTTTGTATTCTTCTCCTTCTTCTATCCCTATTATTCTTAGGTTTGGTCTTTTCATGGTGTCCCAAATTTCCTGGATGTTTTGTGTTAAGGCACTTTTGGCTTTAGTGTTTTCTTTGACTGACGAATCTATTTTCTCTATTGTGTGTTCAACATCAGAGATTCTCTTTTCCATCTCTTGCATTCTGTTGGTAATGTGCTGCGGGCCGCTGGAATATCATAAGAACTCAGCTGGCTATGACAAAGTCACTACCTGGAGGAATCGGGGAATTCCTCCAGAGGAAGCCAAATCCCAAGGAGTTTTTGGTGTTACTTGGCTTGTTATAATCAGCTGTGTTCTGTTATGAAAATCATGTGTGCCTTCATTCTCTAGACATACACATTCCAGGCATTTGGAGAACAGCCTCAGGAAAGGCTTTCTCTGGAATCAGATATCTCCCCTAGCCACTTTCAAGGACTAAAGGAGACATCACCCAGGTGGTCACCCAATTTCCGAGGATTAACAGTGATAACAACCCACAGGTGAATCTCCTGACTTAAGGTAAATTCCACAAGGGGACACCGCCTAGGTCAGGTAGACATTAAGTAATAGCTTTACACAATTTAGCTCAGACCCCTCCTTTCTTACAGCCTTACTAACTTTATAGACCTCTAACTACTTACCTAACCACTTCTAGGAATATTTAGATAACCTTCTGTGCTAACAGCTATGCTCAGCCAGAACTCCCAGTTCAAGCCTCCCTGTAATTATCATTATTGGTAGCATCCGGCCAGGTCCATCACCAGATGGAGGAATGTACCTTATCAGAGATACCTCTGTACTCTCTAAGAACAGACTTAAGCATCCAGGCTACCTGTTTGAGAAAGCCTGGTGGATGTGCTAATTAAGCTTAACTTCCTCCTTTCCCAAATCTTACCTCCAGTTCCAGATCTCCCTTAACTATCACCAGAGGCATCTACCTGTACACAGGTTGCCTAGAGACTGAGCACACTTTCCCCCACCCTGCAGAAAAACGGCAGAGAGCTTGGACAGATAGGAGCCACAGGAAAAAAGAAGACAGTTTTATTTTCTCCCATTGACCTAACAACTTATAGATTTTTAACATCTTTTACCAAACACATTTAAGATTATAGTTGTGCACATAAGATCCCTCTTCTTAGATATTACCCATATTTAGCCTTTAGTTAATTCATTAGTCACTTCCCCTTTGGGTCACAAATGGTAATTAACAACTAGTGCCCCTCTTTGTAATTCTTATCAACCCTCCATTTGATCCTGATATCGGACAATCACTGCCTGAGGAAGTTCAGGCTGAGTGTCCTGGGTGGAGGGGAGGGTTGTGATTTTGGGGAGATATATAACTGTAAAGCAGAGGACAAAGAAGAGAAAAGAGAATGGAAGAACTAGATGGGTAAGAACTTGAGAGGAACAAACTGAGATGGGGAAGAAGTAGATTGAAGGGCTACAAGAGAGTACTAGAGGAATGAGATGAAAGATGAGAAAGAGCCAGATGGGGAAGAACAAGATGAGGTAGAACGAGAAGAGGAGAGAGGAGACGGGAGAGGAGATGATATGGGAAGGAACAAGATGGATGAGAACCTAGAAGGGGCAGAACCAGATGAAGGAATTAAGATAGAACCTAGAGGGGATCGCAGACAAGTGTAGAGAAAAATCAGGCTAAAGATGACCTAAATATGAGAACAAAATATAAGCTTATAACTGTCACAGAATAATAAAGTATATGGACTAGGAGTTTCATATACATAGATTCATTTCTCATCAAAGATTAATTATCAGCTGGTTGTAGATTCTTCCCGGACCCTGGGAGGGGACTATCGAGGGGCTGGATCCCCATAGTCCTCGATAGTTATGCGTGCATCTGTAGTTCCTATTTGTTTAGATTTTCTATTTCCAGCATTCCCTCAGTTTGTGTCTTCTTTATTGTCTCTATTTTGATTTTCAAATCATGAACTGTTTCCTTTCTTTGATTTCTTCCAATTTTTTTGTTTGCTTTTTCTTCCATTTCTTTGAGGGAATTTTTCATTTCCTCTTTAAGGGAGTTTTTCATTTCCTCTTTAAGGAAATTTTTCATTTCCTCTTTAAGGGCCTCTATCATCTCCTTGAAGTCATTTTAGGATTGATTTCTTCTGCTTTTTCTGCGTTGGTATGTTCAGGTCTTGCAGGTGTAGAACCACCAGATTCTGATGGTGTCATATAGGTCTTTATATTGTTGCCTGTATTTTTGCACTGGCGTCTAGTCATCTCTTCCTCCACTTGGTGCAGATGGTGTCTGTGTCTGAGGGTGCCTTTCTTGTTCTAATTGATAGTCTTGATCCACTGGGAGTTCTTGGTCCAATCGGTACTGTTGGGCTCTGTTTCTCCGAGAGCAGCTTAGTCCAATTGATGTTAGTGGGTTCTGTCTCAGGGAGCAGCTGTTCCCAATCGGTGCAGGGTGGGCTAATGGTTCCAGTGGTTGTTGGTGTCACATGGGATGGTTTTCTTGGTGAGGGGGCAGGGAAAGAGGCCGCTGTCTGGTCCCTCGGGCTCCAATGGTTGTTCCCAGTCAGTGCAGGTTGGGCTTATGACTCCAGTAGTTGTTGGGTTTGCAGGGGCTGTTCCCAGTTGGTGTAGGGTGGGCTTATGACTCTGGTGATCTGGTTTGGTGGCTGAACGGCTCCTTCTCTTGCATTCTCTGGTCGTGATCTGCTCGCTTGCCAACTCCTCAACTGATCTTGTTTCCCAGTTTGGCATTTTTAAAAAGCTGGATATTCCTTTCATGGTTGCCAAAACTTGGAAGCAACCAAGATGTTCTGAATACTTAAATATATAAGTAAACCATGGTATATCCACATGGTATATGGAACACATTTAGCTATAAGAAGGAGTAACCAGAACATGTAAAGAAATGGAAGGACTCTTTTCTTTGTAGTGCTCAGGTTGAACCTATGGTCTTATGCACACAAAACAAGTGTTCTACTACTCAGATTTATTCCCAACCTTTTGTTTGTTTGTTTGTTTGAGACAGGGTCGTATGTAGCCTAGGCTGGCCTTGAACTCCTGAGCCTCCTGCTACCACTTCCCAAATATTGTGATTATAAATATGTGCCACCATACTCAGCTGGATAGGGAATAACCTTAAGTATATATTGTTATGTGAAAGACACCAGCCTGTTATATAGTGTGTGATTCCAACTTCATAACATTCTGAAAAAGGCAACAGTGAAAGTATCATTGATTTACTTATATATTTACTTATTTAGAACATCTTGTATGCTTCCAAGTTTTGTCAACCATGAATAAGATTTCTATAAACATCTGTGTACAGTATAGACATAAAGTTTCACCTTATGTGAATAAATACCAAAGAGTGTGAGTGCTAGATAATATGGAAAGGAATGTTCAGTGGTAGAGAAAGGCATACTCTATGCACTTGAGAGCCAAGGCAGGAAGATCACAAGTCTGATTAGGCTGTATATTTAGCATAAGACCAGGCCCTGTATCAAGCAAGCAGGCAAGATTAGAGGCTGTCAGAGTTTGGGGTAGGTGAGAAATAGATAGATGAGATCCAGCAGTTATTTATTTATTTTTAACCTTTATTTTTATTTTTTATATACGGGTGTTTTGCCTGTACATCATGTGTGTGCAGTGCCCGCAGAGACCAGAAGAGGGTGTTGAATACCCCTGGGACTAAAATTACAGATGGTGGTAAACTGCCATATGGATTCTGGGAATTGAACCTGAGTCCTCTGTTAGAGCAACCTGCAAGTGCTCTTAACTCCTAAGCCATCTCTCCATTTCCTATTTAATTATTTTAAAGCACTGTTAAAAATCACAGAACTATACAACACAGAGTTGAACCCTAATGTAAACTGTAGACATCAGCTAAAAATGTATCAATATTAGATAAATTATAACAGCTGTATCACACTGAAAGATTATTACTAACAAGGGAAGCTTGAGGATAGGGGATAAATGTAAGTGGAGAAGAGTATATGGGAACTCTGCATTTTATGTTCAAATTCTCTGTAAACCTAAAACTGTCCTAAAAATAAAGTCTTTTAATAAAGAATAATGAATTATTGATACATGCTAAAATATAGATAAACCTCCAAAAATATGACAGACAGAAAAGACATATTATTCCATTTACAGGAAATATCCAGAAGAAGCAAATTCACAAAGAGAGAAATCAGATTATCAGATTAGTGTGATTGCCAGTGGCTATGGAAAGTGGGAAATACAGAGTGATTTCTTTTTCTTTCTTTCTTTCTTTTTTCTTTTTCTTTCTTTTTTTTTTGTTTTTTTGTTTGTTTGTTTGTTTTGAGACAGGGTTTCTCTGTGTAGTTTTGATGCCTGTCCTGGAACTCGCTCTGTAGACTAGGCTGGGCTCAGACTCACAGAGATCTGCCTGCCTCTGCCTCCCGAGTGCTGGGATTAAAGGTGTGCACCACCACTGCCCGGCCAGAGTGATTTTCTTTTTTTTTTTTGGTTTTTTCGAGACAGGGTTTCTCTGTGTAGCTTTGTGCCTTTCCTGGAGCTCACTTGGTAGCCCAGGCTGGCCTCGAACTCACAGTGATCCACCTGGCTCTGCCTCCCGAGTGCTGGGATTAAAGGCATGTGCCACCAACGCCCGGCCCAGAGTGATTTTCTAATAGGTCAATGAAAACATTCTGGAACTACATAGTGGAAATGATTATTGTCCTAGTTAGCATTAACTGTCAATTTAAAGACAGCCTCAGTTAAAAAATTGCCTAGATCAGATTTGCTTGTGGAAAATCTGTGGAGGACTTTATTGATTATTAATTGATGTAGGAGGGCTCTAGGCAGGTTGTCCTTGGCTGAGTAAGAAAGCTAATTAGAAAGCTGAGTAAGAAGCAAAAAGTGAACCAGTAAGCAGTGTTCCTCCACAGTTCCTGCCTCCAGGTCCCTGCTTTGAGTTCCCTCAACAATTAATTGTGACCTGGAAGTATAAGTCACATAAGCCAATAACAAAAAGCAAAGTAGAACAGTTATACAACTCTCCAAATGTACTAAAGAACCTTGACTTGCATACCTTAAAATGGTGATTTTTATAGTATGTGAATATCTTTTTAAAGTACAAAAAAATTGTCCTAACTTTGACTACAGTGTATTGGTAACTTTATGATACATAATAATCTAATGCTCTAAGATTCTTCTATTGTGAGAAAAGCTAAAAGCAATTAGTGATACCATCAATGATCTGCAGAATTTCTCATGGTTTTCACAGTAGCCTCATTTAAAGAATAGACAAAAGGGCACCAGGATTATCATTCAATTAATAAACTGTCACAGAGGCATGTATTCTTTTATGATTTTCATGAGGTGTAGGCTGTAAGAACATGTGCATTTGGTTTTAACCCTCATAAAATGTTAACTGCAAATAGATCAGAGAATTTATCAAACATTGTGTTATCATAGATATTAATAACCCTTGAATAAGGGGTTGGAGAGATGGCTCAGTGGTTAAGAGCACTGACTACTTTTCCAGAGGACCCATGTTCTATTCCCAGCACCCACACGGCAGCTCACTTCAGTTCTAGTGAATCCAATGCCTTCTGGCCTCCTCTGGCACCAGGCACACATGTGGTGCACAGCCACACGTGGTTCACAGACACACATACAGGCAAAGAATTTATAAACATCAAAATATAATACATTTGAGGTACATGCCCCAGTGGGTAAACACTAATTTTAATTGTAAAAACAAAACCTCACTGGGCGGTGGTGGCTCACGCCTTTAATCCCAGCATTCGGGAGGCAGAGGCAGGTGGATCTCTGTGAGTTGGAGGAAGTGGCCCTGGGCTACAGAGTGAGTTCCAGGAAAGGCACAAAGCTACACAGAGGAACCCTGTCTCGGGAAAAACAAACAAACAAACAAAAAACCCTCAAGTAATCTCTCTCTAAAAAGCCTTGAAAACAGAAAGGAGAACAGGGGAGCTGCTGGGGAGTAGGAAGATCAATGTGTGGCAGGCAAGGGGATGGATGGGTGAGAGGAAGAAGTTCACAGAAACAATGGATGCAAATGCCTTAACAAAGCCTATTAATTTCTCTTCTAATTTTTTTTTTTTTTTTTTTTTTTTGGTTTTTCGAGACAGGGTTTCTCTGTGTAGCTTTGCGCCTTTCCTGGAACTCACTTGGTAGCCCAGGCTGGCCTTGAACTCACAGAGATCCGCCTGCCTCTGCCTCCCGAGTGCTGGGATTAAAGGCGTGCGCCACCACCGCCCGGCTCTCTTCTAATTTTTTAAACTAATAAAAATAAAACTAAAGGGAAAAAAGAGAACCATTTACAACTATACTTGGAAATTGAATTAATAACCTATCATAGAGCTTGTTTCTAATGACAATAAAAGCATTTCAAACAAATAAAGCTTTAAAAATGTCTTCAGGAATAAAAGTGAAAAGACCTCCCATTAGCATCAATTATGATAATAACCACAATGGATTAGAACACACCAAATATTCTTGAGTCGATGATTCTGAGAAAGTAAAGCAGCCCTCATTAGTTACCTTTAAAGGGTGTTAATAAATAAACTCACTTTTAAAACTGGGTGAAACAAACAAACAAAAAAATCAAACTTCCATCTTACCTTTCCTACACAACTGGTACCACAACAGCAAAAGGTTGGTGTGGAGATTTTTGTCTTTACAGAATTATTGCAACTAGTAAAGAACAATGGAATTTCTGTAATGCCTAATGAATCAATGGACATGGGCAATCATGTTCAATGGCTACCCAAAATATAAAGAACATTAGGCATTACTGTGGGAGCCCGTTCTGGGGTTCCTCGTGGCTTTACCCAGCAGGTCCGAATAGAGGATGATCAGGACCATGGGCCTGAGTGCAGGTGTCTGAGATGGCCTGCACTTGGCTGTGCTGGGGGAGGAGGTCTTTTGCTCCACCCCTTGGCATCTCTATAAAAACCCTGGGCCAGAGACAGTAGGGGCCTGTTGGAATAGGTTCCAGGCCTTCTCGAGGCTATCCTTTATTTTCTATCTGTTTATCTCCGCAAGATTCTCCGCTATAAATCCTTCTATCTAATATTTCCTGCTGATCGCACTCAAGAAAACTCTGGGAAGCTGTGGGGGTGGTGGGTAAACGCCCCGCACATTACATACTTCCTTACAGAAGTATACAGTGTTATCCATGAAGCAGTTGTGTGAAAAAGACACACACATATCAAACTTGAAGCTGATTAAATCTCATATAACCACTAATTAGGCAGTACAGGAAACAAGAAAAAAATGACAGACATCTTAGGGATAATATAGCAAGTAAAATCCAATTGTAATGAACTCTTCAAAACAAATGATCTAAGTTTCCTCAAATATGATAAAAATTCAAGGAAAAAAGTGGGGGGATATTTAGATAAAATTTAAAACATATATCAGCAAACTAGCATATGCACTTCATATAGATTTTTTAAAAAAAATTATGTCCCCCGGGCTGGAGAGATGGCTCAGAGGTTAAGAGCACTGACTGCTCTTCCAGAGGTTCTGAGTTCAATTCCCAGTAACCACATGGTGGCTCACAACCATCTGTAATGAGATCTGGTGCCCTCTTCTGGCCTACAGTCATACATGCTGTATGCATAATAAATAAGTAAATCTTAAAAAAAATAAATAAATAAAATTATAAAAAAAAAATTATGTCCCAATGGGAAAAATGATAATGCTGGTTAAATACTTGATATTAGGGGAGTTATAGCTAGGCATGGTGGCACACACCTTTAATACCAGCACTCTGGAGACAGAGGCAGATGAAGCTCTATGAGTTCAAAACCAGTCTGGTCTACACAGTGAGCTCAGGCCAAGGCTACATGAATGAGACCTGCCTCAACCTGCACCCCACTCCACAGAGAAGTTATTACTGGGGCTTGAGATGCAATCCAGTGGTAGAGTGCCTAGCATGTATAAGGCTCTGGATTCAATCTTCCTAAACAACGCACGCACACAGGTTACTGCTATACTTAAAGTACAATGTATTAGAAGTCTGAGGTAGTACTTGAGATACTTTATTAGATAAGATCGTGGGAGTAGCCCAGAAAGAAATGTATTCCAGAGAAAATGTAACAATACTGTTACATTTAAAGACATTTTATAGGCAATTAAAAATGAACAGAACAAGCTGTGCAGTGGTGGTGCATGCATGCTCTTAATCCTAGCACTTGGGAGGCATAGGCAGGTGGATCTCTGTGAGTTCAAAGCCAAAAAAGGAGAAGGAGAAGAGAAGGAGAAGGAGAAAGAGAAAGAGAAGGAGAAGAGAAGAAGAGGAGGAGGAGGAGGAAGAGGAGGAGGCTGGAGAGATGGCTCAAAGGTTAAGAGCATTGACTGCTCATCCAGAGGTCCTGAGTTCAATTCCCAGCAACCACATGGTGGCTCACAACCATCTATAATGAGATCTTGCGCCTTCTACTGGCATGCAGGCATACATGCAGGCAGAGCACTGTATAAATAAATAAATATTAAAAAATAAAACAAAATTAATTATGGTCTAGGAAGAGAACTCAGTTTATAAAATTCTTGCCACATAAGTACGAGGACTGGAGTTTGAATCCTGGGTACCCACATAAATGTTGGGCAGATGTGGTGCTCTACTTGCAATTCCAGCACTGGAAAGGTAGAAACAGGTCATCCCAGGAGCAAGTGATTTAGATAGACTAGTCCATTTCATTAGATCTGGGTTCAATGGAGAGAGATACACTACCTCAATGTGGAGAGCAATCGAGGAAGATTTCCAATGTTATCCTCGTTTCTCCACAGACATGTTCACACACCATACAGACATGAAACAAAGAAGTTGCTGTTAAATATTTTAGACTGAATATTTAGTTATTTGAGGAGTTCTTTTCTTTGAAAATACATGACAAGATATTTATGGATGAAATTATATATCTATGATTTGCTTTGAAATAATTAGTGCAGAGGTTTAGGAGTAGGAGGATGGGTAAGGTATGAAAGAAAAAGGATTGACTATGAATTGATAACTGTCGAGGTAAAGTGACAGGAGTTCATTATTCTGTTATCTCTACTCTTGTATACATTGGGAAATAGTCATATAAAAATTATAAAATTGCAGGGCATAGTAACGTGACTTTAATCCCAACACAATTACTATTAACAGATTTCCAGAAATATCCTCTACATATATAAGCATTTTATTTTATTTTATATTTATGTATTTTTTTTTGAGACAGAGTCCCACTATGTAGCTCTGGCTTTCCAGGAATTCACTCTGTAGGTCAGACTGGCCTCAAACTCAGAGATCTGCCTGCCTCTGTCTCCCAAGTACTGGGATTAAAGGCGTGCATCATCACCACCTGGCTAACAGCCTTTTTTAAAAATACATAATTACTCTGCCAAATAATTATCATCAGCAACACATGCTCTAGTACATTTTTGCTTATGCTCTGTTCTTGACCCTATATCATATCATCCAGGTACCATTTTATGTCTATATTCTTCTTTATAGTCATAAAAAATTCTCACTTTCACTTATTTCCTCTCTCAAACATATCATTTTCTCCTCATTCTACCTCAATATGGTTTCCTTCCTCCCTGCTTCCCTGAAACTCTCCTTGCCTAAGTTGTCAATGATGTACAAAGTTGTGTAATGTACAAAGGGCCAGTCTACAAACCTTTTATTTGATCTCTTATATATTTATTAAAGATTTAAAAGTTTTTTATTTGGCTGGGCTTGGTGGCTCACACCATTAATCCCAACACATGGGAGCCTGAGACGGATCCTTGTGAGTTTGGTGTCAGCCTAGTATAAATAGTGAGGTCCTATCTCAAATACACCAATGTGTGTGTGTGTGTGTGTGTGTGTGTGTGTGAGAGAGAGAGAGAGAGAGAGAGAGAGAGAGAGAGTTTAAATGCCATATATTGTTCTAGCTAGAGAACAGAAAAGGTATATGCCTTCTCCCACAAAAACCATTATCTTTCTCTCTCTCTTTTCTCTCTCTTCTCCTCTCTCTCTCTCTCTCTCTCTCTCTCTCTCTCTCTCTCTCTCTCTCTCTCTCTCTCTCTCTCTCCCTTCCTTTCTTTCTTAAGACTAGATCTCAAATGTGTGGATTCAGTCAGTCCTTGTACCTCAGCCTCCCTAGTAGCTGGGATTACTGGCATGCACCACTATGCCTAGCTTTGTGCCTCTCTATCCTCAATATCAAGGTGAATCAATACTATAAAAATATTTTAATAGAAGGGGAGACACAGATGTATACCAAGCCAATGAAATTTATTATATCTGACTTGTAAAATAGGGGGTTTGCAATAGTTTTGAAAAGAAAATATATGCTGTGTTGAGGATGTTGCCCAATTGGTAGAATGCTTGCCTATCATGCACTAGACTTGACTCCTCAGAACTGCACAAGACTGGGTATAGTATCAAGTTTGAGGCCAGCCTGGGTCACATGATAACCTGTCTCATACAAACATATATATTTATATATATGAAAGGTCTGCCTCAATTTATATATACATTAATCAAACTATTATCTTTGGCTACAGAAAATTAGTATCTTCTTTATCATTCATGTAATATTTGACTTACCATCATGCACTAATTTTTATAACTTAAAAACAATTATTAAATTATTAATTAAAATCCCAATATTTTCTTGTTTTATAAATGAAAAAAGTAGAGGAAGCAGGAAAGAAGTACTTGTTATGGTTATAGCACAGGCTTTGGAATAAGTCTTGGATTAATAAACCCTGTCTGTACCACCAGCTCTGTGACTCTGGGAAAGAGTCTAATCTAACTTTATTGATTTGTAAAATGGGAACTATAACAGCATCTGCCTAGTAGGCTTGTTCTGGTAAGGCATTTAACACAATGAGTGGCAATAATGATACAATAAACTTATTAGGGAAGTAAGAGTTTAATAAGGAATATAGAATACCTTCCCAGCTTTCTTCCTTCTTAGACACTCAGAAAGTAACCTATGTGAGTCAAACCCTGTCAGAGGCAGAGTTCAGCATCACTCAGTATTACCTTTAGGATGAAGGCAGGGCCGGGGCACTGAGCTAAATGATTGAGGGATTGCTTAGTATTTCATTTCACATAAAGCCTCTCTGAGCTTTTAAAAGGGAACATCCAGATTGACCAAAGAAAGGCTGTAGTTCTTGAGGTTCTTGAGAAAGGATGATGGAATGGGGGTGTCCTTTCCCAATGCATCGCAACCTGGGAAAGCCCTCCTACGCAGGCAGTTTAAGCGACTACCAAAATAAACACCCCTTGTGCCTCCTCAGCAGCGCCCACCACCACCGTTGTCCTTCCCAACACTGCCCTTCTCTCAGCATTTCCTTCCACTAATGGAGACTTCTTTCTGTCAAATGCTGCCACTTGCCACAAGGTCCGTTCCTGCCTGTTAGTCCTCCACACTCTCTTCCTTCAACTTCTCATCCTCTGCCTCCGACTATCCAGTTACTTCACCTTCGGCACCTCAGTGTAACCCTTCTGCCTCAGTTTCCTCTTTGGTGGCCTCAGGAACTGTTCCTCTGCAGTTCCCTTGGCTCTACCTTGGGCTCCCGAGGATTCCACCACAGCTTCCTCTCCGCCTCTGACCCACGCTCCCGACCCACACCCTCCCGGCTAGGCCCTACCGGGCTGCTCCAGGGTCAGCGCCCCCAGGCGGCGGAGGCCCTCCTCGTCCAGATCCCACTGCTCCGCCATTCGCGCCCGCCGCTCACCTGCCACGGCTCGCGAGACCGCCCCGCGCTCGCCAGACCACGCCCCCTCGCGCCAGGCCCCGCCCCGCCCCAGGCCTCGCCCCTCCCACTCGCTGAGGACCTTGGTTCTCTAGGTGCCGTTAAGAGGGCGGGTCGCGCGCCCGTCCGCCTGCCACAGAAGTTAGGACCATGGTATGGAGCCCGTCCCTGAGAAGGGCGCCAAAACCACTGAGGTGGCGAACGGGGGGGAGTTGGTGCCCGGCACGAAGGCCTCGGGAATAGGGAGCTGACTCTGGGATATGAGGGTCGGGAGGCGGCTCTGGTTTAGAAGAATCTGGGGAGGGTGTGTATGAGGGAGTAGTGGAGAGAACGTGCTGCCTTGAGGGATGAACTGACTGCTTCTTCTCCAGCACTGAGGATTTGAGGGGCGCCAGGTTTGAGGGGTGGAGGGGGTGTGTCTCTCTGAAGGATGGAGGCCCTTGTACCTTAAAGCCCATGTTCGTTCTAGACACTGAGCAAGACGGGAAGGACCTTTAAAGGGGAAATCCAGAGCTGACAGTTGTGGGGGCGGGGCAGATTTTGGAGGCCTGCTGGGAACTCCTGAAGGTCAGGGAACTTGGCTCTGAGGAGTTCCTGTCTTCAGGGCACTGAGGTCCTGTCGCTCTAATTTGATTTGGAAGAAGGGTGTATGGAAATGAGATGCTCTTTGGGATGGAGTTGGGGTGACTAAAAACGGTCCTACTTCCTGTAGTCGGTCTAGCAAGAAGCCGTTTTTTTCAAGTACTATAGGTTTCCCAATCTGCTAATGACCGGAGGCTCTCACACCGCCAGAATAAGTCCTTGAACAGTCTTTGGGGAAGAAAGCTCTGGGAAGAACAGCTACATTCCTAACTTTTACCAGGAAGCATCCCTTGAGAGCCCTCCCATGGGGGACACATGTGGAAGCAAATACCAAGTCCTTGTTCTTTAATAAGCAGAGCTCAGCCTCCAAGGAGCAGGTTTACTTTAGCATCCAAGTATGTCAAAATCGGCATAGACACGTATGTCTGGTGATAATGTAATTCTGACATTTGCAGGAAAATGGATGGAACTGGAGATAAAATTCCCTTGTGTATATCTACTACTACATTTCCTTCATCCATCTGTGGATGGGCTTCTAATCTGGTTCCATATCTCGGCTTTTATGAATAGTGCAGTAATAAAAATGCATATGCAACTGTAGCTATGGCATGCTTTATCTATGGATATTCTTTAGGTATGTCGTGGTTAATCTTCATGGCCAACCTGACCAGAGTTGGAATTACCTAAGAGGCACTTTTCTAGGTGTATCTGTGAGACTATTTCTAGAGAAATTTAAACAAGGAAGGAAGAGCCGCTCTGAATGTGGCAGCACCATCTCATCATGGTCTATGGTAGCTGCCTGAATAAAAAGGAGGAAGGACCATCAGCATTCTTCTGCTTTCTGGTCTTCCCAGATGTGAGGAGTCCTAGCTTCATGCTTCTGCTTCCGTGAACTCTGTCACACCTCTCTGCCCTGCTGGACTGAATGCTTTTAAACTGTGAGCCAAAACAAATCCTTAAGTTACTTTTACTATTATAATATGTGTATGTGTGGGTGCTGCATGCACATGCCATGGAACACATGGAGAGGTCAGAGGACAACTTTTGGAGTCAGTTCTTTTCTTCCAGTTTGACATGGGTCCCAAGGATTAATAAACTCAGGTCACCAGGCTTGTACAGTAAGTGCCTTACCCACAGAGCCATCTGGTGGCCCCTTAAATTGCTTTATACAAATATGAAGTATTTTGTCACAGCATTGAGAAAAATAACTAATACAAGGTATATATATCCATGAGTAGTATTAGTTGAGTGGTGTAATTGGATCATATGGTATTTCTATGTTTAATTTTTTTTAAAGATTTATTTATTATGTATACAGTGTTCTGCCTGCAGGCTAGAAGAGTGCACTAGATCTCATTACAGATGGCTGTGAGCCACCATGTGGTTGCTGGGAATTGAACTCAGGTCCTCTGGAAGAACAGCCAGTGCTCTTAACCATTGAGCCATCTCTCCAGGCCCTATGTTTACTTTTTTAGAATCCTCCATACAGATTTCTGTAGTGGCAGCCCCATTTTAGCATTTGTTGTTGTTTTGTTGTTGTTGTTATTGTAAAATTTAATTTTATCACTTTTTTTTTTTTTTTTTTTGGTTTTGGTTTTTCAAGACAGGGTTTCTCTGTGTAGTTTTGGTGCCTGTCCTGGATCTCGCTTGTAGACCAGGCTGGCCTCGAACTCACAGAGATCCGCCTGGCTCTCTCTGGGATTAAAGGCGTGCAGCAGTTTTATCACTTTTATTGTTTATGCGTATGTGCATATGCACATGATGTGTGTGGGTGCTCTTGGAGGCCAAAAGAAGGTGCTTCATTCCCTAAAGCTGTAGTTACAGGTGGATGTGAGGTGCTCAACATGAGTACTAGGAATTGAGCTACAGTCCTCTGGAAGAGCAAAACATGTTTGTTTATTTGTTTTAGTTTTTTGAGACAGGGTTTCTCTCTGCTGGGATAAAAGGTGAGCATTACCACCACCCAGCAAAAAAAAAGTTCTTAACCATTGAGCCATCTCTTAAGCCCCAATTTGGTGTTGTTTTCTTGAAGGATAGTCATTCTGACTCAGTGCGATGGACTTTTAGTGCAGTTTTAATTAGAGTCTTAGGGTGTTGAACACTTTCTCAAATAGTTACTGGCCATCTTATCTGACCCTTTGAAGAACTATCACTTCAGTTCTATTTATTGACCCGATGACTTGTTTTTTAGGTATTTGAATTTTGGAGTTTTTTTTTTTTAATTATTCTTTTTTTTTTCTTTTCTTTATTTATTTATTATGTATACAGCATGTATGACTGCAGGCCAGAAGAGGGCACCAGATCTCATTACAGATGGTTGTGAGCCACCATGTGGTTGCTGGGAATTGAACTCAGGACCTCTGGAAGAGCAGTCGGTGCTCTTAGCCTCTGAGCCATCTCTCCAGCCCCCCTGGAGTTTTTTTTTTTTTTTTAAGATTTTATGTATATATATTAAGCCAGATGTGGTGGCACAGGCCTTTGATCCCAGCTCTTGGGAGGCAGAGGCAGGCAGATCTCTGAGTTTGAGGCCAGCCTGGTTTAAAAAGTGAGTTCTAGGCATGCAGGTAATGCACATATATATGTGCAAGCAAAACACATAACTTTTTTGTTGTTGTTTTGTTTGTTGAGACAGAGTTTTTCTGCAAAACCCTGACTCTCACTATATAGCCCTGGCTAGCCTGGAACTCACAGAGATAAGAGATAAGAAATCCACCTGCTTCTGCCTCCTGAGAACTGGAATTAAAGATGTACATCACCAGAAGGCTGATTTACCGTGTGTGTGTGTGTGTGTGTGTGTGGTTTTTCAAGATAGGGTTTCAGTACTGGCTGTATAACAATCCTGGCTGTCCTGGCATCTGCTTTGTAGACCAGACTGACCTTGAACTCACAGAGATCCACCTGCCTCTTCTCCCAAGTGCTAGAATTAAAGGCATGCACCACCACTGCCCAGCTGATTTACCATTTTAATTAAGTATAATTCAGTGATCTTATGTTTTCAGAGTTGTGCAACCACCACCACAAACAACTGTAGAATGTTTTTATCTTTTTTAAAGAAATTTATACCCATTCTTAGTCTCCCAGCCCTAAATAACCATTAATCTACTTTATGTCTCTGTAAATTTGCCTTTTCTCCACATTATGTGCTTTGTTTTTCTTAGCATAACTTTCAAGGTCAATCTATGTTCCTTTTTATTAATAACATTTCAATGAGACAGACCTGGTAGCACACGTCTTTAATTCCAGCACTTGGGAGGCAGAAACAAGTGCATCTCTGAGTTCAAGGCCAGCCTGTTCTACACAGTAAGTTCCATGCCAGACAGGGTTCCAAAGTGAGACCATGTGTAGATGTAACCAATCGTATTATTAAAATAAGAAACACAGAGCCAATGTAAAAGAGAAAGCCGAGAGGTCAGAGCTCAGAGATAAAATCTTACCTCCTGCAGTGCTCCTAGCTTCCCCGAGAGAGGGAGGTACTTCCTGTGTCTCTGTTTAAATAATCTTTCTGTTCTGCCTTCTCATTGGTTGTAAACCCAACCACATGACTGCCTCATCACTGCCTGTAAGTACCGCCCTCCAGGTCTTAAAGGCGTATGTCTCCAATACTGGCTGTATCCCTGAACACACAGAAATCTACCTAGCTCTTCTAACCACCATGCTCTTGCTATGGCTCTAATAGCTCTGACCCCAGGGCAACTTTATTTATTAACATAAAATTAAAATCACATTTCAGTACAAATAAAATATCACCATAACCATGTCTTAAACAAACAAACCAAACCAAACTAACAAACCTACCAAAATAGTTTCAATGTATGGATATATTCCACTTTGTTTATTCATTATCAGTTGATGGACAAATTCAACTGAACATAAATATAAAGATTTATTTTTAGGCTCTGGTTCTATGTATGCTATGTATCTATATGGCTGTCTTTATACCAATAGTACACTGCCTTAATTGATATTGGTGTGTAGTAAGTTTTCAAAATTGGAAGTATGAATCCTAAAATTTTGTTTTTCTTTCTAAAGATTGTTGTAGCTATCTTCTGGGTCCTTTTCTAAGATAGCTGGGATTTTCATCAGAATTGTGTTAAATTTATAGATTAGTTTGGAGAATATCACCATATTTTTAGACAGGGTCTTGTTGTGTAGCTCAGTTTAGCCTAGAACTAGCAATCTTCCTGCCTTAACCTCTCAAATTCTAGGGTTATAATGTGGACCATCATGCTTAACTTGAGTATTGTCATCTCCATATTAAATTTCTCAAGTGAACCCATTTTTCCATGTATTTGAGTATTTTAAAAGTTTCTTTCAACAGGGGTTCATTAGGAGATGGTTCATCAGTAAAATGTTTGTTGTGCAAGAATGAGGATCTGAGTTCAAGCCTCAACACCCACATAAAAAGCTAACTGTCCTGTAATCCCAGCATTAGAGAGGAAGATAGAAGAATTGCTGGGACTCACTGGCTAGCCAGTCTAACTGAATCCAAGAACCTAGATTCAGTGAGAGATTAATCTCAAAATACAAAGTGGACAGCAATTGAAAACGATAACCAAAGTCAACATCTGGCACATACATGCACATATACAAGCAATGATTTATTTTTATTTTTTTATTATTTATTTATTTATTTTTGGTTTTTCAAGACAGGGTTTCTCTGTGTAGCTCTGTGCCTTTCCTGGAACTCACTTGGTAGCCCAGGCTGGCCTCGAACTCACAGAGATCCGCCTGGCTCTGCCTCCCGAGTGCTGGGATTAAAGGCGTGTGCCACCACCGCCCGGCTACAAGCAATGATTTAAACAGTGTTCTGATGTTTTCAGAATACAAGGATTATACTTCTTACATTTATTAATGAATGTTTGCTTCTTTTTGATGATATTATAAACAGAATTTTTTATTTTTCTCATTCTGTGTGTGTGTGTGTGTGTGTGTGTGTGTATACACATGTACATACACTCAAGTGATCAAGCCTATGTGTGTGCATGCAGAGAGCAGAGGACAACATCAAATATTCTCCCCTCTCATTCTCATGCTTATTCCCTTGAGACAGGGTCTCTCAAGTATGTAGTTCAGTATGTAGTTGAAGTGGAGTTCCTCATTTTTCAACTAGGCTGGCAGCCAGCAAATTCCTCAAGGATCTTCTTGTCTCTGTCTCCACTCAGTGCTGGGGTTACAGGTGAACATTGGGTCACACACATCTTTTACATGGGTGTTGGGATCCAAATTCAGGTCCTCATGTTTCACAACAAACACTCTTACCCATCATTCCAGCCTTTCTCCCACCTCCCATCTTTTAATACAGGTTTTCACTATGTAGCCATAGTTGGCCTTGAGTTCAGTATGTAGCCCACATTGTCCTCAGACTTATAGTGATCTTTCAGCCTCAGTCTTTCGAATGTTGGGATTACAGATGCATGAAATGCTTGCTGGCTTTTTAAATTGTTAATGTGTAAAATATATTTGGTTTTTAAAAATATTCTTCAGTCTTGCTGAGCTCATAATTTTGTGTGTGTGAATTTCTTTGAATGTTGTATGTGCATTACCATGTCAGCAAATATAGTTTAATACTTCTAGTGAGGAGGCTTTCATTTTTTTTTGTTACATAACTCTCACCTTATCGTCCCTTTAGGAGGAGCCTGGCATGCCCCATGAATCAGCAGAGGATTTGTTTCATTTCAATGTTGGAGGCTGGCATTTCTCAGTTCCCAGAAGCAAACTTGCTCAATTCCCAGACTCCCTGCTGTGGAAAGAGGCTTCAGCCTTGACCTCTTCAGAAAACCAGAGGCTGTTCATTGACAGAGATGGTTCTACATTTAGGCATGTCCACTATTACCTCTACACTTCCAAGCTCTCCTTCTCCAGTTGTGCTGAACTGAACCTGCTCTATGAGCAAGCCCTGGGTTTGCAGCTGATGCCTTTGCTTCAGGTAAGATGTGCTTCTCCTCCAAGAAATGTGAGGTTCCTTTCTATATTGGTTTCCAAGGTAACCCTTTTAATGGACAAGTGTAATGAATGAGTTAAAATGATGAACAATATCCTGGAACTGTATGATGGTTTTTGTTTGTTCTTGAGATAAGTTCTCACTGTGTAGGCAGGGACCACCTTGACTTACGACCTCAAAGCCCCTGTCTGCCAAGTGCCACACAGCCAGCTCTTAACTGCACAGTGTTGACTTGGACTTTCATCTGACTCTGCTTTATTTGTATCAGCAGCCACAAGGGACCTGAGATAGGAGTTAATGTTATTGAGAGGATATCTTTGGTCTTTCAAATCTTATTTTAAACTGTACTTATTTATGTTTTTTTTCTTTTTTCTTTTTTGAGGTGCTGGAGACAAAACTGAGGCCTTCTGCATGCTAGGAAAATATGCTACCATTAAGCCACATCTCCAACCCTTGGGGTTTTTTGTTTTGTTTTCTTGATTTTTTTGAGACAGGGTTTCTTTGTGTAGCCCTGGCTGTCCTGAATCTCGCTCTGTAGACCAGGCTGGCCTTGAACTCACAGAGACCTTCCTGCCTCTGCCTCCTAAGTACTGGGACTAAAGGTACATGCCACCACCACCCACCTGGGATTTTTTTTTAATGCACATTTCTTTAAGATAATCTTACACTGTTGCCCAGGCTGTCCTGGAAGAACTCATTTTGTGTCTTAGGATGTTCTCAAACTCACAGCAATCCTCCCAAATGCTGGGATTATAGGTGTGGACCTCCATACCTATAGCAGCCCTTGGGTTTTGTTTTGTTTTGCATTTATTGTTAGTGTGTGTGTGTGATGTGTGTATATGGGCATGTATGCCATGATGTGCATGTAGAAGACATAACAACTCTGTGGAGTCACTTCTTGCCTTCCAGTCTTAAGTGGGTTCCAGAGATGGAGCTCAGGTTGTCAGGCTTGTGTAGCAAGGGCCTTAACCAGTTGTGCCATCGCTCTCTATTTGTGACTCCAGCTACCCTTGTACTTGAAATCCTTCCCTCTGCCTCCCAAATATTGAGATTAACAGACTTGTGTTTTGAACTTTTAAAAGGAAAAAACTGTACACCTTCTAGGATTTACTATGTACACCATGTCTGAGGTTTAAAATCTGTAAGATTCATCAAGACTATTTCTTCTCACAGGCACAGTGGTACACATCTGTAATTTTAACTACTTAGAAGGCTGAAGTGGGATGATTTCTTGAGTGCATGAGTTTAAGACTGGCATAGGTAACATATGGACAACTCATGTTTTAAAAGAGAAGAAAAGCGCCGGGCGGTGGTGGCGCACGCCTTTAATCCCAGCACTCGGGAGGCAGAACCAGGTGGATCTCTGTGAGTTCGAGGCCAGCCTGGACTACCAAGTGAGTCCCAGGAAAGGCGCAAAGCTACACAGAGAAACCCTGTCTCGAAAAACCAAAAAAAAAAAAAAAAAAAAAAAAAGAGAAGAAAAGCTTCTCACTGTGCCTCTAAGGTACTCAATATTCACTTTGGCAAAGCTCTCCAATTTGTGGAATCCTTTCTTTGCCTTTACTTCTTTATTTTCCAAGAGACTTTTTATTTTTGTTTTGAGACAGGGTCTCACAACTCTGGCTGTCCTGGAACTCAATATGTAGACTGGGCTGCAAGCTGGCCTCAAACTCAGAGATCCACCTGCCTTTGCTTCCTAAGTGCTGGGATTAAAAACATGGGACACTAGGCCCAGCCCAAGAGCCTTTTACACTTTAAAATTCTTTTTGTTAGTTTTTTGTTATAAGATTTATTTATTTTATTTTATGTGTGTGTGTGTATTTGTACGTACATCGTGTGTATGCAGGTACCTTTGGAAGCCAGAAGAGGGGATCAGATCCTCTGGAAATGGAATTAGAGGCAGCTGTGAGCAGCCATGTGGGTGCTGGCAACTGAACCTGGGTCCTCTGAAAGAGCAGCAAGTGCTCTAACTGCTGAGCCAAAGAGACTTCTTTTCATTTCTTCCTTTTTGTTTTTGTCTCTGTTTTTAAGCCAATCTCATTATACAGCTCACGTTGGCCTGGAACTCACTATGTAGATAGCCAGATTTCAAACTCTGATAGATTTGCCTGCCTCTGCCTCCCAAGGGCTGGTAATGAAAGGTCTCACTTTATCCATTGTTTTTTGGTAATTTGAGACAGGGTCATATGTGGCTCAAGTTAGCCTAGAATTTACTATGTAGCCTAGAATTTACCATGTAGCCAGTGGTGACCTTGAACTCCTGATCTTCCTGCTACCACCTAGTGCTGGGATTACAGGCATATATCACCAAACCTTTTTATATTTCTATTTTTTTATTTTGAGAAAGGGTCTCAAGTAGTCCACACTGGCCTCTAACTAACTATACAGCTGAGGAGGACCCTTAATTCCATCTTCTTGCCTCTGCTTCTCACGTGCTGGAATTACAGGCTTGTGCCTCTATACAACCTGCTTCCTTTTAAAAAAATTGTTTTGGTTTTATGATTCTCACTTGTATGTACATATCTGTGTGTATACACACACGTGGGTATGGATCCTCATGAAGGCTAGAACTGGGCATTACATTCCTTGGAGCTGAGTTGTAAGTGATTGTGAGATGCCCAACTTGGGTGCTGGGAACTGAACTCAGGTCCTCTGCAAGAGCAGCAAGCACTTTTTCCACTGAGTAGGTCTCTCTAGCACCTTCCTTCCTTCCTTCCTTCCTTCCTTCCTTCCTTCCTTCCTTCCTTCCTTCCTTCCTTCCTTCCTTCCTTCCTTCCTTCCTCCCTCCCTCCCTCCCTCCCTCCCTCCCTCCCTCCCTCCCTCCCTCCCTTCCTTCCTTCCTTCCTTCCTTCCTTCCTTCCTTCCTTTTTTTGGGGATGGTGATTCAAGACAGGATTTCTCTGTGTAGCCCTGGCTGTCCTGGAACTCACTATGTAGAGCAGGCTGACCTTGAATTTAGAGATCTGCTGGCCTCTGCCTCCCTGAGTGCTGGGATTAAAAGCATGCACCATCACTGCCCAGCTGCACTTTTCCTTTCTTATTTTAAGAGCTTTAAATACAGACAGAAAATGGAAGCATTACTTTTTAGTTTTCTTCAAGCCACAGAGATCATTTCTGTGGTGACTGTGCTTAGTTTATTTGGTAGTTTTTGAACAAGGATTTTTTTTAACCTGGAAAAACTAAATATTATGACTGTGAAGAAAATCTGGGCATGTTCCATATCAATCCCACTGTCTGGACAAGGTGTTGTTTATTCCATTTCCATAAGGACTAACCCATCAACTACAGTGCATCTCTGCACACCACTAATTACGCCTTCCCAATACCTCTTGAGAGAAAATTGACTTAGATTGTGTATGTATCTGGGTCAGGAGGAAAGAAACAATTTATTCTGTAATGTATATGCTTATGGGTGATCCTTGGTAAATAATCCAATGTTTTCTCTGAAGTTATATAATTAGAAATCCAAAACCCTTAGCACACTGCAGTGCAAGTTGTAGTTCTCTTAATTTTTTTTCAAACTTCCAACTTGAATCTAAATTTTTGTCAACTTCTTTAGGAGTAAAATACTAGAATTGCTTGCAAGTGGCTTCAAAACTGTTTAAATGGCCTGACATGTTAGGATTGTTCATGGCTGTGTGCCAAGGCATCTTTTTGTGTAGAGAAGGAATAACTTGTTCATTGCAGAAAATCAAAGAGATCAAGGCAATGTTTTACAGGATAATTTAAAAGAATACAAGCTTCTTATACAAACAGTTTATTAAGCCCTTTAACCCCATTGCTGTCCTCACTTCCTAAACTAAAAAAAAATATATCTGGGAATCAGCCTTGAAGTAGGAGGAACAACTCAGAGGCCAATGAATTGGCCTGATTCCAAAATTCCAAGATGTGTGAGTAGCAGAATTTGAAGAATTATGTGGATCTGCCTCCCTAAAACAGACTGTGAAACAAGTGCTTATGCTTCGGAAATGGTGTTTTCGAAGAAATAAACATTTGGGCTGGCCCAGCCAAAGTGGTATTTATTCACTGAAGCAGAATGTAAATACAGCTGGGAACCAACAGCCGCCTCAAGCAAGTCAACTGCCTCGCACATTTCCACCATTTTTCTCACTGCTAAGGCCGATCCAACCACTCAGAGGTTTGCCTAAATGAACAAACACTGCTTGGAGAGGATGAATTTTGTCAATTCTTAGTCTAAAGATTCTTATGCAGTCTCACTATAGGCATTTAACTATGACTAATGAGAGCATTCTAGGTTCCAGTTATCATTCCTATGGGCTTTAGGGAAAACAAAGAATGCCACAATAAAATACAATGTGACCCATGAATGTGGGTGACATATATAATTATATGCCTCTTTTAAGAGGTGGGGTTTCACTGTGTTGTCTCACCTAGTCCTGCACTCCTGGATTCCACTGATCCTCCTGCCTCAACCTCCCAAATCACTGGAGGACTATGGTACATGCAGTAACATCTAGTTTCATAGGTATTATTCAAATTTTGTAGTAGACAAAATTTATAAAGTATAAAGAAATGAGTGAAACCAATTTGCTAATGTATTTTATATAACCCACTATTTTCAAATTTTTAATTTGAGATACTTTTTTCTTGTTTTGTTCCAGGTTTTCAATATCTGATATGTTTTTTATATTTAGCACAGCTCAGATTTAGACTACTGCAGGTCAAGAAGGTAGTGACTGCCATATGGACAGCACATATCTGAACTGTTCCAAATTGTTAGTGCTACTTACTAAAGGATTCTTCAGAATAAGCACCTAACAATGAAATTAGAGCTCGGCTTCTGCTAACTCACTCAAATGGTAGCATACATTGCTCAAGATAGTCTGTAACATGGTAGGCTTTGTTGAAAAACATGGTGGTGCACATCTATAATACCAGTACTTGGGAAGCTGAGATAGAAGGATCATAAGTTCAAGGCTAGCCTTGACTACATAGCAAGACCCTACCTCTAATAAATAAACCAATGTTTTAAAAGGACAAAAGAGAGAAGACAAGAAAAGTAGAATCAGAGAATGAGTCAACAAGCAGGATAAGACTGAAAGCTTCCGGAAGACAGGTGCCTGAGCTCATACTGATGCTCTGCCCTTCTATATACCTAACCTGTACCTTCCTCCTCTAAAAGGTACACTTGAAGTCTCCAATTCTAATCAGAACACTGAATGTGTTTGGACAGCCAACCACATGCCAGGTTCTGGAAATAAAAGAAATGAGGTAGGAAGCCATACCATATAAGGGAGGGAAGGAGGGATGGAGGGAGGGAGGGAAGGAGGAGAGAGAGAGTGAGAGAGACTGAATGGAAAAAGACACATACTGTAAGATTTTATATATATACAGGCTTTTCCCAGCATCTTCAGTACTTGAGAATAAACACAGGTTTTTGTCAATGTTGAGCAAGTGCCCTATCACTGAGCCATATCCTCAGCCCTGATTCTACCTACATAAAAGGACCATGTATTTTATGATTGTCTTATGCATTTTCTGGATGTGGTAGCTTATGCCTATAATCCCAGCACTTGGAGGCTAAGACAGAGAATTATTGTGAGTTCAAGGCTAATATTGGCCACAAACTGAGATCTCAAGAGAATAAAAAGAAGAATGCATACATTAATTCACTCCTCTTTGCTTCTTGACTATGGGTGCAATGTGCCCAGCTGATCTGAGCTCTTGGCATTGTAACTTCCCTGCAATGGTGGACTATAACTTGGTACTGTGAGCTAAAATGAACACTTTCTCCTCTAGAAATAAAGGAAAAATGAGAGTGCGAGATAGAATAAGAGAAATTTATGGAGAAAAAATAGATTTAGTGACTACCCAAGACTGGATTGTGGGGTAGGAAGGATAAGTTGGATAAAAATAGGCAATGATAATTCAGAGTGCAGGGTTTGTTTCTGGGGCACCAGAATAGATAGTGGTAATGGTTGAACAGCTATGCAAATCTACCAAAACCCGATGAGTTGTACCCTTTAAACTGTTATGCTTTAGCTGGGCCAGGTGGTACAGGCCTTTAACCCCAGCTGTTTGGAAAGCTGAGCGGGACCAACTTGAGTAATTTAGCAAGATGATAGTGGGATTGGGGGTGAGGCTGGGGCTGCAGCTTAGTATTTGAATGTTTGCCTAGAACATACAAGGCCCTGGGCTTCATCTCCAGTTTTCTCAAATGTGAGTTTTATAGTATGTATAATAAAGTTGTTGGGGCCAGAGAAATGGGTCAGTAGTGCTTACTAGGCTCTTGCAGAGGACCCAGGTTCAGTTCCTAGCATCCACATACTTGCTCACAAACATCTGTAACTCCACTTTCTTCTGGCCTCTACTGGTTCCGGCAGGCACACAATACACATAAACTCATGCAGGAATACACATAAAAATAATAAGTAAATAAGTAAATAAACCTTTAAAATTGTAAGGAAAAAAATCAGTGGCTGCTGGCTTGACAGTATATCAGTGTCTGCAAACTTTATAGGTCATGGACCAAATCCCATGCACTCCTCTGTGTGTGTGTGGGGGGGGGCGCATGAGCTAAGAATATTTTTTTACATTTTCATGATTGAAGAAAAAAGTCAAATTTCAGTGCTCATTGGTAAAGTTTCATTGGAATACAGCCATGCTCATCTGTTTGTATATTGTTTTTGTTCTTTTTTTTTTTTTTTTTTTTTTTTTGGTTTTTCGAGACAGGGTTTCTCTGTGTAGCTTTGCGCCTTTCCTGGAGCTCACTTGGTAGCCCAGGCTGGCCTCAAACTCACAGAGATCCGCCTGGCTCTGCCTCCCAAGTGCTGGGATTAAAGGCGTGCGCCACCAACGCCCGGCCTTGTATATTGTTTTTGAAACTACAAAAGAGCTGAGTATTTGAATTGACAGAGACCATATGGCTAGCAAAGCCTAAAATATTTAGTATCTGGCCTCTCATGAGGGAGATTTACTCCTGGCCTAGATTCAATAGGGGCAAGGGAAGAAGCAGGAAGATTAGCTAGGAAGCTCTGGCAGGACCCAGATAGTGGTTCTCAACCTTCCTAATACTGAAGCCCTTTAATACAGTTCCTCACGTTGTGGTGACTCTCAACTGTAAAGCTGTTTTTGTCACTATTTCATAACTGTAATTTTGCTACTGTTGTGACTTGTAATATGTTTTCAGATGGTCTTAGGTGACCACTATGAAAGGGTTGTTCAACCCCCAAGGGGGTGGCAACCCACAGGTTGAGAACCACTGCTTCAGATGAAAGATAATGATGGTTTGGTCTTGAGTGTTAATAGAAACCATTTAAATCCTGGTTTTGATGAATTTGCTAATGAATGGGATGCAGGACATGAAAGAATGGACAACTTATGTTTCTACTCTGAGCAACCAGGTAAATGGTAAATTCTAAGCGATGTGAACATTTAAGAGGCAAGGATCACAAGTTAAGATCGATGATGTCAAGCTGGAGAAACAGTGAAAAGGTAGTAAATCCAAGTGGAGAGAATGAGGAGTCACTGGTATACAGGTCTGGAATTCATGGGAACAGTTAGGACTAGAAATATAATCTGGGAGTCATCAAAGCTGATATGTAAATCTTTGAACATGAAAGTTTTGGAATGTTATATATTATTCACAGAGGAGATATAAAGTAGTCACCTCCAGTCCATACATAACATCCTTAGGCTTTCTAAAACTTTATGTGGAATTTGAGAAGCCCTCTTAAACATAACCTGCTCTACGCCTCTCACTTGCCATCAGACTGATTAGAAGTCCCAGCCGCTACTAAAGATTGTGACATTTCCCTTCAGGGTCACTCACAAGAGTTTAAGATTCAATGCAGACTATTGGTTCACTTTTATGTGCCCTTTGAAGCCCACTGAAGATTGAATACAGGGCTTCACACTCATGCTGACACACACACACTACCACTAAACTACATCTTAGCCCAATTTTTCCTGTTTCACTGCCTTCTGGGAACTTCAAAGTTTGAACCATAAGTTGTTCCATTTGTCAGCAATCTGCTACCAGTAAGGAATCCAAATATGCCTACGTTCTTTGGATTCAAGGGGAGCCAGGGAGATTTTGTTGATCACACAAATGATGCCTTTAATAAAACAGGTCAGTGGCAGTCTCACATTTCCTATTACTTAAGATGTGAGACTGTTGCATGAATCCTAAATGGTCTTATAATAAAAACCTGGAGCCAGGTGTTGGGGTAAATGCTGAAAGATCAAGAGACAAAGGAACAAGCCACAGCTACTTCTCACTTCTACAACTCCATGAGTCCTCTGACTGAATGCCTCTGAGTCCTTAGCCGAAAGGCTCTTGAGTTCCTGTCTCCTCACACTTTATATGCCTTTCTCTGCCCAACCATTTCACTTCCTATCTCAACCTTCCTAGTGCTGGGATTAAAGGTGTGTGCTTCCCAAGTACTAGGATAAAGGTGTGTGCTTCCCAAGTACTGGGATAAAAGTGTGTGCTACCACTGTTTGGCTGTTTCTCTTTTAGACTGGATTAATCTTGTGTAGTCTAGGGTGTCCTTGAATTTACAGAGATCCAGATGGATCTCTGCCTCTGCCTCCAAGTGCTAGGATTAAAGGTATGTGCCACCACTGCCTGGCCTCTATGTTTAATCTAGAGGCTGGCTCTGTCCTCTCATCTTTGGGCAAATTTTATTTGTTAATGAGTACAAACTCAGTATTACTACATGAGACAGACTACCCTATGATCTTGTAGAAGAATATATAAACAGCAGATAGTCATTCCAACAATGTGGTTTGTGGACAACAATGGATAAATGGACAACTCAAGTGTAAAGCCCTTGAAATGGCTTCCAGGGTCCCCACTGACCGATCCGTCTGCTCATACTGGCTCATATCACAAATATATATACACAGCCATGTATGTATGTGTACATAGACTCACTCCACAGACACAGACACAGACACAGACACAGACACAGACACACACACACACACACACACACACACACACACACACAGAAGTTTAATCATACCCCTAAGTATCCCCTATACTTACTTTTGATGCCCCTGTACTCTTTTTTTAAAATATTCCCCTTTTAAATTTTGTTATAAATGTAGCCGGTAGGAAGTAGGAAGCCTCACCTGACATTTCCAGACAAAGTTAAAGTTATTATTGTTCTGTTCTTATAACAATGCTAATTCTGTTGGGATCATGTTTTTGTATGTCTTTCTCCTTCTCTGGTTTATATTTTTTCATGCTTGCATTTCCAATGTTTTTCAAAGTATCTGGCATCTATGGATGTTTAATTCAACATCTACTGGGAGATGAAGACTGGACCCACCTCTGTGGAGTGAGACTAGACGCAGCGGGAGAGAGACCAGTTTGAATGTTGAGAGTGTCCTTATTTGGCTTCTTCTGATACACATCCTTTTGACCTAACACTCTTGCTTCCATTTTAGCATCAGGGCAGCGCAGGCACTCTTCGTCTTCACACAGCCGTAAGGGATTTGCCGGTTCCCTGAACTCTTCTACCATTATGTTCCTCACAATAGCCCATAAGAACATAAGGCATCTCCAAAACCCATTACTGTTTTGAAAATCCTGTTAAGTCCAAAAGCTTTGCCAGCAGGGTACATTTGTCAGCCATCTTTTAGCAACATACACGCCCCTGCACCATCAGTTTTACGTTGCTTCTGATTTGTTTTTCACTATTATCTAGGCCCAAAGCAATTAGCCTTCTGGATTCATATATTTCCATAAAGAAATCCTCCCTTGGCCAGGCACAGTGGAGCATGTCTATAATTCCAGAACTTGGGAGGCTGAGGCTGGGGGACTGCAACAAGTTCAAGAACAGCCTGGGCTATATACAAGACTTTGTTAAAATAAGAGACCTCCCTCCAGTAACTTCCCATGTCATAACATATGAAGAGTAAAATTCCAAAACATAATATTCAGGTAGATGAAGGTAGACCTGAAGTCAGCCTACAGAAAACCAGCCATATGCTCTGTGACAACTTGAATCAGTAAAGCCAAAAGCCCCCTGGAAGCTAGGCTCCCTGGAGTTTTTTTTTTTTTAATTTTATTTATTTTATTTTACAATACCATTCAGTTCTACATATCAGCCCCGGATTCCCCTATTCTCCCCCCTCCCGACCCCTCCCCTTACCCCCAGCCGACCCCCCATTCCCACCTCCTCCCTGGAGTGTTTTTTATTCATGCATTCTTTCAACAGAAAATGCACTGGTGTCCCATTTCTAGCAGAGAATAACGCAAGCCAAGTCCTTGGGGTCTCAGGGAAGTTATACTCTTAGAGAAGAGCTGACAGAGCATAAATAAGTAAGTAGGTAAGGGAGTTGGGGAATGTTTCTGTGGTTTCTTAAAGCATCCTAATGTCTTCCTGTGAGCAGAGGTCTTACATTTCTAGATATCAGAACAAGGACTCACTGAGAGAGTTCAGGAAACAACCTCGTTGAAGCTCCTGGGCCTACTTGCTTAGCTTGACCCCTTCGATTAACACATAGCACGTCCTCACTGGCTGAGATTGCAATCTTTGTAGACTTAGTTGCCTGAATTTTTCTCCTCTTAAAGATTTGTCAAACATTCCCTTTCTTGGAGAAAATGGGGCTGCTCACAGTTTAATAGAAACATCAGGACATAGAGGTTTCATTTCTATAAAATGGCTCATCCTCTCCTCCACTAGCATACTTCCTCTCAAGCTAGTTGGATTGACCTACTACAGTATATACCCCATACCAAACAATGCTCCCGAAGAATGCTAGGCCAGCCTTAAGCAGGTTGTTGTCCTGGACAGGAATTCCCTTCCTCCCCAGGGGCCCCTTTTCCTGTGGCCAATTTAGATTTGCTCAAGGCCTCATCTGTTTTATCCACTAAGATAGAATTTGGGATTTGAATCTACAGGTGGCAAGTTCCAGCTCTTGTGACTACTAAGCAGTACCTTAGAATGGGTTTAGATGCTCCTTTGTCTTTCTCCAGGACTTCCCTAGCTCACTCACCCTCTTTTCTCTATTGTCTTCTTCGCCTTTCTATCCACCACCAATCAAACTCAAACTGAGCCCTTTCTTCCTGCCATTCCCTTTCTGTCCTTTCTCACTGTGGTCCTTCTCTGAGGTCTTCTGTCTCTCAGGTCCCAAGTTGGAGTCATTATCTCCACTGCCCTCTGAACTGTGAGCTGTGGGTGCTAGCTTTGCCTAAAGTCTTGCCTATCCAGGATCCATCAGTTGTGTGAGGGTGTCCACCTCTGTCAGACCTTTTGCCTTTCTTTCCAGAAGACTCAACCTGCTAGCTCCACAGTTTCATGCAGTCTTTCACATAACTTAATTCCAAGCACTTCCTCTCTATTAGGTGCATACATGAACCCAGCCCTCTGCCAGGCACCTGACGACAGAGGAAAGAACTGGCCTGGATCCAACCCAAAAGCTTGTGTAGAGAAGTGTGTATGTGTTTGTGGTAACGGGGGGTGGGGGGGGGGTGGGGGGGGGGTGGGTGGGAGTGGGGCGGGGGAGGGGAGCGGGAAGAGGCACCAGGTTCTGTAGCTTGAGAAATGGGAAGAGGAGTTCTGGGCAGAGGGAATAACATACATGAAGTTGAGGTAGGGTGGGAGGACAGGGGAGCTAGCTTGGTCAGTCTCTGAGTTTGACCCCCAGAACCCACATCAAAATATCAGACATGCGCCAGGTGGTGGTGCATGCCTTTAATCCCCAGCACAAACAAACAAACAGATCTTTTATGTGTATGCCTGTATACCAAGTGCATACCTGGTTACCACAGAGGCCAGCAGGCAACATTGGATACTGGGACTCAAACCTATGTCTTTAGAACAACCAGTTCTCTTAACTACCGTGCCATCTCCCCAGCCCAGAGTCCAACCTCTTAACCACTGTTCTCTGCACATTTTTCTCTACGGGCTTCTGAGCTGAATTCAGGTCTGTTCTCTTTGCTATCACACAACATCTCCAAATTTCAGGTTTCTCACATGCAAAGTAAAGACAATGAAATCTGAAAAGTATTGTGAGGATTATAGCCAAAATTATGCTAATTGCCTTCTTCTTGGTGGTCACATCCCACACTACCTTTCCAGCTTCATGTTCCAATGTTCTGTTTTCAACCCAACATCAATGACACTAAATTCATAAAACTCCCAAAGCACACCATGTTCTTTGGTGCTACCTCAGCACTTTTTAATGCTTGCACCTGTACGTGTGTGTGTGTGTGTGTGTGTGTGTGTGTGTGTGTGTGTGTGTGTGTACATCAAGGTATCATCTTCAGGAATATCATCTACTTCCTTTGAGACAGGGTGTCTCATTAGTCTGGAGCTCACCAATCAGGTTGACTGGCTGGCTGGTGAGTCCCAGTGAGCCTCCTACTTGCACGCACACCATTTTAGGATTATTAGCCTATACCACTATGCCTGACGTTTTTGTTTGTTTTTCGAGACAGGGTTTCTCTGTGCAACAGTCATGGCTATACTGGAACTCACTCTGTAGATCAGGCTGCCTTGAACTTGGAGATCCACCTGCCTCTGCCTCCCAAGTACAGGGATTAAAGGTGTTTGCCACCACTGCCTAGCAAGAATTTTTAATTAAAAGAAAAAAAAAAGCCAGACTCTCAAGTCCTAGACTCCATTCCCAGCATCTTAACTTTCTTGGAAGACTGAATCCCTTATGGCTTCCTTGGCCCTGTTTCCCATGGGGGGGGGGAAGAGTAATAATAACCAGGCCTGGTGGCACAAACCAATAATTCCAGTTCCTTGGGAGGCTGAGGGAAGAGAATCACAAGTTCAAGGCCCACCTGGGCTATGGAGTTCATAGCTTAGGAAACTTAGTGAGACCCTGTCTCAACATTTTTTAAGAAGGGGGGGGGCTTGGGGCTGAGTGATGCTCGGCAATTAAGAGCAAGTACTGCTCCTGCAAAGGGCCTAAGCTTCCTTCACAGCACCCATGTCAGGCAGCTCACAAGCACCTCTAAATCCAGCCTCAGGTGGATCCCAGGCCTTTGGCCTCCACAGACATCTTCACCCATGAGCACACACACACACACACACACACACACACACACACACAGAGAGAGAGAGAGAGAGAGAGAGAGAGAGAGAGAGAGAGAGAGAGAGAGAGAGAGAGAGAGAAATAAAGCCTGCTTTGTGGGCAGAGACGAGTAGAAGGATTTGGAGTAAATGTGCCTAGAATTAAAATGATAGATTTAAAGGACAGAGTCAGAATGCAAACCTGTGTTCTAGTTCAAGGCCCTCTGCTGCCCCATTGATGGTGTAGGGCCTTATGTGCAATGCTAAGGAAAGTTTGGACTGATCCCACAGGCAATAACAAACACTGACCTTTTAATGGGAATGATTTAAATTATTTGGTACATTTCAAAGGTTACTGTGTGGAGAAAGTTTAGGGATGGGTAAGGAGAGAAAATGGAGAGGCAGGAGATGGAATCTAGAGCTTGCTATCTATCTATCTGGGTGGAGAGACAATGAATAATATTCAAATAACAGTCCCTAATTTAAATCTTTGTCTTAGTTAAGATTTCTATTGCTAAGATAAAACATCATGACCATAAACATCTTAGCAAGGAAGGGGTTTATGTCATCTTACACTCTCAGGTGCACACAATCACTCAGGGAGTAAGGGCGATAATTTGAGGCAGGAATAGGAGCAGAAGCCTGGAGGAGTGCTGCTTGCTGACTTGCTCCTCCCAGCTTTCTGTTTTCTTTCTTTCTTTCTTTCTTTCTTTCTTTCTTTCTTTCTTTCTCTCTCTCTCTCTCTCTCTCTCTCTCTCTCTCTCTCTCTCTCTCTCTCTCTCTCTCTCTCTTTCTTTCTTTCTCGCTTGCTTGCTTGCTTGCTTGCTTTCATTTGTTTTTCAAGATAGAGTTTCTCTGTATCGCTCTGGCTGTCCGGAACTGCTCTGTAGACCAGGCTGATCTCGAACTCAGAGATCTGCCTGCCTCTCAAGTTCTGGGATTAAAGGTGTGCACCACCACAACTTTCAGTTTGCTTTCTTAGACAGCTCAGGACCACCTACCCAGGGTTGGTACCTCCCACAGTGAGCTGGGCCCTCCAACGTCAATCATCAACTAAGAAAATGCCCCACAAGCCCATAGAACCAATCTGGTGGGGGCATTTTCTCAATTGAGGTTCCTTCTTCCCAAAGGACCCTAGCATGTATAAAACCAGCCAACACCCCTCTGGCTTCTAGAACACCTCAAGAAAACCCACAGGATCAACTAACCTAGGCTCATAGGGGCCCACAGAGACTGAACCAACAACCAGGGAGTCTTCATGGGACTGACCTAGGCCCTCTGCATATATGTTACAGTTGGGTAGCTTGGTCTTCTTGTGGAACTCCTAACAATGGGGACCAGGGACTGCCTCTGACTCTTTTGCCTGCTTCTGGGACCCTTTTCCTCATACTGGGTTGCCTCATCCATCCTTAATATGAGGGAGGTGCCTAGTCTTACTGCAACTTGATATACCATGTTTGGTTGATATCCATAGGATGCCTGCTTTTTCTGGAGAGAAGCGGAGTGGATGGAGGGGATGGGGGTAGGCAGAGAGCAGAGGGAAGGTGAGGGGGGAGGGACTGGGAGGAGAGGAGGGAGGGGTAACTGCAGTTGGGATGTAAAAACAAACAAAACAAAACAAACAGCCAGCACATCTTTCAAGGATTTGTATTAACCAGAAGAACCATCAAAACTCATTAGGTAGCTTGCATGGTTCTCTGCTCGCTGGTTCCTGTTTATTGCTCTCAATCCATCGCCTTTTCTCCTTCAACCTCAATGTCACGTCCAAGGCAGAGGTGTGTGGGTGAATATATAGCTCTGTCCACCTTGTCCTATCTGTCCTTCCTGGACACAGTCACCATTTTCCTTCCTTTGTCCCACTTCTCAGCAAAATACTGTCCCGCTGTCATCCTTCATCTTGATTCGGTGTTTTCCCATTTGCAGTGCATACTCTGTTCTGACTACTCAGTCACCATCCTGGCATCTCATCATACATTTTCTTTGCCCAAGGAAAAATATTTGCTCTTACAGAAACTTTTCTCTGATCGTTTCCCTCCTCCAGAGAGCTGACACCTTGACACAGAAGTGAAAGCTGTGTGCATACCTAAACCAAAAGAGAACAGAAAGCTGGGTCCTTTTTTAATGATGTAAAAATAGTCCCAGGGTTCCTGAGGATCCATACGATTTGTAACAGATGCTTAATCTTGCCTCATAATATACAAACTGTTGGCTTCCACATCCATATGTATGTTCATGTGTTTGTATGAGTTGGCATGTGTGCATGTGTGTGGGTCGCTAGTGGAGGTTGTCTAGTTGTCATCATCAATTGTTAATCACCTTGTTTGTTGAGTCAGAGTCTCTCACTGAACTTGGAGCTCAATATCTAGTTGGATTGGAAGGGTAGAAGGTTCCAGGGATCTAGCTGCCTGTCTTTACCTTCCCAGTACTAGGATTCCAGATAATGTGCTGTCATACCTTTAACATGGCCTCTAGAGAGGTTTGGCTGCATGGGCAGCAAGCCTGTTAGTGAACCATATCCCCAGTCCTTCCATGCCTTTCTTTTCCCCGAGCCAAAAACTCCGAATCTAAGCAGAAAGGAACCTAGCAAAGCACAGTGAGTATTTCTCAAGACTCCCTTCCCGAAATTCCACATGTGCAGTCTTCTTCATTACTTGGTATTCCAGGAAAATATTCTGCATAACCCTGTCATTGTTCAGTCCTCCCTCGGGTTCCATAGCCACCCAAAACCGGGCTGATTTTCCCACTCTGGCTAGCCTGCTTCATTTTGAGACCTTAAGCAGTTATGAGGGGGCCAGTTCCTACATACAGCCACCAGAGGGCTCTTAATACTTGAGATCACAAGGTCTTCCCACCTGGGTAGCTAGCAATTAGAGGCAGGTTCTTTTGTTATTGTTGAATCAGAGGCTTTCTGTCTGTTACAAGGTTCTTAGAGGAGAAAGATGATCATATGTATTGCACATATAAAGGATCACTTGTCCTGTTGTGTCCAACAGTTTATTAGGAAAATACTATCTTCCAGGGTGAGGTCAGAAGATTTTGGGTTAATACTGTGATAATCTGTTCCCTGAAGGACTGAGAAGGAGAATGGGTCCTTGGGTAAGGGTGGAATGAAGATCCCTAACCCACTCTGCCCTGGGATTCGGCCCTGCTTAGGTGGGTGCTCCACTGCCGGTCACTGGCACATTCAAACGCAGATTCTCTGAAATTGGGAGACAATTTATGCAAGTTACATAGCCTTTAAACTCAACTGTCTCATCAGTAAAACACTCACCACGTCTGTCTCTCAAGTTAAACCAGCAAATGTATGTGATAGTGATTTGAAAATATAACCCTGTGCCAGAATTTTATTATATCTTAATCTCACTGTTAGACTACTTTCTAGAATGAGGATGAATACACATAATGAGCAAATTATAACAATCATAAAAGATCAGGGTTTTTGAACTATTAAGGACAACTAGAAGATATCAAGTTTCAAATGACTAAAGAGCATGACGGGAAACACCTGTCATCTCAATGTTTAGGCGACGATGGCAGCAGGACAGGAATGCAAGGCCACCCTCGGCTATCCAGTGAGACTGAGGTCAGCCTGTGCTGCATGAGGCCCTGTCCCAAAAAAAATAGAAGGCAAAGCCAGGTGGTGATGGCACACACCTTTAATTCCAGCACTTGGGAGGCAGAAGCAGAAGCAGGTGGTTCTCTGTGAGTTTGAGGCCAGCCTGGTCAACAAAGTCAGTTCCAGGAGAGCCAGTACTGTTACATAGAGAAAGCTTGTCTTGAAAAAAAAAAAAATAGAAAAGGTGGGGGAGGATCTCCATATATTTTTCAAGAAAAATCCTGTTATTTGACATAAAATTGGAAGAAAAAAATTGCTTCAAACTCAGAAGAAAAATAATCATTGGGATTTTGAATTATTACCATGCCATCTTACAACTTCAAATTTTTACATTTTGTGATTTAAAATACTGTCCCAAGCAAATCGGATAGTATTTTTCTGAGTACTCAGTGTAAAGAAAAATTGCTTACGAGGTTTAGACTCTTCTTTATCTGGCAGACCCTAGACAATCTGAAGGAGGGGAAGCACCACCTCCGAGTGCGGCCTGCGGACATCCCGGTTGCTGAGAGAGCATCTCTGAACTACTGGCGGACATGGAAGTGCATCAGCAAGCCTTCCGAGTTTCCAATCAAAAGCCCAGCCTTCACAGGTATAATCGTGGGTAGGCCCACACTGTGAGTCACCAGCTCCCTCTCTCCTCACCCCAACAGAAGTTAACCTCCATGTGAGCTAGTTCTGGATGATGTCTCTATTTCTCCGTCATCTCTTTTGACCTGGTACTGCTCACCTGTCCTCTGCATGGCTGCTTGCCTACTGGAACTCAGCACCCTGCTCCGTTCCATTCTGATGCATCTTGGCTTCATTTAGGTTATTATGATGTTTTCCAATCTCTCCTAAAAAGTAAGGCTCTGTCATCATTTCAAATTACCTCCAGCCACCATGCAAAGATGCCCAAGTGATTGTAGGCTCCTAAGTCCCTTGCAGTATACGCTGGCCTATGGTGGGACATCAGGAATCCATGATTATTAATGGGCTTTGGGCTTCCAGAGGAGTCAAATGCACTTATTTAATCTGTAGTTCACAGAAGTTGGTTTGATAATTAGAAAGACCATGGAGGGGCTAGAAAGATGACTCAAAGGTTAAGAGTACTTGCTGCTTTTGATGAGGACCCAGCACCAACAGGGCAGCTCACAATTGTCTTAACTCCAATTCCAGGGAATTTGATGCCCTTGTCTGGCCTTTATATGGTGCACATATATACATATAGGCAAAATACTCATACATATAGATAAAAATAAATCTTTTCTTTTTTTGGTTTTGTTTTGTTTTTTTGAGACAGGATTTCTCTGTGTAGCCTTGGCTGTCCTGTAACTCACTCTGTAGACCAGGCTGGCCTCGAACTCACAGAGATCTGCCTGCCTCTGCCTCCCAAGTGCTAGGACTAAAGGCATGGACCACTACTACCCAGCTTAAAAATAAATCTTAAAGAAGAGACATGGATAACTGAATTTAGTGACTTTGGGTACATAAGCCAAAATATCATATCATTTAATATCTGTTTACTGTCTGTAGAAAAAAACAAAACAATACAAAAACAGATTTTTCATGCCTAGTTTCCCAGAACACTCCTTCTTGACCTTAAATACACATCTGGAAAGAGAAAAGGGAGAAAGAAGCATATGGCAGAGACTGTCCCCTAGGTGGTCCCCATCTTCCTCTGAGACCCCCCGGGGTCAATGGAATCATTGGCCTCAGGGAGGTGGTGACACCTTCTGTTCATTCTCTTCCAGGTCTTCATGATAAGGCACCTTTGGGACTCATGGACACCCCACTGTTAGACACAGAAGAGGAAGTGCATTACTGTTTCTTGCCCCTCGACTTGGTAGCCAAGTATCCAAGCCTAGTAACGGAAGACAACCTGTTGTGGCTGGCTGAAACTGTGGCCCTGATCGAGTGCGAGTGCAGCGAGTTCCGCTTTATTGGTGATTGCTCTGTCCAGGGGTGGCCACCTACCCTTTCCAAACCCATAGGCACACCTATCACGGTCCATTTGTTGCTATGGCCTGAGGATGTTCTCTGAGCAGAGGTTGTAGAAACATGATAATCTTCTAAGAGGCAAGCAGAGTCCTTCACTAGGCTCTCCCTTAGCTCAGAGCTTTTTTTGTTTTGTTTTGTTTTTGAAATAGGCTCTGTCTATAGGTTACTAGATTGTCCTGGAACTCACTCTGTAGACCAGGCTGGCCTCAAACTCACAGAGATCCGCCTGCCTCTGCCTCCTGAGTGTTGGGATTAAAGGCCTGTGCCACCATGCCCAGTCCAGCTCAGAGCTATTTTAGCTCCTATTTCTTTTGTGGTGGCCTAGCTATAAAGGGGCACTGAAACTCCCTAAAGTAGTGTTAAGGACCACAGGTGCTGATGGTAAGGACAGAGGACTGAGCTGAACTCCGCTTGCTTCTCATACTTTGCTTATGTCTCTAGCTCAGCTCTAGGCCTCAGCTGCTCTCACCATATAGCAAGGAAATCGGGTTGTTTCAAAGATCCTGCCACCCTCCCTTCCATTGCACTTGGAGTGCGAAGGAAGGGGGTGAATGATGACAGTTTCTCCAGAATCGTACAGAGCAGGCCGCTGAGCTAAGGAGGGATTAGATCTCTCATCCTGCCCACACTGCCCCATGACTAACTTTGCTGGCCTGTGAGCTGATAGCCTCTCTGCTCTCTAGATAACCAGAGCAATAAACAAGCACCTAAATGGACAGGACAATAAACACCAAGTTATGTCAGGGGCCCAAATGCTTGAGGCCCCAGCTGTCCAGATTCAAAGTCACCTAGGAAGTTGTTTGTACTGTGAGTTGATTCACACGGGGACTTAGTATTGGTTCTCTGCCTCCTGTACTACACACAATCCAGCAGGGACAAACTCAAGCACCCCCTGGAAGCCCAGGCTCGGCCAGGCCTCTCCTCTCTAACAAGACAACTCCCTCTTTTGGAATGACCTGCTTTTGGGTCAAGACTCTCAGGGTAAGTCTCAGGGCCTTTGTGTTCACAAAGAGGGCCTGGGAATGCCAGGCCAGGCCAGGCCAGGGGTGGTCACACCCATGGACTCAGACACAGGAAAACAAAGTAATCTGAGGTCTTTGAAAACCACCGCCTCAGCAAACCTAATCAGGTATGTTTAGCAGTTGTTTCCAAACAAGGAGAGCCTAACATAGGAAGAAAGCACTGAAAATCTGCCAGGACACGGACAGATTAGTCATGAATATGCTTTGTTAACTCATACTGTTTCTCTTTGCTTTTCAAGTGAATTTTCTCCGCTCACACAAGATTTTACTACCAGATAACTTCTCCAACATTGATGTGTTAGAAGCAGAAGTAGAAATTCTGGAAATCCCTGAGCTTACTGAAGCTGTACGGCTGTACCGGATGAATATGGGTATGTTGCCCGGGAACTTTGCCTTTGCCTTGATATTCTAGAACAGTCTAGGCTTGAGCTACAGAAGCCAAGAGCAAGCATCTCCCTTACTACCACTTTGGACTTGGGTGGGAGTGAGAAACAGGCATTATGACTGACTTAGGACCTAAGAAAAGGAAATTTGACTTAAAGCCCCACATCCACCCGCCCTCTCTACTCAGTGTCGCAGCCAAGGCCCGGCCAAAGGGCGGCCTGCTTAGCCTGGAGCAGGAGGAGCCCAGTCTGGGTGGGCAGCCAGGCTGCAATGTCCTGAGAATGGGCCTGGTGCTGTCTGTTCCTCTGGAAATCCTGGGCTCCCACCTGCAACTCCCCTCTTTCCTCCTCCAGGAACAGCTAAAGAAGAAGTGATTGGGCATATTTTCTGTTATTATTAAGTGGCGCAATGTTATTCATTAAGTGGTGCTGTTTACCATGCGAGAAAAGCCAGGATGTACAACAAAACCCACTATAAGAGTTTATTAAGGGAAGGGAACAGAAGGGGTGTGCATAGGCCTATGGAATGACCATGCAGAAAGCAGAGGGGGAATAGAGGGAGCCCCCTTTTATAGTCCCCCCCACACACACATGCATATAGGCTTATGTAGCTACGCCACGTATGTGTATAGATTACATGATCATGCTGCACACAGACTACTTGATTACACAGTGCACAGATTACATAGGACCTAGGATGACTAAGCATCTTGCCTGGCTACTGGACAGCGCATGTGCAGTCATGTAGTTGGGGGAGTGGCTACCAGTTCTTCAGTTACCCTGTGCCCAATTTCCCTTCCCCCTCTCCACCTCATTTCACATTCTTTGACTTCTCTGCTTGTTCCTAACATTTCCTGACCCTTGTCCAGGTCAGACCTTTGTGCTCCTGGCTTTGCCTCACTCCAGCTGTTCCTCTTCACAGTTTGATTTGCCTTTCATCAGCTCATTCACCAGCTACTGCACATCCATGGAAACTACCATGTGTGCTTCAGGAAGCTAGCTGCATGGGTGGGGGAGACACAGATGCAAAGGGGTGAGGGGGGCAGCTGGCCTTTTGAGAGTGTGTAGAGCCTTTTCAAATAAGAGAGCTACCAAAACAACGACAAAAGTAAAGAACTATCTTACACATGTGAGGTTTGGCCTGGTTGTATTGTCCCATGGAATGAGGCTCAGCCTTTTCCCAGGCTAATGAAATGTCCTTCCTGTATGGAAGGAGTGGCGTCCTACAGCAAGTCTCAGGAACCTGTTCCAGGGCCTTCTAGTTTACTAAGAGGAATGTCAGTTCAGCTCCTTCCCACCAGCTTCTGGTTCTCAGAAAGCATGGCTGTTGTGATATGGGAAGTGTCACAGGTCCCTGCTCCTCATATGCAATGAAAAGATGGCAGTATATTTATAGACAGGGTTTCCTCAAGTAAGTGAGGCATTGGTTGTTTATAAAGCATCATAACCAAGGGTCTTTCATAGCTCTTGGAAGGGGGCACAGCTCAAACCACAGCCCTATGCACCTCGGAAGTTACTGGTCATTTGCACTAACCCACAATGTCAGGCAGGGCTGAGAATATAGTTTGTCATCTGTAGACTGCTGCTAGGGCTGCTCTGAAGCCTGGAGATAAGACATGAAAACCCTCCAGCAGGAGGCTGACAACATGGTAGTGCACACCTGTAATCCCAGCATTTGGAAGACAGGCAAGAGGATCACAAGTTTGAGGACAGCCTGGTGTATATAATGATCCTGTTTCCGAAAAAATAATTTGGAAACTTCTGGAAGCTTGTCATCGGGCTTAGTGTTCCTACTGTGTCACCTCTCAAGAGTTTTGGCCTAATGTTAAAGTGATCCAAATTTGGACTATATAAACAAACAACTTCCATCTCACCACATAAGCCCCAATTGGGGTAGCAGGAGGACACATATTGTTCAGTTCCAGTATGATCAAAGATCTAGGAGTCATCCCTTTCTCCCTAACACAGGTGGCTGTTCCCGGACCTCCTGTCCTCCTCCAAGCCCTGGAAAGGGGGGCCGTACAGCTAGCCTGGAGTCGGTGAAACCACTGTACATGATGGCATTGGGTCTTCTGGTCAAGTACCCAGACTCTGCACTGGGACAGCTTCGCATTGAGAGCACACTGGATGGAAGCAGACTGTACATCACAGGGAATGGGGTCCTCTTCCAGCATGTCAAGTTAAGTCCCAGATCTCTCAGGGAACCACTTTGTCCCATCAGACTTGACGCTGCCCATCTTAGGATATCTTGGGATGTGCTTATCTTGGGAAACAACCTTAAACCTTTCCCATGAGCTAAAGGGAAAAGTGTCTTTGGGATACCTCACTATTTTACCTCTTCCACCACCATCACCACCAGGTTTGGACCTCAGAGGATCAGGCTGAGACCAGTTTACAAAGTTCTCCATGACTCAAAGGCTCTGGATGTTCCATTTTTCTGTTTTCTGTTGTTCATTTCCCTGTGTTAGGTCTGAGGTTACCAGGCTACAGTCATATCTTCAGAGTCCTGGATACCCCGAGCAAACATCTTTGCAAACGAAGGTTCGCTCCAGTCTTAGGAGGCTTTCCAGAGCCCAGAGTGTTCACCTGAGAAAGAAAGCAGGGTGGGCTTCCCAAAGGACATGGTCTCTTGAGAAATGAGCTCATAATTCCCCCATACTAGTGCAGGGCATGGATTACTTTACATTTCTATAGAAGGTTAAGAAGGCCGGACGGTGGTGGCGGCACACGCCTTTAATCCCAGCACATGGGAGGCAGAGGCAGGTGGATCTCTGTGAGTTCGAGGCCAGCCTGGTCTACAGAGTGAGTTCCAGGAAAGGGCGCAAAGCTGCACAGAGAAACCCTGTCTTGAAAAACCAAAACAAAAAAAAAAAAAAAGAAGAAGAAGAAGGTTAAGAAAGAACAACACTGTTAGTGCTACAAAACTCCTTAGTACCAAAACGGAAGATAGGAGTGGGTTTTCCCAGTTCTCTGGGGAAAGGGTCACCTGACCTAACTGTGTCATTTTAGAACCTTTAGGCCGATACTCTTAGGCCCATCTCTGCCAGCCATGTCCACTTACAATGTCACAGAAGGCTAATACAAGTGCTTTTGAAGGAGGGTTGGACTAGAGGATTGGTGTTCATCCCTTAGTCACTTTCTAGGTACAAAGGATGTTAGTAATCTCTCACAGCCATAGTAGGTAGTCACACCATGGACCAGAGGTCTCCATAGATTCTTTTTGTTTTTGTTTTTTGTTTGTTTTTCGAGACGGGGTTTCTCTATGTAGCTTTGCGCCTTTCCTGGATCTCGCTCTGTAGACCAGGTCCATAGATTCTTATATAAGAGGACAGGAAGGAAGTGGCTGGGTTTTGGCCTAGCTCAGGCTCTAAGGCTTGACATGAATGGTTTTGGTTGACCTTGCTGAAATATGTCTGAAGAGGTGAGTTTATGTCTAGGCTTATTCTCTTTCAAGAATCACCAAGTTAAATCAAGGAAATGATTTTCCTGGTGCCAAATTTGGAAGTCCCATGACAAGACATGGGGGGTTTACAGGCCAGACTCCTTTAAGGTATAGTACTACAGTGCTTCATAACAGGCTTTTCTCTGGGCAGGAACTGGCTGGGCACTTGCCGACTGCCCCTGACTGAGACCATCTCTGAGGTGTATGAGCTTTGTGCCTTCCTGGACAAGAGGGACATCACCTATGAGCCAATGAAAGTGGCTCTCAAGAGTCATCTGGAGCCGAGGACTTTGCCACCCATGGACGTGCTCAGTAAATTTTTACCTCACTGTGTTCACAGTAAAGCTTCTGTGTTTGAAATTAGCATCAAGGGAGGGTCTAGAGACTAGAGAGGAAAGGAGAGGAGGGCCAGAACCAAGAAGTGTAAATGGAAGAGAAAGGAAAGGTAGGCTGAACCTTCTCACCTCCAATTCCACAGTGTATCTCAAAATTAGACAGGGATGCTACATCTGGGGCTCACAGATCCCCAAGGGCATGCCTGTCCTAATCCCAGGAGCTGACATGAGATGCCATTTGTTTCTCACAGCCAGGCAGAAAGCAACTGTCCATGAATCCATTTTGAATCCTTGAGCATCTGCACAAGGATGAATTTGTTCAAATTAAAAATGCACAGTGGTCAAACTGGGTTCTGAGTTAGTCCAAATGCAATGTAGTTTTAGTTAATAAACTTTTTTTTTTTTTTGAGACAGCCCTGGCTGTCCTGAAACCTACTGTGTAGACCAGGCTAGCCTCAAACTCACAAAGACCCACCTGCCTCTACCTCCAAAATGCTGGAATTAATGTGTGCCACTATGCCCAGCTAGTTAATAAACTCTTATTAACAAGTTTTTATGTAAAATTAAAGATACATAAATATCTTTGGTTTTTTTCAAGATAGGGTTTCTCTGTGTAGCTTTGGCTGTCCTGTAACTCACTCTGTAGACCAGGATGGCCTTGAACTCACAGAGACCCACCTGCCTCTGCCTCCGAAGTGCTAGGATTAAAGACATTCGCCACCCACCACCCGGCTTTTTAAAAAGTTTTTTTTTTGTTGTTGTTATTGTTGTTGTTTATATTACTATCACTCATCAACACTCAACATTAAAACAAAAACAAATAAAACAAAACAAAATACTCAACATTTATTGATCACTATCATATACCAGGACAGGAATAACATAAAAGTCAGTAACTTGGGTTCAGTTCTTATCTTCTGGAGTTTACAGTCTAATTCTGTACAAAAAGAGGGGCTCCTAGCTCCACCCTGAGTGGGCACGTGAAAAGCTGCACCCCTAGGACATTACCACCACAGATTAGAGGGAGCTGGTAGTGTAGATGGACAGGAGCAGCATCCTAGCTTGCTTAAGGAAGACGAGTCAAGAGAAGAAGGAACAGGGAGGGCCTTTGGAATTAGAATGCCAGAGGGCTTCCCTCCTCACCCAAGACAGCAGCTGACTCTCAGAGCTGTCATTCCAAGTCAGTCTCACTCTCCTGGAAGCATGTGAGCTTCAGAGAAGGTTTGTGTCCAGGGTTTTTGTTTCTCTGATGGGCAAGACAATATGAGTTTTGAGAGTATAGAGCCTTAGCATGCAAACACTATTGATCCAAGTGCCCTACTAGTTTTCCTTTTGGTCATATGATGTGTTCTCTCTCATTGATTTCCATAGATGAGGAGTGGACAGCAGGGATCACTATATATTCACCCCAACAGATCATCAAGCTTTATGTTGGAAGCCATTGGTATGCAACCACCCTGCAGACCCTGATGAAGGTACTGCTAGACCCGGCTGTTCTTCTACTTTGGCTTCCCCACCCAAACATCTTTGGAACTCGTCACATGGTCTTCACACAGCTTCCAGTACTGCTTAGCATAAGAACCTTTCCTCAGCTTCCTTGCCAAGAATGCTCTGATGCTGTGGGTAGAAATGTGATGAGCAGCATGTTTGGAAGGCTTCAGGAATGTGGGTAGAGAAGAGGCTGGTTCTCAGGGGCCTGTACCAAGAAGGAGGTAGGGTTGACTTCCAAAGCCCAGGAGTAGGTAGGGGAACTACCGGAAGTTGAAGTAGAGACAATGTGCTTCCCTAGATTCTCTCCACTTTGTATTCCTATGGCCAATATACAAGGAGATGGAAATCCCAAAATCTGCTCCTTACTAAAACCTGAGACCCTGGGACTGATTTTGATGTCTAACTCCCTCCTCTAGTATCCAGAACTGCTATCCAACACTCAGAGAGTATACTGGATCACCTACGGACAGACCTTGCTTATCCATGGTGATGGCCAAATGTTCCGACACATTCTCAACTTCCTGAGACTTGGAAAACTGTTTTTACCATCAGAATTTAAGTAAGCAAACCCAGGCAATCAGATTATGAAACCACTAAAGCTGACTCTCTCTGCAGCAAAGAGAACCCTCAGTTGTAGCCTTTTCGGAGGAGGTTCCATTATTTTTCAACATGGGTATTATTGTTCAAGGCATCTTCTTTAGGGACTCATGTCTCCCCTCTGCCCAGTCTACTATCTCCTTGTCATTTGCAGGGAATGGCCTCTCTTCTGCCAGGAGGTGGAGGAATATCATATTCCAGCCCTCTCAGAAGCCCTTGCACAGTGTGAGGCATACAAGTAAGCAAACTGTACTCTGGATCCCATGTTTAGAACCTGGATCTCTACAAATTCCTCTTAGAAATATCCTCACCTGCCAGTGCGACTTCCTCTCCTCATAGCTGGGGGAGGAGGTTGGTGACATGGGCTCAGTATTAGCCAGTGTCCTGTGCAAAACCCTTTAAAGGCCCCCTTTTTCCCACTGACAATAATTGCTAATTCCCAGCCGATGGACAGGCCTGACCAATTAGTTGATGGGCTGATGGACGCTTCCTTTCATTAACCAACCCCTCTTGGACTCTATAGGTCATGGACTCAGGAAAAGGAATCTGAAAATGAAGAAGCTTTTCCTATTAGGAAGCTGCATGTGGTGACAGAAGGGACAGGGCCAATGGCAGAGTTCAGTAGAGATGCCAAGGAAGTAAGTCCCAGCTGTCTTTGGTTGGTGTTGTTCTCAAACATCACCACTAAGGGCTCGAGGGACAGACCCAGCTACTAAGGGGCTGGTGTAGTAAAAGAGCAGGACCCACATGTGTTACTAGTCCAAGAACTGATTTCTGAACCTCGAGGAGGCACAGAGGTGTGCTAGACACTTGTGGCCTGGGATGATAATCTCTCCTTTTGGAATGTCAAAGTTGCCTAGGCTGGTACCACTCCCTCTTAGCCTGAGTAAACTTAAATGGTGATCCATCTCAGGAGATAAGATTGTTCTGGATGAACAGGTTGTCTTAAAGCCCAGCTTACTAGGTCTTGGGGAGACTCTGATAATGTAAAACAGGCCCACCTCTCCCCCCCAGACCACAACCTGTATGCCTGTGGACTTCCAAGATTGTAATGACAGGACTCCATGGAACAAGGCCAAAGGAAACCTGACCAGGTCCAGTCAGATGGAGGAGGCTGAACAGTACACCCGGACTATCCAGGTCTCCCTATGCAGAAATGCCAAGAGGGGGGGCAATCCCAGCACATACTCACACTGTTCTGGCTTATGTGCCAACCCCAGACACTGGGGAGGTCACTCTGAGAGTCCTCCCAAGAAGAAGTGCCCCACTATAAACCTCACACAGAAATCTGATGCCAAAGACCCTCCTGTCACCCCCATGCAAAAACTCATATCTTTGGTAAGGGAATGGGACATGGTCAACTGTAAACAGTGGGAATTCCAGCCACTGACAGCCTCCCGGAGCAGCTCTTTGGAGGAAGCTACCCTGCATGTCCCTGCAGGAAGTGAGGCTACTTCCCAACCTGGTACCTCGGGTGCCTGGAAAGCTCATTCCATAACCTCAGAGAAGGACACTGGTCCCCAGACTGGGCCTGCAGCTGGAGTGAAAGACAAGGGTCCAGAGCCAACTTTTAAGCCATACTTCCCCACAAAAAGAGCTGTCACCCTAAAGGACTGGGGCAAGCAGAGGCCCAAGGAGAGAGGTGAGTCTTGTCCCATCCTTGACCCAAGTCTCATTTTCAACAGATACCAGATTTCCTGGCTAAGACCAGAGAGAGAGAGTTAGTGACAGAGCAGGGACCAGAACCTCCAGGTCACTGATGCAGCAGCTCTATGCCAGGCATCATATACAGAATGAGTGGTCACGTGAGGTAAAGGAATGAGCATTTTGTGAAAGGAGATCCCAGAAAATGGGAACACAAGCAGCCGGTCATTGGGGAGTCAGTTAGGGTGTTTATGGAAGCACAGGGCACTGCTCTAGCCGGAAGCCTTGTTTCCAGTATATAAGCTGTAGAAATGATGCTCAAGACAGGAGTCATCAGGCTAGGTCTTGTGGGCCAAGTTAAGAATGTGGTGCTCTGTTCTGACCTTACTAGGGATGGACAACCCCTGAAGGATTTTTTAAAGGGGAGCACATGATCGGGTATATGTTTCTGAAGCTTGCTCGGGGACAGAGGAAGTGTAGTCATAGGAGGCTAAGTATCAGCAGCATGGGTGTATTCTAGATGGGTTAAGGAGACTGAGCAATGGAGGAAGGCAGGGAGATAGAGGTGCCAAGAGGCCTGGTATCTGGGCTGGTTATGGCAAGTGGAAGGGTCTTCATTGAAGTAGGTGAACAAAAGAAACTAGACCTCTGGGAAAAGCACACATGGCATGTGAGATGCTAAGGCCCATCCAGGAGGGCCTATGGGGACTGAGCTTAAGACAGTTTGTGGCCAGTTGGGGGAGAAAACCTGGGGAAGTTTGCTGAGAAGGGCCATGTTAGATTATTCCCTCTATCTCCAGAACTCCTTCCTATGGTACTCTGGTACTCTTATCACCTTCCCTTCTAGTAACCTGGGCCCTGCTTAGAGGTGCCTTCGTGGACTCTGTGAATCGTAAGTTTGCTCGTAAAGCTTTGGGGTAACACATCCTATTCTTCCAGAGTAGAGAAACATGAAAAGTCTGCCCAGAAAGGTCTGATCACTTCTTAATTTCATAGCTTCCAAGTCTTCTACTGGGCTTTTACTGGTCACATTTGGTACTACTCTTCTTTAAAAAATGTATTTATTTATTTGTTTGTTTTACATCCCAGCTGCAGTTTCCCTCCCCCCAGCCCCCCCAAACCACTCCTATCCATTTCTATTTAGGAAAGGGCAGTTCTCCCATGAGGACACTAGTCTTAACTTGAAGTTTCTTCGAGTTCTGAAACTTAGGATTGGGTTTGCAACAATGCCAGGACAATGAAGTGGTGAGGCCAGGGTACCACTTCCAAAAATCAGGTGACTTCTGAAGTTCTGAGTGAATGAATGTACTGATCTGTCACCAGAAGACTCCTCTCTGCATTTCAAGCCCAGGCTCCCAAGCTTAAGAAGAACCCCCTTTTATTGTTTTCACAGAAAACCTTGCCCCTGAGCAGCCTCTGCCTAATGTTAATGGGATAGACAACCCAGGGGCCATCCTCAAAGTGACTCACCCCCCTGTGGTGGGTAGTGATGGCTCTTGCATGTTCTTTGAAGACAGCATCATCTACACCACCCAGATGGATAACATCAAGCATACACCACTTGCAGCCAGCCCCCAACCTCGAGGTGAGGCTTTGGAGCCATGCCTGGCCCTGTACTTTGCTTGTGAAGATGCACACCCAGGACTTAGGAGTGAATGTCCCTCGAGAGCTCTACACTTCTCCCTGCTCTGTGGTTATCTCTAAGGCCTCAGCTATGGGCAGCTTTGGCCATATCTACTCTTTCTCCTTTACAGAAGTGACTTTCCTGAGTTTCTCTTTGTCCTGGGAAGAGATGTTTTATGCACAGAAATGTCACCGCTTCCTGACTGACATCATCCTGGATTCCATCAGGCAAAAGGACCCCAAAGCTATCACAGCCAAGGTGGTATCCCTGGCCTACCGGCTGTGGGTATGTATGACAGGTCTTGGGGCACCCTATTCTTCTCCACATAGCTCCTTGCCCTTGCAATAAGTAGTATAAGACAAGAGGATGAGGGAGAAGCCAGGGACAGAAGAGTAGCTGGAAAGGCAGGGATAAGAATGCCCTGCCTGACTATAGGTTCTCTTGGTAGACGCTGAACATCAGCCCCAAGCAGTTTGTGGTGGATTTGCTGGCCATCCCTGGCTTCAAGGATGATCGGCACACTCAGGAGCGTCTGTACAGCTGGGTAGAGGTGAGGCCTATCTGCCCTGCATAGGGAACGGCAACTCTCTGAATGCCTCATATGGATCCTGTTGCTGCCAGGCTAGTACTGTCATCTAGAAAGCTAGCCAGCTAAGTCAGTGGTCTCTGTCCCGAGGAGGTAGATGGCTGGAATTAACCAATCAAGACTAGTAAAAAAGCAACATCTAGGAAACCCGTTTTCATAGCTTTCCTCTAATGGCACCAACTATTCCTTCACCACTAACAACCCTGGCCATACTTGGAAAGCACATGTTAACTCAAGCGCATGGACATGGAGGTAGGCTTTTACAGCTAGTAATAGCTAGTTCCCCTACTTAGCTATGATATCACCATATTTTTTGTACTTAAGCTCCTCTACAGAATTTTTTAGGATTTATTTTCTATGTATATAGGTATTTTGCCTACATGAATGTTTGTGCACTGTGTGCATGCAGTGGGCCAGAAGGAGGTGTTGGACCCTAGGAAACTGGAGTTACAATTGTTAGCCACCATGTGGACACTGGAAACCAAATCCTAGTTCTCTGCCACAAAGCAATCTTCCCAGCCCCTAAAGCATTCTCTAAAAGCCTTTTAGGGGGTGGGAAGCTGAGACAGGGTCTCCCTATATATCCCTGGATGTCCTAAAACTTACTATGTAGGTCAGGCTGACCTCAAACACACAGTGATCAGCCTGCTTCTTCTTCCCAGTGCTGGGATTAAAGGTCTATACTACCATGCTTGATTGAAAGTAATTTTTTAAAGAAAGAAAAAAAAAAGGCAAAAGAGTGGTCAAGGTTTGAGAATCTCTGCTCCCATTTATTTTGTTTTTACTGCATGGGGCATTGAACTCTCGGCATCATGCAACCCAAGCAAGTACGCAGTTAAGCTATGCTGCCTACTTGGGTCTTGAACTCATTTTGTAGACCAATCAAGATTAATATTTTTTCTTTCCTGATTCTGTAGAATAATTTCAGCATTGTGTGTGAAAGATTTAGCAAAATTTCTCAGTAACCTGGCTTGTTACAATCAAGGACATAACGATGATGACATTCACCTTAAATACATGACTGCCCAGTTACTGGTAGCTCTCTAGCTTGTATGTTATTTATAAAGGTAAAGTCAGCATCTACAGCTGGGAAGTGGACACGAGCATCAGGAAGCACTTTTTTCCTGTCATTGTGGTCAGTTCTCTGATAGCCAGAGCCCTGTGAGATGCTTTAGCGTAGAACTGAGCCCCAGAGTACCAAAGGTCCCTATAATGAGGCTTTCTCTTTGTTTTCCCCTACCCAGATGAGGGAATCCCCCTCAGAGAGCTAGAATAGGTGACTGGCCTAGAAATCAGGGATAAGAAAGGCCTTTCCTTGCAGCTCACACTGCCTTTTGCCAGAAAATATGGCCGTTGCATGGACCTGCTCATCCAGAGGGGACTGTCTAGGTCTGTCTCGTACTCAGTCCTGGGCAAGTATTTACAAGAGGGTTAGAGTACCCACAGATGTTGGTCCCACAGACCACCAGCACTTGCCCAAGGCTCATTTTAACTGTGGACATCCCCAGAATGCACATGCCCAGCCAATGATACAAATCACTCTATTTTTTATTATAAACAAATAAAAGAGTAAACCACAAGACAAATGCTTGGACTCCTTCTCTGAGAAGACTGAGCATCAATAACCAGTGAAACCAGTAGATAAGTCTAATTGAAAGCTGTTCAAAAAGCATCAAGTCAAATGACCAAGATGGCCCAAAAAAACAAGAGGCTAGAGATGGGAAGCCAACAAATTCAAGAATAAGGGCCTATATATGGGGCAGGCTAGCCCCCGTGTTTGTTTGGAGAGATCAGCATTAAGTGCAAGGGCTGAGGAGCAGCTGCTGGGAACCCACTTGTGTCCCTCATGATACCAGCCTAGAGTTTGGAAACACTCAACTTCTGCCCATCCTATCCTTAACTTACAAGTAGGGAGGGGAGAGGAGAAGGATCCCAGGAGCTTGGGATCAAGGTGCTTATCTTATCTAGGCTTTGCAGCCAGATGCCCTTGGAAAGGCTGTAGGCCAGTCAGTTGGTGACTACAGACATCAGAAAGGATAATCAACAAGGCTATTCCTATTGGATATGAGGGGTGGGAACACAGATGGCCCAGGAACCAGCCATTCACTGGTTATAGTAGATTCAGAGGTGCGGTATTCCTTGGAGTTTCTGGCTGCTGTATCTACTGTTCCATCTTCAAGCCGGACTCAAACCTATGGTACCAAGTCAAGCATGAATGCTTTGCTTTTCTGGTTCTAAGAGTGGAGATGGGGTCCTCTGGGGAATGGCTCTGACCCACCCATTTCCAGGCCCAGGGTAGGTTAGGGAGGGACTGGTGGGTATAAAGCAAAATATGGCACTCACATAGGACAAGTCCTCAAGGCCTCTGCCCAGGGTCTGCCCTGACACACAGCTGCTGTCAGAACTGCTAGAGCCACTGGCTGATGGGCACTGGGATGAGACCTCTGAGTCCTCAGGAGCTAGGGAAGAGGACTGGGTTGTCAACAGGGGAGGCCCAGACCCAAGCCACGCCTCCTACCTCTGACAAGCCCACACATACTTAAAGAGGGCTGGCTGCCCAACTCTGCTTCCGCTTCCAGTGCTGCTTCCTCTGGGAAGTTGGGTGGATACAGGGAGCAGTGAACACCCAGAAGAGCTGGATCTCTGTACAGGTGCAGGTTGAGAGACCCCAGAACAGAGCAAGAGGCACGGTCTCCAGGAAGGGAGCCCAAGGCACCCAGATAGGGGTTGTCAGAGTCAAAGGGGGCCACAGCAATGGAGGCCCTGGAGCGAACATCTGTGTAAGACAGGGGCAGATCAGAGCCAGTCCGGCCTGAGGTAGCCAGGGAGGCACACACCAGGAGTGATAAAAGGCCGTATTGCTTCCTCACTCCTCACTCCCACCCCTGTAGGATGTCCACTACCTCGTCTCTTCAGGACATAGTTGATGTTACGGTCATTGATAGCTTCCTCACTGGGGGCAATGTCCCAGAAGGCCTTGTTCCCCACACCCATGGATGCCATCTCAGCCATGCGCACTTCTGAATAGAGAATAAAGCATAAGTGAGGCCCCCTAAGCTGTATTTAATAGATATCCATATCCCAGAAATTAACCATCCCATCCCATGGTCCTTTCTGATGCCAGACTCTCTGCTCCCAACCACCCCTCAGAAAGTTATCATAATGTCCCTGTTAGAGCAGAAGACCTCTGATACTCAGAGGAAACTTTACGTTCTTTCCCCTGCACTGTCTGCTGCTGCTGCTGCTGCTGCTGCTACTGCTGCACCTCTCCCTCTTCCCAAGCCTTTCCAAGGCCCTAGACATCCCAGTCTCTTGCAGGAAATACTCTAGGGGCCTTACTCTCTTCCAAAGAGCGTGTCCCTGCTTAGGCTCCTGGGAGGACATATACTCTTTGGGATTGTACAAGGACTCACCCTTGTTGTGGATAGCCTGCCTCCAGAGCAGGCGGGAGATATCAGCTGTCCAGGCTTGTTTGGTGGCCACATTGGAGGCCTGCAGTACAAACAGGTCCCTGGCCTTGCGACGACGGAACCAGATCTCAAAGCGCAGTTTGCTTTCCCCACAGCATTCAGTGAGGCCAAGGTCCGCCATCTACATGGCCAGGGAAAAGGAGTCTGGTGAGGAACAGATGGGGGACTGGAGGCAGAGGTCAGGGTCACGTGGACTTACTTTGAAGGAACGCTTGTAGGTAAATATGTCGACACCTGCAGGCCCACGCCGAGGCTTGCTGAAGAGCAGCAGCTCCTCAAAGAGAAAAACACGGCGACAGGACTTGTGGCGCCCAGCCCGCACGGTGAACTCATCCTGCCGTACCAACTGCCCCTGTTCCTTGAGGTTAACCTGCAAAGGTGAAGCCCAGGAGATGTCCAGCCACCCCCACTCCCCTCTTCTACATGTGCTTCCCCACATGGCCTGGGATGACTTACATCACAGCCCTGGATGGCATCCATGGCTAGCAGGTCATTGCCATGTCTCAGCTGGAAGTGCACGAGACTCTGGGCTGCCTGAAGAGCACCCAGCTCCTGTGCTGGGCCCCCACAGGCCCTTGCCAGCTCCTGCAGTAGTAAGGCATATTTGCTCATGCGCTGGATTGGCTTTAGTAGGTAGGAAGCCAAATCCAGGTGATCTCCCAGTGCTTGCTGCTTCTCCTGCCACATAAGTGGGAGGTCACAAAGTGGTTTGGGAGTATGCCACCCATCCCCTGCTCCTCCTGTAGTTGCAGGCTCCTACCTTGAAGAAGGTGTGACCATAGCTGCTCATCAAGGCATCAGAACGAGGTTTATTCTTGCTGTAGAGTGCATACATCCCAAACTGCACCCTCTACAAGGACACACAGCTCAGCCCATGTACCAGAGGACTAGTTCCCAAAAGAAATTCCCCACCACTTTCTTAGCTTAAGAGAACAAAGATGCCAGTAAGTGGCTCCAGGGCAAGGAGCATCTCCCTACTCTTGCAGACCCCACTTTGAATGAATATAATCTAGCAAGAATCAATGCTGTGCAGGAGCTGTCCAGGCTCCACAGACAGCTCCACAGTCAGCTCTGCCTCTCCCAAGGTCTGAGACCAGCACTTCAGTGTTCACTATACTCAGCCAACCTCATGATGTCCACTAGGCCTCTTTTCTGGGGGTAGAACTCACTCTCTGCTCCTCCTCTGGCCTCTCCTTTAAACTGGGAACCCTGCCCAAATGTAATTCATAGGCAATTTTCCTGCTTATTCCCATCCTAAGTATAACCTAGAATGATCTTTATTTGTACATCTCTCCTACTGAAATGAACACACCCTAAGAAGCAGAGATTTTTGTGGGTCTCACTCAGAGCTGTACCCTGGTACAGTTTGCTTTCCCTCACAGTATTCAGTGAGGTGTAGCACTCTCTGCACAGATCCTGGCACTGAGTATATGTCCAGAAGCACTATAGGGCTCGTGTGACCTATGGAACTTACATGGCGCAGGAAAGCATAAGCCACTCGAGGTGGGTGCTGGGTACAAGCCTCTAGCTCACGCAGGAAGAAATGATAGTGGAAATCCCGAAGCTTTTCAAGGTTGCCAAAGAGGTGGGCACGCTGGCCACGGAGGCCCTGGGGCACATCAGGTCGATCTAGCTCAGGGAAGTAGTTCTGCATGGTGTAGTCAAGGGCCCGGACATACTCACGCTCTGTGGCCACCATCTCTGCCAATACTAGCTGCAGCCTATGAGGTAGGTGGAGTCAGGACCCAAGACCCTTCACTGACTCCCCCCCCCCCCCCCCCCCCGCCTGCCCTCTGCCTATACCTGTTGGGGTTCCTGAAGTCAGAGCTGCCTGATAGAGGCACAGAAGGGGATGACCTAGGCCAGACACCTTCTCCAGCCTCAGGTCTGTGGGAGTCAGTAACAACTGCTGCACAGTGGCCATGATGGGCATGCCCCAGATTCCGATCAAAGCTGTAGGCCTTCCTCAGTGGAGGGATGGTGGGTACAGCAGGAGCCCGCCTGACACACAACGTAGCTGTGCTGTTTGTTGCTGGTGGCTTCAGCGCAGCCTCAAGCTTCTGATCCAGAGCCAGCCAGGTGTCCTGGCACTGGGCCCAGGCCCATCGACATTCCTGGCGGATGCCTTCTGAGCCTAGGCCTGTGGCAAGAGCCCACATTTTCCGGAAGTGGGCAGGGGGCAAGTCAGGATGTCTGGTCCAGTGCAGCTGCAGCCGTTGCAGCACAACCCCTGGGTGCTCCTGCTCCAGCTCTGTCAGTACCCGCTGCCCCTCCTCAGTCCATGCTGTGGCCTGCAATACCAAGGACAGAGACATGAAAGCAGGCCCCCAGCAAGCCTGCAGTGACTGCTGCTGTGTTCCTGTCCCACCCACTGGCCGGCTCAGGAAGGCTGGTCCCAGGCTACAGTCTAGAAGCTGAATTTGGGGTAAGACTGCGAGCAAGAGAAGAGAACAAGCAAGTCAAACAGGACGCACTCAGACTCCGGTGGAGCCGGGGCAGCCTCCACAAAGCCAGAGATAGGACCCCTCAGCCACCTGCTTGAAGAACTGAAACAGCTTCTCAGCATCTGCCAACCGCTGGCGCCGCTGGGCCAAAGCTCTGGAAAATTCTGTCAGCTGGGATCTCAGGGTCAGAAAGCGCTTTCCAGGGGGCCCCAGTTCAGCAGCTTCCCAGCCAACCAGTGGCTGCAGTAACTTCTCTCCTTGCTTGACCTGTTCCTGGAGAGACAGATAGGCTCAGCTGGGGATCCAGCCCAGAGTTAGATAGATCCTTCCTCTGGCATCTACACATCACCTCCCTCACACAGACTTCCTCTACCCACTCCAGTCCCCCTCTCCACTCTCTCTCGGGCCTTGTGAATCTGCACCTCAGCAGTATTCAGCCCTCTCTCTCCTGGGCTCGACTCTATTGTTCTTCCTACTCTCCCTCACCTGGCTCCTGAGGACAATGCTCTGGAGGCCTTCCAAACAATCTCATGTGACCAAACCCCCCAAAAATCCATACCCATAACCAACAGGTGACCTTCTCTATAAGGCCAAAACCCAGAGTCCTTCCTCGTTCCCTGACAGACATTCCAAAATCACAGCTAAGACTGGACACATGAAGGCCTTCCACCAAATGTCCTGATCCCCTGGGTCCTCTCACCTCTCATATGGCTGTATTATCAGGTCCTACAGACTTTCTAAATCCATCTTCACTACCATTCTACTCAGACCAAATATTACAGTTGGCCCTCCATATTGTTAGGTTCCATATGTGTGGGTTTTACATTCATGGATTTAAGTAACTTTGTACTAGTATTTGAGAGACAATTGTACCTGTATGAACATATTAAGACTCTATCATTATTCTCCAAATATACAATCTAGCAACTATTTATTATAGCATCCACACTCTGCTATGCTAATCGAGAAATTATTAAAAAGTATGAAAGGATATCTATTGGCTATCTGCAAATGCTACAGCCTTTTATGTCAGGGACATGAGCATCCACACATTTAGGTATCCAAGGTACTTCCTGGAACCAACCCCCCACAGACACCCAGAGACAAATGTGTGTCCCACAGTGACTACTAGTTACCTCTAAACTGGATTTCCTACATCCATTTTCCCAGAAATAAAGGTCATCTTCCTAGAATATGGATCTGATTATAGGAATAATTTTTTTTTGTTTTGCTTTTTTGAGACAGAGTTTCTCTGTGTAGCCCTAGCTGTCCTGGAACTCACTCTGTAAACCAGGCTGGCCTTGAACTCACAGAGATCCTCCTGCCTCTGCCTCCCAGTGCTGGGATTAAAGGCCCATTGCCCAGCTGATTATAGAACTTGTTAAGCTTTTTCCTGGTATCAGTCTTCCAGATGATTCACCTCACCCCACTCACCCCACTCTCCTCCTGCCACAAGGCTTTTTTTTTTTTTTTTAGATAATGTTTCTCTATGTAGTCCTGGTACAGCAATCCTCCTGACTCTGCTTCTTGAGTGCTGGGACTAAAGGCATGCATTACCACACCTGGCTGTCTGCCACAGGACTTTTGAACATACTATTTCCTAGCCTTGATTGTCTTGATTGTCTCTCTATCCCTAACTCTTTTTTGCCCGATTGATCCCAAATTATTCTCCCGTGCTGCTTCTCTCCAGAGTTCTTTTGTTTTTGTTTTTGTTTTGTTTTTTTGGTTTTTCGGACAGGGTTTCTCTGTGTAGCTTTGCACCTTTCCTGGATCTCGCTCTGTAGACCAGGCTGGCTCTGCCTCACAAGTGCTGGTATTAAAGGTGTGCGCCGCCGCCGCCGCCGCCGCCGCCGCCGCCGCCGCCGCCGCCGCCGCCGCCACCACCACCACCACCACCACCACCCGGCCTCTCCAGAGTTCTTATCATCATTTGCAAATACATATGACTATGAACCTTTGATTACAACTGATCTCTGCTGAATGGTAACCTCCAAGAGAGAAAGGATTGTTTGCCCTCACTCATGCCACAATCCTAGTCCCTGGCAAGGTGCCCCAGTCCCTGCGGAATGAACAAGTAACCAAACCTACCTGGGCAACTTTGTCTAGCTCTTGAAAAGGGCCTTGGGCCTGGAGCAACATGTCCAGCGAGGGCTCCCCTGGTTCCTCCAGTCCTGGCCAGCCCACCTCCTGTAGCCACACTTCAACCTGCATGGACACAAGCAGGGAAAGCAAAGACAGCTGCTACGGTGGGGGTTACAGCTAACACCAAGGGCAGGACGCACTCCGGATAAGCAGTTCCCCCACCTGATGCAGCCCACCCTCCTGGGCTTCCAGTGTCTGGAGGAGCTCTAGGGCCTGCATTCGCTGGTTGCTCTGCAGAGTTAGCTGATGCAGCAGTCCATCCACTTGACCATACAGCTCATCGGCCTTGTCTACTGCAGACCTGCGAAAAGCATACAGCCCCCTCTCTCCACTCTACTGTGCTGGGACTCGGATCTAGCATGTGCTGAGCCAGCCAGCTGAGTACCTGACACAGACACAGGGCGCTGAGCTGGTGTAAGAGCTGGGAGCTGGGCTTCTACCTACCTGTAATCGGGGCTCAGGGTCACCTCTGGCATCCCCTGCTTCAGCCGTGCCAGCTCCAGGCTTCCCTGGTTTTGCAACCATGACAACTGTGGTGACTCCAGCACCCGCCGCATGAGGGACTGTGCCTGCTGCAGCAGCTGACCAGTGTCCTGTAATTGGGAGCAACAGGCATTGGGACATGGGAGAGAAGAAGGAAGTCAAGGGAACATTCGAGGAGACTGGGAGGGGGTGACACTCACTCCAGACTCCACTGGCTGCTGCAGGGCCCGCACACTGTCAATGACCCCCTGGAGCAGGGCACAAGTCTCCTGGCAATTCTGCTGCAGGGTTTCTAGACGCTGTGAGCAGACAAAAGCATGACCAGCGTACCGAGATACTCCCAGCCTCCGGGATTCCCAGACCACGGCGGCCAGTTTCGTCTTGTTCAAGCTGACCCAGAAAAGGCTTCCCCACAGGTCCAGGTTACCTGGATAACCATAACCTTCCAAACCCAACTGGTGCACTGACCATCCGGAAATCCAGCCAGGCCGGGTGGCTGTAAGGCAGGCATCCTCCTAGTGAAGTAGGCAACCCCACGTCAGGAATGTGGGCCAGCAGGCTCTGGTGAGAGGGCAGCTGATTGAACTGCAGAAGAAGGAGGTAGGATGCAGGACTATGTGGACAGAGATTCCCCACCTCCATGCTAGCCATCCTGGCTCGGTACCTGAAGCCCCGTAGGCATTTCCTCTGGCATCTTGCCAACTAGCAGCACTTGGTGCACAGATCCTGGGGATGCTTGCTGCAAAGAATCAAAGTTCAGCCCTACCCCTGGACTACACGGACAATGAGTGGGAGGGAGCCATAATCCTCTACTCACTTGTAGCTGGCTGAGGCCCCAGATGAGAGAAGAGTTCGGGGAACAAATTCGGGCATCAACTAGTACGGTCAGTCCCAGGGCCTGCACTTCCGACCTAAACGGTGAGTTTCCTTTTAATGCCTGATTCACAGATCAGAGCACCTCATGGTTCAGGCTGAGCCCTGTAACAATCCCCCTCAAACCTGAGGATGCCTCGCAGGTAGAACAAGAGACTCAGAAGTTCATGACTATTGCATCTGGGATGAAGCCAAGCGGGGCTGTGGGCACACAGAAGCAGCACTGCTCGGCCTTCTGCATCACGTGTCCCTGTGGAGAGGAGAAAATGAATCCTGGCAATCAGGCCACCCTTTCTCCACCTCATCTAAGTCCTTCTAGCTACCTGGTAGGGCAGCCATGCCACTGGCCAGTAGCTCCCAGGTGAGGTCTTGGGCCAGGAGGCAGTCAGCAGGCTTAGGGAAGCTGGATCCACTAGGGTCTTGAGAAGAGAAATGGCTTGGGTCTGAATTGGGCCAATTTCCCAGGGGCCTCCTCCTCCATGGACTAGGGCTTCAGTCTGAGTAGGGTCAAAGACCTCCCAAATCTCAATGCCCACCTCCAGACAGCCCCGTTCCCTTCCCAGTCTCCCTTACCTGCCTCCAGTAGCTTTGGTGACATCTCTGATAAAGGGCTAAGGCCAGCTGGCAGTTCCTTGCCTGGACCTGGGTCCCCTACCAAGCCTCCCCCTTGATAGTCATGGTCATCCTGTGTCAGGCTGAGGTGAGAGGACATAGGACACAAGAGGTTTTCCACTCCAGAGAAGGCTGGCTCCTCTGACTGGACTGGCGGGCCTCCCAACATGCTCCCCTGGCAGTCCCCTGACCCATCTGCAGCCCTTTGTTCTGGACGTGAGTTAGGCTTTTTGGACAAGGAACCTCCTCCCTGTAGTCCTCTGCCTTGGGTTGCCCTCACTGCTGGTCTTGAAGCCTGTATCTGGGGAGCAGGCTCCTCCTTCTGGGTGTTCCTGAAACTGCCCACCGCAAGCCTCCCGTCTGCGGCAAGGCCCTGGGAGTCTGGGGACGATGCATCCCCCGCCTCAAGAGGCCCTTCCATCACTCTCGGGTAAGAGTGGGCCGCTCTGGACCAGTGGGGGTGGGGCTGGGCCCTGGTGTGAAAGGAGGCTTCAGCTCATCCAGGAACTGGTTTGGAAATGGTGGGGCAAGATGCCAAGGGCAGGCAACGCGGGAGCACGAGGCAGAAGGGAGTGCTCGGCTGGGCCCCAGGTCCCAGGAAGCGTTGCCTCTACAGTAGTCCGGCCTGGTGAGGGAAGAAGACACAAGAGTCTCTTCTGGGCCCAAGGCCAGGTCGTGCTCCCATGAGCCTCTACCGGGTGGCTCTACCTTCGGGCACACCCGCACGCCAGGCTCAGCAGGCCGCGCTTCGCTCCAGCCCGCCCAGCCAGGCCCAGTGGCCTTGTACCAGCGCTTCCAGCCCCAGGAGGGTCGGCTGCACGCTCACACCCCTGGGACGCACTGGGGGGCACTGGGAAGCCTGGGAGACCACGCCGCCCTCGAACAAACGAAGAACAGACGAACCACAGCCTCGACGACAAGTACCGCGAGGCCGCCCGGCGTCCGAGGGCGCCACCTTCTGGCGGCTGGAGGGGACCGTAAGGCCGCTGGCGACGCGGCGCCCTCTAGGGACTGGAGGACCGAATCACAGCTCAGCCGGACCGCGCCGCCTCCCGACCCCCCGCGGGTGGGGTGGGCTCCTACTCTCAGCGCCTCGGGGACTTGGGGCACCCTCCCTCGACGTTGCATTGAGCGGATCGCGGCAGCGCCCATAGGCCATTCCACTGTGCCCCCTGCCTGACCTGCCCAGAGCCGAAACTGTCTGAAAAGATGCTAGAAGGCTCGCAGCAAAGGACGCCCTCGTGGGAGGAGGGCAAGGCTCCTCACCAGTCCCTTGCTGGGACATGGGAATGCTTGCCCAGCTCCCCTTTCCAAGATGAGGACCACTCAGTGCTCGCGGCCCCCAAATCTGGCTCAAAGAAAGACTTGTGGAGCCAGGTTTAGGGGAGGCCCCTAGAGAGGCTCCCTAAACCCAGGCAGTTGCTTGTGTGCTGTCTTCATGGAGAGTGGGAAGGACTTCTCCACTGCAGCCTGCCATCTCCCCTTCAGCTACTCGGGCCCACCCACCACAAAAGAGGCTGGATGGGCTGCGGGGTGTAATTCTGTGGTAGAGCCCTTGCCTGGCTGGTATGAGCCCCCAGGTTCAATTAACAAAGACAAAGTTCGGGAAATAAATTGTGTGATCCCTTGACTGGATGGTGCTGCTCGTTGAACCGGAATGTGGAGGGAGTAGTGATGCGTCCGGGTGGGACCTAACCACCCAGGCCTGCCAAAGTCTGTGAGGCCCGACCCCTTCACCCCCTGAGCTCCCTGAATTCTCTTTCCCTGCTCACAGAAAAGAGGGGCAAAGGAAGCTGGGGCCCTGGAGCCAGAGACCAGCAGGGACCTGGTTCCATCACTCACCTGTTGGTGGTCCACGGACTCTCTTCTCTTTGCTCATTTTCGTCTCCTGTGAAACAAGAAAGCCATTCTTTTCTCCTGGGGCTGTCAGATAGACCAGAGGAGACCTGGTGTGTCAGATGTCTGTGTTTGTGCCCGCCGTCTCGTTTCACCCTTAGCTAGGGGATCTTGAACCGATGAAAGACACCCAGGTAGCTTGGCGATCCCTCCTTGCTCTCAGCTCTGAGGTCTGAAGTCCTTCTGGAGGAAGTGGGCCCGGCCTAACACTCTTGAATTTGCAGGGAGATTGTAAGAAGGTTGGCTATGTGACCAGAAAAAGGCTCCTAGCCTCACACCATGGCTTTGGTCCCTGGGAGAAGAGGACACTGGACACGATGCCTTCCCTGGCTCTAAGACAGTCGCTTCTTTCATGGCTCTCTAGGTATCAGCTGCAGCCACAGTAGAAACACCAGCAGTTCCCCTATCCATCTCAGACTCTAGGATGGGTTCTGAAGAAGAGCGAAGGGGCAGGGCTGGCCTCCGAGTTGTCCTGCTCTAGCCCCAGCCCCCAGCCATGTCTTTCGCCCCTCCTTCCTCTAGCTTCAGGGAGTCTGGGTCCAGTCTTGGCTTCTGTCCTTGGTTCTTGTCCCAGGCCATCCCCATTGAGTCATTGGCTCCCCTCTCCCTCCCTCTTGCCTCTGAGGCTCACCCCCCTCCCAGGCCCCAGGAGCTGTAAGGAGTAGATGGACCTTCTGACAGGTACATACCCCCTCCCAGTGACAGAAGCAAATAGGAGGGAGGCCCCGGGCCCCAGCTGACCCAGGCCCCAGCTGACCCAGGCCCCAGCTGACCCGGGCCCGCTGAAAACCACAGGCAGTTAGGGAGGGCTCACATGCTGAGATAGAGGCAGGACAAGGCTGTGGCTTTCCCATTCCACACAGAATGTGCCCTGTAAGCAGACTGTATGTTGTCCGCTTCTCTACTTCTAGCTCTGCACTTCAGGCCTGGCACAGAGTAAATATTTAGGGGTATCTAAGACTGACTAGTCACACTGCCCCCACCCTCCTGAGCATCTGTGGGTCACAGGGAAACCAGAGTTAGAGAAAGTCACTGACAGAGACAGACAGAAAGGGCAGAAAGCTGTACGACATACGAATCTGGGATGGTAAAGGCACAGACAGAAACAGGGACAGACACTGGCCTCGCGGGGGACATTGGGGGACTAGGCCTAGAGCCAACCTGGGGAGGCTGACCACAGCAGGCTTTGAGGGCTGAGCTTGCAAGTCTGAACAGTGACTCATGGAGGCCATCTCTGGCTCTGCTGGCTGCCGAATCGACTCACAGAAGCCTTTTCCACTGAGATTGTAAAACGTGGACGGGCCCTCCCCTGCCCCTTTGCTAGCTCTCTCCTGCCCCTCTTCTCTTGACACGTGATCAATGAGAGAAAGGAAGGAAGGAAGGAAGAGGAAAGGGAAAGGAAAGGAAAGGAAAAAAGAAAAGAAAAAGAAAGAAAAGGAGGAAAACCTCTGGGCTTTGTTAGGCTTGGGGTACAGGACCAAGAGCTGTGATACCTTAAATTCTGTGTTACCCTTCTTCAGTGCTACTGTAAACAGCAAAGACAACCAATACCTCAAATGCTCCAGACTGCTCTCATCTTTGACCTAAATAAACCCAGGCTCCTTGGTATGGCATTCAAGGCCACCAGAGGCATTGCAGCCTTTTTACCTAGGTCCCAGGCCACTCTTGGAAACACAGCTGACTAGAAGTCTTTTGTTTCATGCCATCTTCTCTGACTTAGAAGGCCCTCATTATCATCAAAATCCTTCCTTTTAGCCTGGTGCTACGGTATACGCCTCTTATGCTAGCACTTGACATGAAAAGGCTGGAAGATCACAAGTCCAAGGCTAGCCTGGTCTACGTAAGAGTAAAAAAGTTCCAGTCAAGACAGCTTTATAACAAGGTTCTGTCTTTTTTTTTTTTTTTTAAAGATGGAGGGAAGCTGGGGAGATAGCTCCGTGGGTAATGTGTTTGCCTTACAAGTATAAGGCCCTGAGTTTGATCCTTAGAACACTTTTTAAAAATTTTTTAAATTATTATTTATTTATTTATTTATTTATTTTGGTTTTTCGAGACAGGGTTTCTCTGTGTAGCTTTAGAGCCTGTCCTGGAACTCACTCTGTAGCCCAGGCTGGCCTCAAACTCACAGAGATCCACCTGCCTCTGCCTCCCGAGTGCTGGGATTAAAGGCGTGCACCACCACTGCCTGGCTTAGAACACTTTTTAAAGCATGGTGACGCACACTTGTAATCTTTGCTGGGGACACAGAAACAGGCAGGTCCTGGGGCTCACTGGCTAGCCAGCCGCCCAGCCTTCTTAGCAAACTCCAAGCCAGTCCAGTGAGAGACCGGTCTCAAATATTCAAAGTGGATGCCTTCTAAAGGACATCTGAACAACACACACACACACACACACACACACACACACACACACACACACACACACTTTCCCCTTTAAGACTTGGATTAATCAGCCCTCTCCATTCATCCCAGGTAGTATAACCACCCCGTCATTTTGTCCAGTCAAGTGGCCAAATGTGGACAAACTCTTGACTCAATTGCTCTTACAGAGCAAATGCCTGATAGTTTTTCCCACTTCCCAAGCTGTGCTTACTAGCATTTTTGGCCTCCAGATACTTGCTAAGTCAAAGCTTTTGGAGCAGGTGGGTGTGGTGGCACATGCCTTTAATCTCAGCACTGGGATCAGGGGTGGGGTGGTGGGGGCCACACAGTACAGACAGGTAGAACTCTGTGAGTTTGAGGCCAGCATGGTCTACATATCAACTTCCAGGCTAGCTACAGCTACATAGTAAGACCCTGACTCCAAAAAACCAAACACCTTGGAGTAGGTTCAGGAATTTCTGTTTTGACCAGCTCCCCGGTTATCCTGACTGAAAAGCGGTGGAACTGCCCATTGTTCCGTCCTCTTCGCCTACTCTCAGCTGCTGAAGTAGCCTCCCCAATGACCTTCCATCTCTAGCTTCCCTTTCTTGGAATCCACTACTTAAGCTTCCATTATCTACTACCCTTCCTTCCTGTCCTCCTTCCCAGAGCTCTAAGACCCACAGCATTTTCCATGCATCTTTGCCTTGCAGAATGAGCAAGATCATGCAAACACAATTTGTTCCCATAGAGCCAGGGCTAGGACAGTTCCTTCCCATTTTAATCCTAGAAGTAATCTTATGAAGTGTTAAGTATGACTGTTAACCCTTTTTGTTATTGTTGTCTTGTTTTTGTGACAGGGTTTCACTGTGTACCTCTGGCTAGCCTGGAACTTGCTACGTAGACCAGGCTGGCCTCAACTCTACAGGGATCCACCTTCCTCCACCTCCCCAGTGTTGGGATTAAAGGCATTTTGCCACTACATCCTGCTTCAGCTATCCCGTTTTGGAGAAGAGAAAATTAAGGCTCAAAACGCTTAGGTAACAGGCCCCAGATGTCATGGATAGTAACAGCTAGGATTGACTCCGGATTGCTAACTACTTAAATTAACTATCGAGTCTTATCAGCCAGCTGTTGGCAAATTTGAAAATAAAGCTAAATCACTCTTCCTCTTTACCTTTTCCCCATGCATAGCACAGACAAAAAAGTTGCCCAAGCCTGTGGGTCTTTGATGTGTTCCAAGGTCCTCAGACCCAGAGACATGAAAAGAGGGTTGGTGAATGCCTATGCCTGTGTGGTGGATGAGATGAGGAGACTTCAGTATGGGCTACACGGGGGAATGATGAAAATGTTCCATTCTTATATCATAGTTTGCACAACTATGTGAACATACTGAAAACTGGGGCTGGAGAAGACTCAGTGGTTAGAGACCTGCTGCTCTCTCAGGGGACCAGAGTTCGGTCCCCAGCACCACAGCAGGAGGTTCACAAACACTCCAGCTCCCCACGATCCAGTGCCTCTGACTTCTGAGGGCACCTGCACTCATGTACATCTACATGCAGACACACATATCTACACAATCATAACAAAAATAAATCTTGTTTTGAGACAGTCTCTCTATATAGCCCTGGGTGTCTCTGAATTTACCACATAGACCAGGACGGCTTTGAATCCATAGAGATTGGTTGGCCTTTGTCTCTTGAAGGCTGGGATTAAAGATACGCACCACCATATCCAGCAAAAATACCAAGTTAAAAAAACAAAACAAACAAAATTTAACAGTACATTTTAAACATTGGATTTTATGGTGTTTATTCTCAAAGATGCTTTAAAAAATTCTGCAGACACAGTAGGAATTCTACTCGGGGAAGACTGTTATCTAAGGATTTCAGGACCCATACTGCTTTGATTTGTCTCATAAATTCTCAGGGTATCCAACTCCCTGGAGCTTGACTTCCTACCTGTCATATGCGGAGAGACACTTGTTCATTTGGCTCACACCTGTCCTTACATTTTCCTAGAAATATCTATGTGGCACTACATAGAGAGTTGAAGAGCTTAGACCCTGACCCAGGGGGTTCACCCTGTTGGCCTTTCTCATTTTGTGCATTCCCACTTCTAAGACACCTTCCCATACAATGGTCCCCCAGACTAGCACTCCATGCCTCCTGCTAGCAGGGTGGATAATGTTGGAAAAGTACTTATGAGGACCTGCGGGACTAAGAGTTATAAGATCTCTCTTACTATTCTCTACTCCTGAAAATCTTGCAACAGGCAGATTCTTCTTGTCCCCAACCCTGAAAGCCTGAGACAAATGGACAGGGGACATTCATCCATCTAAGAGATGTTTAATGTGTCTTGGGTTTAAGGTACAAAACACAAGGCAGGGGCGAACCCCAGGAAAGCCACGTGGCACTCAGTTAGCTGTCCCCAAACACTGTAGCCAGGAACCCTAGCCCTACGGTAACGGTGCAGTGGCCCTGGGGTACCTGCTTCCTTCTTCCTTTGGGAAAATTTTGAGGTGGTGACATAGGAGCCCAGAGGCTTCTTTGTCTCCTACTCAGAAATCTCAGCTCCATGTCTCAGAAAGTTCCAGACTTAGGCCTAGAGCAGCTGACTGGCTAAGAAGCAGCTCTGACCTAAAGCCTGGCCCGGGGCCTGGTCCTAGAAAAAGAGGCACCATTACCTCAACATCTGGCAGCAGAGGAAAGGGCTGAAGCAAGGGAGGCAGATGCCCGCTACTCCTGCAGCTGACCCACAAGTCAGCGGAGCGGAAGGCTGAGGCCTGCACCACATCCTACCCCAGCCACTGAGGACCAGCCCCTCAGAAAGCCTCACTGCCGCAGCACTGACGCTGACCTGGTACTGGAGAGGAAGTGGAGGACAGGGAAGACCAGTGTCCACAGAAGAACGATGCCCTTGCTTTGGGGGCAGGAACAGCTGCCAACGGTATGTCCAGGGAGACGCCCTAGGGAAGGGACATCAGCTTGTGGGTCTATCCCCTAGAACTCTGGACTGGATCCTGAGCCGTTTTTGAAAGGAAGAGTGGAGGGCTAAGAGCAGGGAGATTGGTAAGAAGGGTCCCTGTGAGGACCAGCCCAGGAAACCCTTCAGTCCAGGCCCCTCTGGCCCCACACGAGGCCGAGGAGGCTCCTCTCCCCATTGCTTGAGGAACACTTCCCACAGGGGCGCCACATCCTGCTCCTCCCTGAGGCCCTGGGCTACAGGCGGCCTCCTCTGTTGAACTGGATGCCCCAGTGGGAGTTGGCAGTGCCTGGACTAAGGTGGGTGTGGTCCTTGGGGCCCATGAGGGGCTGCAGCTCCTGCTGCTGGGGGATGTCAGCACTGCTCTCACTGCGAGAACGGCCAGCTTTGGCCAGGCTCGGGGGAAAGGCAAAGCTAGAGCGAGGGTCAGAAGACAGGTCAAGAGGAACCGGGGTCTCTTCCATACCCAGTGGGTGGGGAGGCAAGCGGGTTAAAGTGGGAGGCTGGGTACAGGGCGGGGATGCCAGGCTCTCCAGGGATGAGATGCTCTGGTTCCAGCCTGTCTGCATGTCCACGGGCACAATCTTGGTTGTTTCTGAAGACACATATACAGCCAGGTCCCCCTGCCCACTCTTCCAGGGTAACTCCTTCTCTGCACAGGTTGGGGAGGGGGGGATGATGCGTGGGCTCGGGCACACCTCCAGGCTTCCTGGGGACATAGAGAGAGCACATGAGTTCATTAGCAGTGAAGTGGGATCCTCAAGTGCACTCAAGGTCACCATATTATGTTCATCTGTGCTGTACACAATAAACATCTTCCTGGAAGAAAGCACCAGACTGCTTTGCTTTCTCTTGTGGTCCAGCAGCAGCACAGGGCTGCACACAGAACAGTTGTTCACGAGGGACATACTGAGCAGATGGCAATTAACTACAGCTCAAGAAAACCAAACAGGAAGGACGTCTTGCCTCCGATCACCCTCATCAGCACCAGCAACTGCATCCTGCTAAAACCTCATCCTGACCAACCAGTGAGACTGTGGCAACGAGGGACCAGTGCCAGGCCAAAGCCTTCGGAGGCAGTGTCAGGAGGATCATGAGTTTGAGGCTAACTAGTAAATGCAAGGCAAGCCTAGATTACATCGTGAGACCCTGTCTCAAAATAAACAAACAAATAAAATGAGAACCAAGGAAATCTGACTCCCATCTAGATTTTTTTAAAAAGGTTTTTCAAGACAGGGTTGTTCTGTGTAGCCCTGGCTGTCTTGGAACTCGCTCTGTAGACCAGGCTAGCCTCAAACTCACATAGATCTAGCCTCCCAAGTCCTGGGATTATAGGCATGGGCCATCACTGCCCGGCTCCAACTAGATATTTTATGAGTGAGATTTTATATATTGTCATGATATTGTGGTTGTGTTTTAAAAAGAAACACTTATCTTGTATGTTGAAGTATTTGTTGATAAAATGAGATGATATTTGAGATTTTCTTTGTAAGAACCCTGAGGAACAAGTATCACTGGTGAAGGCATAAATGAAGATGAGCTGTGAGCAGGTGATTATTGAAGCTGAGAAATGGACAGGTGAGGTTTTACTTCACTATCCTGTCATTTCATATTTTGAAATTTTCTGTAATAAACTTCTCTAATGTCCCCTGAGTATTTGTGCCAACTACCACTGAAACCCTAGCATTAGGAGGGAGATCTCCGCATGCAGAAACATGTATACTGCTTTTTTATTCACAAGGATTCCATTTTGATAGTCCAGGTTCCTCCCAAGGTCAGATGCTGACCTCCTCGCTCAGAACTCTATGTGCCAGCAGGGGTGCTAAGCCTGGGTCATAAGAGAGCTGGCTTTTAGATCTGCTTATCACTTTGTGTTCCTCAGGCGGCAGTCTTTGAAGTCAGGTGGGTCAAATTCAAATCCCGCTTTTATCATGTGGTTCTGGACCACTCACCAGTCTCTAAGGCTCTGTGAGCTTGGTTTCCCCATCTTGGGCATTGTGAGGGTTTGAGGGAGATCACTGTATAAGGTTTCTGGTGGAGTCAAAATGCTTAGTAAATGCTGGTGGCGAATAAACTAGCAATCAGGAAGAGTGTTTCCTGAAGCAGAGGCCAGGAGAGCAGATGGAGGAAAAGCTGGCTGCACAAGGGAGAGAGAGAGCCTGCAGGGAAGTCATTACCTGCGACCTTGCCTTCTTGGAGGACCTCGCTGGTGGCTCGCGCCACGAAGATGATCCCTTCATCGTCTTCCTTCTCTGTCTCTGAACTGTCGCTTTCCTCCTCCTCCTCAGACTCCACGGTTAATATCACAGCAGCTGGACAGGGCAAAGCTGAGTCAGGGCAGCCAACCCAGTGGCTGCTTCTTGGTACCCGAAGCTAGCTCCTGCCCCCTCCCCTGGGCAAGGCCCATGTGGGCAGAGGACCTGCATCTTCCTTCAGCCTTTCTGGGTGCTGGCCTCGAGTGTTGGGCGTGAGGGAAAGGAGAGAAGATTGCACAGCTCAAGGAGCAACCTGAAGGTGCTGAGTTCTCAGAGGAAGCCATGAGGGCCACGCCAACAGCTCCTTCCGTTATCAGCCCCACAAGGCTGGAAGGTCAATTAACATTCAGCTCACAGGGAACTAGGTTTTGATGATGCACACTACAGCTTCGGTTCCACCTACCCTCCAAGGCCCAGGCCAGTCTACCCATCTCCACGACCTTTTCCAAGTCCTCAATAGTCTGTAGTCATACTCAGCCATCTTGTCATACATGGTACACTGACTGGAACTACTCCAACACTCAAGTGTGCCTATCTAGTCCCTGAGGGGAGAGGCCCAGCTCATGGTGCTAAGTGATCCCAGAGACCCTCCAGGATCTGGATGACAGCCCTCCTCCTCCTCCTCCCTTCTGTCCCCAAGCTCCCTGCTTGCCTGTGTCCGGAAAGCCCAGGTCTCGAGGAGGTTTCCCATTTGTAGCTTCAGGGTTAGCCACACCATCCTTCTGAGGACCAGAAAGCAAACCTAAGACTCTGGCCTTGGTTCTACCACCCATCCATAAACCCTAGCGAGAGTCAACAGAACAAGCCTTGCTAACCTGTGGGGGGGTGCTTATCACAACAGTTCTTCCACCCTACTATTCCCAGGTCAGCCAGGCAGGAACTGTGGCGTCTAGAGGGACTCACTTCCTACCTGGGGCTCTGGATACACGGGCCTGGATTGGCCGAAGGGCTCCTAGCATTGCCTCACCAAGAACTCTGCCCTTTTCTTGTTTCACCTCTGGTAGCAAGTGATCCCACAGCTGAGAGGCTGTCCTCCCTTTGAAGCCACGACCCGCCCCCCCCCCCAAAGGTCTCAGACAGGCCTAAAAAGAAACCCAAACCTCTATATTCATCGAACCCTGAAGGTGATTAAACAAAATGTCTCCCCGGACTGTGTTTCAGAACGTGAGGACTCAGAATTATTTGTTATCAGCCCACAGCCCCATACGAGGTGTCCCGGAGAAAAGACATGCCTTCTTGTGGCCGGCCTTGCGGGGTCGAGGTTTATTCTTGGTGAAACAGATGTTATGCTTGGTGGACTTAAAGGACTCCAGCCGTCGCTTCATGTTCTGCTGGAAGACTTCCTTGTCTTGTCGTTCCTGGGCATCCTCGGAGATGAAGTGGCGGCCGCAGCTAGCTTTGTACTGGCAATGACAGCCCGACCATGCCATGAGGCTGGGCACCTTGGCCTCCCACAGGGACCCCAGGCCACAACCCCAACATGTTCATCACGTGTCCTGCCAGTGCAGCTTTTCCACAATTAGCCATGGATTAAAAAATAAAACTAAAGGCCGGGGGTGGTGGCTCAGGCCTTTAATCCCAGCACTCAGGAGGCAGAGGCAGGCGGATCTCTGTGAGTTCAAGGCCAGTCTGGGCTACAGAGTGAGTTACAGGACAGGCACCTAAACTACACAGAGAAACCCTGTCTCAAAAAACCAAAAAATAAAAATAAAATAAAAATAAATCACACAAAAGGACTAGAGCCAGGGGCTCTGAACCAGTCAGTTCACTAGGGAAAACTTCCTTTCCCCACAAATTACTCCTCCAAACCTGGCTTTCTTCATCCTCTGCTGCCCTTTCCTCCGCCCTATCTAATTGGAAGTGATAAGAGGCAGGGGTTCTGTACTTTGTTCCCTGGGGCTACAGTAAAGCCACAGAGCCATATCCTTTGCATGTCCATTTATCTCTGTGTGGCTCACACATCCAGCCCACATAGCCCCAGGGTGCTACACAGGATCCTCTTGCTGGCTGTCTTCCTTCTAGACATTTCTACAACTACCACAACATCAGGCCTATGCTTTGGACTTTCCTAACTACCTGCCCTAGGTCCTCTTGGCCCCAGCACTGCGTACTTAATTTAGGGCCAACTCTTTATCTGCTCCTTTTAACTCTTTCTCATACAGACCAAGCCCTCCACACACTCACCCAGCTTGCCTATTTCTGCTCTTGGGAGCTTAGCAACCTTTTCCTGTATAGGGGAAGGTAATCACCAAGGTACTGCCTAGATCCTCCTGGTCACTCTGTCTTGCTTCACATTCTATCTGGTTCTTTTCCTTTCTTTCTTTCTTTTTTTCTTTGAGTTTTTCAAGACAGGGTTTCACTGTGTAGCTCTGGCTACAGTGTTCTAGAACTCTCTCTGTAGATCAGGCTGGCCTTGAACTCACAAGGGATCTGCCTGCCTCTGCGTCATGATTGCTGGGATTAAAGGTGTGCACCACCCCAACCTGGCTTGGTTCCTTTCTTCTTCCTCGTATTTTCTGTTTCTCTGAACCACTTCTGTGAGCTCCTTGACGTCTCCCATCTGCTTTTCTTCTCTGGAAAGTACCTGGAAATGCCGCCCCACCTCTAGGGCAACGTGGTCCTGTCTCCGCTTTGCTCAACTCACTCCTTCCTGCCTCCCTCAGTTCTCAGCTCCTCCCATTTCTCCTGCATCTTTACTTGGCTTACAGCAGCCACCTGACCTCCGCTTCCAGACAAGCTCCTGCCCTGGTTTTTAAGGTCCTCTCGTTGCCACTACTAGCTCCCTTTTGAGGCCAAGCGCTTATAAATTGTTTGGGACACTTTCCTTCCTGTCTAGTATTTCCTTAAACACCCAAAATGCTATTCCAGTCTGCAATGCTGCCTTCTCCCTGGTCACCAGTCCTGACCTCTGTACGTCAGCCAGTCCTTCTTCTCCCCAGGCAGAGACACTATCTGCTCTATCTTCTCCAAGGGTTCCGTTCTCTCCTTTGCTGGCTCCCTCTTCCTTTCTCCACGTATATTCCTCTGTATTATTCTTGGCTCTGTTCTCTTTTTTTCTAAACACTCTCCCCAGAGAACTTACACTCTCTCCACTTCAACTAACCCAGTGACATGATCTGCAGTTTCAAAACAGCAGGCACCAGACCAGCTGCATTTGAATCATCAGGGGGGCTTATTAAAAAACAAAGATTCTTAGTCCCGCTCCACATTACAGGATCTAAACCTCTAGGCGGTGAAGCCAAGGATATTCTATCAAGCTTCTCAGGGAATTCCGGGACAGTCAAACGAGGAGAGCTCTGCTGTGCGCGCTTCCAAATCTTTCTCTCCAGCCCCTTTATCTCTCTTAAGCTATAATCTTAATTAACTATATACTGTCTCTAATACTAATCCTGGAGAGAACATAAGGAATTAAGGACCGTGTCATGGTGCAACTAAGTGGATTCAGAACTAGATGACTAACCATACCCCAAAATGCTCCATCCATGTCAGTCTGGAGGAAAGTCTTTAGTACTATGCCACAGGGCTCTATCCCCAACTCTATCCTGTTCAATATTTATGATGATTTAGATGAATATAAAATTAACAGGCTTAGCAAGTTTTCAGATGATATGAATCTGTGAAAGAGACATTTGGTGATAGACATGGGATCCAAACGATGGAATGATGGCCAAATTAAATAAGACAACTTTAGCAAATAAGTACAAACTTACTCTAGTTCTTTTTAAATTGACGACACAAGAACTGAATCAAACCCACCAGTCAAGCGTGCATGCGCGTGCGCAGACACACAACCACGTGCTCTCTCTGAGTAACACAATAAGAAGTATATAGCACACCTGAAAGCCCCTGAATCTGCTTAAGCTGCAGATTTAATAACCAGAAAATATAAGAAATGGAGTAATGTGCTAAGTAACACTGGGATACAATCAGAAAAATCTAGAAAAATGGTAAATTCTCCAATATATAGTATCTAGTTTCTTCAATAAATAGCAAGAGGGGAAGGAAGAAGAAACTATTATAGCTTTTCTTAATGGAGGTCATATTTTCCAGATATAAATTGTGAACTTATTTTGGATCTTGACTTATGTAACCAGCTAGGAAAAACAGGTATTTATTGAACACTGACTGGGTATTTGATATAAGGAATTATTATAATAGCAGTACTATGATTTGATTTGACTTTTGAAGTGCTGGGGAATCAAACCCAGGGCCTCACAGATGCTAAGCAAATGTTCTACCGCTGTCCTATCTCCTTAGCCTAACCTTATCTTTTAACGTTCTTGAGAGCTGGAGTGGTGGTTCGCCCTTGTAATCAGAGTACTTGGGAGGCTGAGGCAAGAGAATTCCCAGTTTGAACCCAGTCCTAAGGCAACTAGCAAGACTATGTGTCAAAGAAGCCAAAATTTAAAAATAAGATAAAATAAACAAAGAGCTCTTGCCATATAGTGAGATGTTTATTAGATGATGTGACAGGATGTCTGGAGTCTGCTGTAAGATAAAGTGTGGGCAGGGTGTGGTGGGTTATAGACCGTAAAAAACTTCATCATGCACAGATAATTATTAGAGTCGGGTAACAGATAAATCAGAGTTATTTCGTTCTCTCCACTAAAATTTTGCAAAAGAAAAACATGAAAAGGAAAAGAAAAGTTGGATGAGGTGGGTCTGACAGCTATTATCTGAGGAAGACAGGAGGGTAATGGCAGAGTGTGGAGACAGTATGAAGTCCTTAATTAGTGAGCCAAACCAGGGATCCTGGGCAGCATTAATAGGAAGTCTAGAACTAGGAAAGTTAGTGAGCCCCTACAACTTCCCCTAGACAGCCATCTAGTAGCTCCTCCATGAGGTGAGTGAGGAGAGGCTTCTCATGGCCAAAGACACATCAGAGTCAGAGGAGGGTACTGGAGACAGAGGGCCTGTGTGAGTAAAGCTGCCTGGAAACCGCTGAAGCTTATTCTGCAGAACTAGAAATTAAAGAGAGGTGTGTGTAAATTAAGCGAATTCTAACTCAGTGTTCTAAAAGCCTTGCTGCAGTACTGCGTGAGATTTGCACTTCCAAAGGCCCAAGATAATGGCCTGCTGCCCCCTTGTGGGGTTACACAAGATCCTCTCCTGGGTGGGATGGGCCTTTCCAGACACAAAGCTCCAAAGCTACCTAGTTTGCACAGGCTAATCCACCTCTGCCCTGTTAAACTGGTTCCAAAGGCCTCCTCAGGTCCCTGCTTCCATCTCTGACCTGCTTCTCCAAGCTCCTTCTCCTCTATCTCTTCCTCTCCCCTCAGGGATAATGTCCATGTCCTGTGTGCTCCTCTCCTTAACACCCAGCCTCTAATCCAAAGTGCTTCCTGCTAGAGTCCCAACTGGGTCAGTGCCTACGAATCCACAACAACAGCTAATATGATATACACCCTGCAGCACTTCCTCCAAGTCAACCAGAGCAAAGGACGAAACCCGCCGTCTTCAACTGGGCATTCACAACCGGACACAAGCTGGTACCAAGTGCCTCTTAAGTCTCTGGCCAAGGCCCCTGCAGTCCACTCCCCACCACCCTCAGGGCTCTCACCCTGCGCCGTGGCTTGTAGAGGCCTCCACAGAGCAGGTGATGCATCACAGCATCCTCCCGGTCCCGGCCACTGCGTACTGTGTCAATCACTTGCAGATCCAGACAGGCTCCACTACCACTCTCCCTCCTGCAGGAGGCAGGGACATGTGTGCTGAGGGGTGGGTGGCAGGGGTGAGGGGAGGGGCAGAGGCACAGGTGCTCACAAACCGTCCCCAGGAGGGATCTGGGGAGGAGAGCTTGAGGAAGGGGAAGGGCCCTCACGGACTCACAACAGGTTGGTGACAGAGGTCTCTGCCACAGAATTTCTGCTAGGCATAGAGGGCAGAGTGAGTCCTGCCGAGGACAAGACGTGGCCTCCCTGTAGGAGTCAAGGTGGAGGTCAGGCAAGGATCAGATGATTACCCAGGCCAGAAGGTAATAAAGAGAATAACATGCGTTAACAATTATTTTGATGACTATTTTGCTTTGAGCCGTGCTTAGGATTACTTGGGTTCTCCAACACTATGCAAGAGCTGAACCACTGAGCGACACCCCCAGGCATTATTTTGTTCTTTGTCTTACCAGATACGAAACACTTCACCCACTGAATTCTTAAAATCGGACCTAGGTAGTCCTATTCTTATTGCTACTCTCTCCTCACTGAGGGAACTGAAGCTCAGGCAGTGTTAGTCGCTTATCTAAGCATCGGCCTATACATGAACTGTGTCTGTGGACTCCGGAGTCCAGCTGTTTCCCACCTTTCTGTACTGCCTGTCACACTGTCAACAGCAGGCTGGCTCCAGCAGCTGTGACTTCACAACCCCGTGGAGCCAGCTGGGAATTCCAACTCCCTGGCCCCGGCTAACAAGCCTGCCTGCCTGTCATCCCTTACTGCCCGGCTCTGCTGACCATCTGTCTGTCCACTGCTGGCCTACCTGGTAACTGCTGGCCCACCTGGTCCACAAAACTGATGGCATCTCGGATGTTGAGTCTGTAGTACACATCCCAGATCTGGTCTCTGATTCGATAGGCTGACCGCCGCATCAACAGCTGACTCAGGTACTTCTTGTCGAATTGTTCCCACCTACAGAGGATGCCACGCCCAGCCCTGAGTACCGTTCTCAAGGGGTGGCTGGCTGGCCCTTCCTCAGATAGGGCAGGGACACTGCCAGCGCTGGCCTGGCTTTCTTGGAAGGAGTCTCAGCCAAAGGGAATCCCAAGGCTAGTCCCTGCTCTTAGAGCCTTTGCAGTTTTAGGAGAGAGTGTGATATTAGTTAAAGGTATTTCAAATAACTGTAAAAATTATAACCATGACAAAAACTACCAAGGATAATTATAATGGGGATTTGTCCTTGTCAGGGAGGCCAGAGGTCTCTCAGGAATCAATGCCTGTGGTTAGATCTGCAGGGTGATTCAAGTCTAAGTAAGAGGGAAGGAGACAGTGTTCTAGGAGACAGAACACATACACCGGTCTCAGTGGCCAGGCCTGGACCACAGGGTGGGCTCTGAGGCTCCAAACAGGGCCTGTGTAATTAATTATCAAGCGGACCATCAAAAACCGAACAGCGTATAAGGGGCTGGAGTCTGGCAGGCGCCGGACCATACGGGGTCTGGCAGGCCACCCTGGGGAGCTCTGTCTTATCCTGAGAACACTGGGGTGCCACTGCAGGGCTCCAGGCAAGGTCACCTAGCCTGAACCTGGCTGTGTCCCTTCTCAGGAGGGTGGCAGATCCCCCATGCCGCCCTGGCCGGCGGGGCTACTGCTGCTGAAGGAGCCTCGGGCCAGCTCCCTCACCTGTCCCTCCAGTAGTGGTAACCATGGTGCCCCACAACGTCCTCCACTGCAGCCAGAATGTGGTCAAAAGTCTAGAATGGGGGTGGGTAGGGGGACTGGATCAGGACGCTGCCAACACAGGAGAAGGGAGAAAGGGACAGGTGGAGGGATGGGGTTCTGGTACCCACGTGCTCATGCAGCTCCTGGTTCAAGGTAGGTTTGTGATGATCACTCCGCTTCACCCTCAGCCACTTGACCAGTGGCTTGATGGTCAAACCCTACGAACAGGCCGGAGGTGAGCGCTGCCCTATGCAGCTTCCCAGCAGCCTTTCTCCAAATAACCAGGCCTCAGCTCTGCCTCCACCCATTCCACTCAAGGTCCGAGAAGCCAGGTCCCTGCCTCCCGCAGTGGGAAGGGAAGCCCCTGTCCCAGAGTGTTCCAAGACTCTCCCAGGGCCTGCTGAACCCTCCCCCCGCCCAGCCTCCTGGGCACTCCCACCTGCACGATGACTGTGAAGAAAACCACCACAATAGTGGTAGCCACAAAGTAGTCCTTGGCAGGGACTTTGGTCCTGTCCAGTAGGATGACGAGAGCAAAGGCCACAGCCCCCCGAAGGCCCCCATAGGACATCACCACCTGGTCAATCTTGTCCAGAGGAACCAGCCGGAACTGATTCAGCACCCACGTCTGCAGGACTACCCCTACAGCAGGAGGGAGGCCAGCAGGAGCAAGGAGTTGGGGGTGGAGGCCACTGGGAATGGGTGGCACCAAGCATCGGGGCTAAGGCCTGGCAGGGGGTGGGACAGGTGAGCATTTAGGGGAATTAACAAGGATGTGGACTTGGATTGAGGGGTGAGTAGTGGGGTGAGAGGGCAAAGAAAAGAGACAGGGAAAAGGGCAGGGGATCAGAGGGTGTCGGCAATACCGAGGGCTCGGAAGACCAGGATGAAGAAGAGGGTGCCCAGCACCAGCCCAGAGTCCCAGGCCCATTTGGAAGAGTCCACGGCTGAGATGCCAAGCAGCATGAAGATGACTGTCTCGGCACAGCTAGCAAGGGTTTTCATGGTATATTTGACAGCTGTGCGCGACTTATGGGAGATGTTGGCTTCCACGTATTTCTTACATCCCAGGCCACACATGGTCACCCTGGGAGAGAAACAAAACCGCGGGTGAGGACGGTCCCAAAGGCTCAGTCTCACTGGGGCTTGAGCATGCTGTAGGTGGGGAGGCGGCACATCCCAGTGTGTCAGAGTCTCCAAGCTCAGGGGCGCACGAAGACCGCTCATTAGCGGTAGTTCTGGGACGGATACAGATCTCCAGGCTCCCCACTTAGTGCCTCTTTCTCTGAGTAGCACACCCTCCGAGGCATCCTTTAGGGTGCCATACCCGTAACAACCAGTGGTTTCAGGCCGTGAAGGACACTGGCAGCTGAGCCTGCACTCCAGGGAGGGGAAGTTTGAGCCTCCAGGTGCCCAGACAGTTCTGCAAGGTTGACTCTCCACTACCACAAGGGTTCAGTGACGCCTACAGATGCCTTAAGATCCTGCCTCTGGCCAGGTGAAGTGTTACTATTTCCAGAGCCCTTTCCCAGGTGCCTGCCTGGACACCCCCAGGACTCACGCAAGAATGGCAGACAACGAGGCCATTTCAGCAGTGAGGTAGGCTGCGTAGGCGAGCAGGAAGACCAGCAACGGCTCGATGATGCGGACCCGCTTGGTGAAGCGTGTGGTCAGGGCCAGGAGGAAGGCAAAGACTAAGCCCACGGCTGCCCCGCCCAGACTGACCACAAACAGGGAGGCTGGGGGAGGAGTGGGTTGTCAGCATGACCCCTGGCCCAGACCCTCCCCAAGCTGGGCTGACAGGACTGATGCCTGGTAAGAAGTAGAGGAAGAGACCCCCGACACCTCCCACACTCCCCAGGGCTCAGGATCCCAGACCAGGATCCCAGGGCAAGCTCCTCCCAGACCCCATTTCTCCATAGAGGAGAAGTAAGAAACGAGGCCATCAGAATAGCCTCCTCTGTCCCAGTGCTGGGTAGGTGGGAAGGCGGACATTGAATGCTGGCCAAGTGTGGGGAAATACTGACCGACTCCCTTTAGGTAGTCAGTGGCCTGCACATTGGCAGGGCCCATCTCCACAAAGGAGTTGCAGACCTTGTAGAGCACCTGGACGACAAGAGGAGAGTCAGGCTGTAGGAGGCGGCCACAGAGGGGAAGTGGGTTGGAAAAGAGGAAAGCTTTTTTTCCCCCTATTTCCTCCCCAGGGGAAAGGTCAGAGGCTGCTCAGATACCCAGCTGGCAGAGCATGACATCCCAGTGTCAGGGGTTGGCGGGCCACTATGCATCCTCACCACAGTGACTGCATCATTGAGCAGGGACTCTCCAAAGACGATGATAAAGAGAGTCTCGTTGACGTGCACCTCCTCAAAGACAGCCAGCACAGCCACAGGATCCACCGCTGAGATGAGGCTTCCGAACAGCAAGAAGTCCAGCAGGCCAGCCTGGACCCGGGGGGCTATGAGGGAGAGACAGAAGACAGGCCTGACTGAAGATGACGCTGCCTCCAACAGTGCTCCTGGGACCAGCCCACAAGCTTTCCTGCCGGGAAGAAATAAAACCCAAGGGGACTTTGGAAAGGTAAAGAGACTGCTGGCTTATATTCTGGAGGCTTGAGCTGCCTGTGCCCAGGATCTGCCTTTGCAATCACCAGCTGGTGTGACATGGTTTCTCTCAGCCATGCTTCCTCCTCTGCCTAACTCACAAAACGGCAGCAAAACCATTTAGGTGGTGCTGGTAATAAAAACCGCAGCAACAGTAAAAGCAGCTGCCAGCAGGTAGAACTGGCTGCTGACTGGCTTTATTACCCAGGGTAACAGGAGACCGTTTCTCCCACACCTGTGGTTCTCAGCCAAAGGGATGTGGCATACACACAATTCTCAGCAGGAAAGGAAGGTATGAACACAGTATGAAAAGTACCATAGGTGGGGTTTGAATATGTCAAATAACCCTGTGAGCCTCAGTTTCCCAATACACAAAATGGAAATAATACTATCAACCTCAAAAAGTTCTTTATTTAGCTAGTACCTAATAAATGGTAAGGAGCCAGTACCACCTATTATTAGAATTACTACTATGATTAGAATCTGAGGTCCTCCTTTTCCTTCCTGCCCCAAATAGTTCACTTTATTTATTTATTTACTTTATTATTATTTTTCCCTCAAGACAGGGTTTCTCTGTGTAACAGCCCTGGATGTCCTGAAACTCTCTTTGTAGACCAGGCTGGTCTCAGACTCACACATAGAGATCCACCTGCCTCTGCCTCTCAAGTGCTGGGATTAAAGGTGTGTACCACTACCACTCGGCTTAGTTTCACTATTTATGAAGTCCCCAGATGGGAACTGCAAGCTTCTCCTTGTCACCTTAGAGGAAGTCTGGATTTTCAATATCAGGACTGAATGGATTCCTTGAGTCAGGAGATAAAGAAGAGCTTGGGGGAGGGCCTAAATGCAGAGCCTCAAACAAACAGAGGCTAATCGCGGGCCCTGGTATGAATGAACATAAGGGGCTCGACCTTCCCTTCCGTTAGATGAGTAAATCAGGGGCTGGAGAGGTGGCTCAGTGGTTAAGAGCACTGACTGCTCTTCCAGAGAACCCAGGTTCAATTCCTAACACCCACATGGAATTCCCAACTGTCTGTAATTCCAGTTCCAAGGGCTCTGACACCCTCATACACATATACATGTGTGCGTGCGAGTGCGTGCGTGCGTGCGTGCGTGTGTGTGTGTGTGTGTGTGTGTGTGTGTGTGTGTGTAGGCAAAAAACAATAAACATAAAATAAATCTTGAAAAAAAAAATGAGGTAAATTTTACCTCGCCAGAGTCTTTAGGAAGAGCCATTCAGAAAGAAAGCCTAGCACAGCAGCTAGCATTTTATAGATGTAAAATGCGTATTTATTAGAAATAAAGACTAGAAACCACCTGGCATAGCCTGGGCAGATTCAGAACTGTAAATCCTTGCAGGGATGGTGAGCCACGGTACCTCAAGGAAGCAGGACTGGCAAGTGGCAGCGTGGTGACAGAGGGCAGGAGGTGAGAGTGCTCCGGGAGGCTCCACACCTCAGCAGCCCACACACAGCCGGGAACCAGGTCCCTGCTCAGCTGTCACGCTGCAGAGGCACAGAGCCAACTGGCAGAGACCAAAATTAGGACCGAAGACTCTCCGGAGCACTGCCGGGCACGCCAGGTGGACAGACCTACAACCGAGCTCCCCGGGAACTCACCAGCACCTGACCTTCAGAGCTGGAGAAGGGAGTTAGGGGATGTAGCCAGCAAGGTTCGCTCTCTCTCTCTCTTTTTTAAACAGCCCAGGTCCTAGGGTTACTCACCTACAAGTCCAGCCTGCTGCAGGCCCCAAAGGGCAACACCTGTTGTGAAGGCATTCCAGAGTGTGCCCACCACAGCATAGGTGAGGATGGCACCCAAGTTGTCAAAAAACAGACGGCTCGGCATGAAATAGCCTGAGTCGAGTACAATGGGAGGGAGCAGGAAGAGGAAGAAGGTCCCTGGCTCCAGCTGGTACTCAGCCTTCTTGGCCACAGCTAAGACGATGCCTCCCAGCACCAGGCCCAGCAAAATCAGCAGGCAGCTCTCAGGGACCAGAGATGTTACCTTCCGAGACAGGTGAAAAACTGTAATGCAAGAAGACACGGGTATGAAGCCATGGAATGTCCTCCCATACCCTGGCCTACAGTATTCTTTTATTTTTATCCCCCACCCCCCCACAGCTGAGAACTGAACTCAGGGCCGCGCTCTACCACGGAGCTAAATCCCCAACCCCCAGTATTCTTCCACCCCACCCCCACCCCCACCCCCCCCACCCCCCCGCAGATAGGGTTTCTCTGTGTGGTTTTGGTGCCGGCCTTGGAGCTCACTCTGTAGACAAGACTGGCCTTGAACTCACAGAGTTCCGCCTGGTTCTGCCTCCCAGGTGCTGGGATTTAAGGCGTGCACCACCACCGCCTTGGCCTATAGTATTCTGTTTTACCAGTTTACCCAAAGTTATAATCCCTGGCTCTAGGATCAATGGAAGAAGAAAGAAATGCAGAATCTCTAGAACCCCCAGCCTCCAATGCTACAAACTCTCTGTGGCTGCAAGGCTTTTGCTTGCCTACCCCACCCCCTTCTGAAAATGCCCCTTCCTCTGTACTGCCATCCTCAGGGACTGACTGCATTTTTCTCTGACCTCCTTTATCCATAGCAATCATCTGAAGTTAAGCAAATGCTAACCAGTGTCTCTATAGCATACATAAGATTGCTGGGGGAAAAAAAAATTAGGGGCTTTAAAATCAAGCTGCAAGGCTAGGTCCTCCATTTACTCATTCTTTGACTCTCAGTTTTTGCATCAGCAAAATGGGAATAAATAGGTTGGTTATGAAGATGAAGTAAAACAACCTACTTATAAGCATTTAGAGCAGACCAATGGTCGATTTAGCAAGCTTGTCTCAAAATAAAGTCAGGACAGAGCTCGGTTATAGAACACTGGATGGCAACGTATATTCTACCAGTTATGAGGTTCTAGATTCAATCTCCAGTAACTGGTTGTAGGGCAGACAACCAAGTAAGTGGCATATACTTGTCATCCCAGCCCTTGGAAAGCTGAGGTAAGAGGATTGCTGTGATTTAGGGTAAACCTGGTTTGGGATATTTGTTTAATTTTCATTTATTCTTACTTTATGTGAATGAGTATGTAAGTGCATCATGTATGCGCCTGGTGTCTGAGGAGGCCTGTAAAGGGTGTCAGATCCCCTAGAACGGCTATCACAGGCAGTTGTGAGCTACCATGTGTGTACTGGGAACCAAAGAGGAGTCCTCTGCAAGAGTATCTATCCAATGCCTTTTTTTAACTGCTGAGCCATCTCTCCAGCCCCTCAACCTGGTTTATATAGTGAATTCAATTCAAGGCTAGCCTAGGCTATTTCTCACACACCCCCACCCCCCGCCAAGAAAAAAAACACTTAGCACATTGATTTATAGTAAGCACTTGATAAATGTTTGCTATTAATATAACATGATCTATGTTAATATAGTATTATATTATAAACACACATTGCTCACTTTAGAAGCACTGTAGGCCTCCCAACCTAATGTACAAATTTCATCATACTGGCTCAGCTTAAAAAGCTTTGTGTAGCTGGATATAGTGGCGTACGCCTTTAATCCCAGCACTCAGGAAGCAGAGGTGGGTAGATCTATGTGAGTGTGAGTTCCAAGTTAGCTAGGGCTACATAGTACTCTGTCTCAATCAATCAACCAATCAATCAATAGCTTTGTATGTAACAGTCAGGTCTCAAATGTCTTCTGACCTTATCATTTTCTAATGATGTGAACTCAGGAAAGTTTTTAAAAGATTTATTTTATTTATTATTTTTTAATGTGTATGTGTGTACTGTGTGAGTGCAGGAGTCCACAGAGGTCACAAACAGGAGTCAGATCCTCTGGAAATTGAGTTATAGACAGTTTTAAGCTGCCACGTGGGTGCTGGGAACTGAAACTGGGTCCTCTACAAGAGGTGCTCTTAACCACTGACCCATCTCTCTAGCCCGTCAGGCAAGTTATTTGATTTACTTAAACTTCAGTTTCTCCTCTTTGTATAAGAAAAATATCCATCACAAAGATGAAATATATGAAATGTGCAAAGTATACTGTCAGATCAGATACATAGTAGGCTCTCAACAAATATTAATTTGACTCCGGAGAAAAGTAATGTATCTGTCTCTAGGAAAAGAGGAGGGTGTAAAAAAAGGATTTCCAATAGTACTGGTTCTCCTACCTTTGTCCCTAAAATATGGTTCTCCCTTGGGCTCTCAGACTATGCCCCATACAGTCTCTCAGGCACTGGCAGAGGAAGGGTCCTTATTAACCTGAGCCCTGTGCCAAAACAGTGCCCTTTAGGAACTGCATCTGAAGGGCTAAGAGTACATCAACCTGTGTTGAATTCGAGGAGGGAGGACATTTTAGCTATGAAACTAGAAAGTGTTCTGGAATACTCTGCTTCTCTTTCCTCTCCTCTCCGAAGATCTTTTTTAGCTGGAGAGGATGACCTTTCCTTCCTCTCTAGGAGTTATTATCCAAACTAGAAAAGGCATGATTTATCTATGATGTTGGTGCTGTAAATCTTGAGACAGGAACTCTTCTACAATTCAGGTGTTTCTCAGCAAACCCAACCTGAAGCTTCTTCCTCCACCTTGCTGCCACTTGGGACTCCAGGGAGAGTTCAGGCACAGATCTTCCTACCTTCAGCCCCATCCTTGGTTCCCTTCTCCTCCCCTCACCACATATCAGCCCAGCCCTGCAAGTCCAGGACCTATCAAAGTCAGTTTCTCTGGCAGAATCAGGTTCCCTGATGATATTTAGAGTTCCATTTTCCAGTATTAATCCTGGGCTGCCAAGGTGGAGTGGAGAGTTCTATTCCAGCTCGATACCCTAGCAATATCTCAGGAGGAGAAGGGGGCAAACTCTAGGCTGTGAGATTCCTACATGAAGGCTTCACTGGTGAGACTGGAGTACAAGCTGTGCCAGCGTAGATGGAGAGTGAGGAGCAACGCTCAGCTATAATTAGTCACCCCCACAGCAGAGCTTGAACAACAGAGAGAAAGGAGGAGGGTCTCCGCTGGGAGGAGGGGCTGCTGGCTGTCAGAAGGGGGGAAAGAGGCACGGAAAAGCATCTCTAATGGGGGATGTGTGCGAGCGTCTGAAGCACTTCCATGGGAGGACTACAAGAGGTCGCGTATGCGAAAGCACACAGGGTAGTGAGAACACAGTAAAGACCCAATAAACTTAAGTTTCTAAAATCGTGAAGACAAGAATGTGAATTGGAGGGTGGGGTCGCACTTAGGCGCAAGAAGGTGGCAACATCTTTAAGTGGGGTCGAGAGATAAGCGACGGGGAAAGTGACAGGTTAGTACAGTTATCTCAGGAGATATTAAATCTTAGACTCTTGGCCAGGGAAGGATAATTTCTCGGAACCAGAATGCCTGGGTTCCCAGGAGAACATCATCTCTTCCATGTCCCCGTGAGTCCTCATTACTGACAGGTTTCTGAGAGGGTGGACGTCTGGAGGAGAGGCCTTACTGACGTTTACTGAGAAGTGCTAACTACAAGGGGAAGGGGAAATTGAGGAAACAGTCTGGACGTCTGGAGGAGAGGCCTTACTGGCGTTTACTGAGAAGGAGAAGGGGAAATTGAGGAAACAGTCTAACGATGGAGCTGAAGAGAGCAGAGACAGGCAGCCCTTTAGAAAGGCAAATCCTCTGAACTGCCAACCTAGAAGGGGAGGAGGGAGACCCACAAGAGGCGCAGGAACTGGGTGAGAACCGAGATTTGTGGAATCCGAGCGCAGTGGAAGACCCAGGACTGGATCTGGAGACCCAGGGGGGTTTGGAGGCGGGTCCGCTGCGGGCCGCTGGCCTGTGCGCGGGCGCGCAAACACAAACATACACACTCACCTATTTTGGCCAGGCTGGCCACCAGGATCCACAGGGCCACCAGGTAGGGCGCCTCCACCTCGTGCCACTGCCAGCGGAAGAGGGCCAAGCCTGGAGGAGGCTCACCCAACGGCACCGACTCCTGGGTGGGTTCGTCTGTGGCCCCCGCCCCCGCCGGGAGCAGCAGAAGCAGTGCGGCGCGCAGCATCCTGCAGCCTGCTTCGCCACCCTCCCGGCACTGCACGGCCGCCGGCCCCGCGTCGCTGCCGCCGCCGCCGCCGCCGCCTACCCGGCGCCCCCGCGTCACAGGCACGTGGGGCTCACTCCCCCCAATCCGGGCTCCCATGCCCCCAGGCCAGGTTCGGACCCCGAGACCCTGCCCAGGACTCTTGTTGGGATCCCCTCCTCCATCTCTTCTAGGTTAGTCTCAAATCTCCGGAAATTCCCCAGCGTGGCCCTCCTTTCCCCAGGCTCGAAACCCACTCCTTCGAGTGTGCTCCCCTACACCGCCTCTCACCCGGATTCAGAGAGGTGGCCAGCCACCGCGTCCCGGGGGCAGCGGAAAGGACAAGGGTCTCGGGGAGCAGAGACAAGCGCGGCTACTCCGCAGAACGCAGCCCAGCCGCGGGACACCGGCCCCCGGTGCCCAGGCCGCGGGTCCCGGAGCCACGCTGTGAAAACCGCAGGGGGCGGCGCGCTGCTGCCTTAGCTGCCAACACCGTCTCCCAAACCCGGGACCCCCTACCGGCCCACTCTCAGACCCGAGCTGCGCACGCGCACTGAGCACTCCCAGAAAGCCTTGATGGATGGACAGCGATGCCCTCAACGTATCCAGAAACCTCAAGGCCGGGACCGATCCCAGCTCATTCCAGGTTGAAAAAAAAAGCTCTTCCACTCCGGAACGGTGAGGCACCGCCCTCCCTCCCCTTCAAACTACAGGGAACTATTCGCCTAGTCCTTGCATCTGAGAGGATCTTATGGAATTCCCCTTAAACTAGGAACAACTTGGGGCATTTGACTCATCTCGCCCCAAACCCAAGGCTGTCTCCACTTTTCATTCATCACCCAAGCCGAAGGAACATGTGCTACCTGCCTCCTCACACTGACTCATTCCATTCTTTTTCGAGAAAGAGCACTCATCTTTTCCCCCCCACAGCTAAAGGGGACTGAATCCACCTCTTCCTTCAAATATGCAATCTATTTTCATTTCTTATTCCAAACTAAAAGAGATGCTTCTCACTGCTTTCTCCAATGAAAGAAATGCTTTCACTGCTCTTTCAAGCTGGTGATCAGTCCCATCTCGTCCCTTGATTGAGAGCGGCCCAGCTCAAAGAGATTCTACGATGAGATTTAAGCCCGAACTGCCCTAAAATCCCCGCAAAGACCTGCTTGCAGCCTCGCCCATACCCAACCTAAAGAAAGTCTCCCCGCCCTCCGCTCTGAGGCGGAGCGGGAGCTCGGGTTTTCCCGCCCTCCTACCAGTGGAACTAACGGGATCACCAGCTCGCTGAGTGGCTGACCCAAGCGCCGCCTCCGGCGGTGGTTAACCCCAAGCGCGCGCTCTGGGCCAAGCCTTGGCTCCACCCCCTTCCTCAGCCCCGCCTCCCTCTGGCTCCGCCCCCCAGGCAGCGAGCGTCCGGGGCCCGGCCCAAGCAGCCAAGTGAGTCGGGTTGAAGTTGCAGCGGAGCAGGGACACAGAGGCGCCCAGGGGTAGCCGGTGGCAGAGCCATGGCGGGCGAGGAAGAGCGCGGGGATGGGGACCCAGTATCAGTGGTAACCGTGAGAGTGCAGTACCTGGAAGACACCGACCCTTTCGCATGTGCCAACTTCCCGGAACCACGCCGGGCCCCCACCTGCAGCCTGGACGGGGCTCTGCCCCTGAGCGCGCAGATTCCTGCCCTGCATCGCCTCCTGGGGGCGCCTCTCAAGGTGAGGGGGCTGCCGAGAAATTTGCGCTCGGAGGTTGAGGTGGGCGGTGGGCAGTGCTTCTAGGATAGGGGCTGTAGCGGATGCTCGCCTCCGGAAAGTCTCCGGCCGGGGTCCCACGATCTACGCTACTCTGCCTACAGGGGGAGACTCTCAAATTGAGACATTGTAGAAGGAAAATGAGAGGTTGTGATTTGCTCCACCCAGGCGTCCCTTGAAAGTTAAGGCCCTCCTGAAGAGGTGCTTGGGGTCGCTTCGCTGCCTGTTGGGCAGAGTCACTGCAGTGGGCAGAGGGTCAGTAGCCGTTTGGGTTGTAGCGGATCGGGGAAGTGGAGTTGGGGAGGGACCGGTTTCCACCTGCTTCAGGTAAATTAGGGGCGGGGCCACAAAGAGGGGCGTGCTTAGGGAGGACCTGGAGCGGAGGCCCGGGTTTAGAACCTAGAGGCTGGGGTGGGTCCTTGCAATACAGTCTCTTGCGGGATGACAGGAGTACCTTGGAAGCAGCCGAGCCCTAGCGTTGCCGAGCACGCACGGGTGGAAAAGCCCTTTGAGTCACCGCCCCCATGGTCCCTTAGGCCTGCCGCTGGTAGCCTACGCCTGGAAGGGAGGGGGCGGGCCAGTCTAATTTAAACTGCTGGCCTACCCTAGTTTGCCGTCGATCTTAGGCCGACTTTGCACAGTTGGAGAGGCTCATTTCCAGATGGCCAGCGGGACCACCCCTCCCTTCCAGCTCGCCTTGTCCAACCCCCCGCAGGCATCCCTTTCCGGCTTGTTTTTTCCGGGCCAGGACTCCCGGAGGCGTACAGGCTACCACCCCCCCAGGGTTCCCGACCTGTGGGTTAGCTGGGAGCTGTGAGGAAGAAGGCAAGGAGTCGGTGGGGTGCCTCCACTGGGCGCGGAGTTGCGCAAACATGGCCCCTAGGCCCGGGGTCTCCCCTGGAATGTGCCCTGAGCGCCAGGCCCCCAGACTGCATTCCTTGCGTTGCAGCCAGCCCTGCCTCCAAGTGCAGGCAGGAGGGGTCGGGGAAACTTGGCCTGGGGAGTGGCGGGTGTCCAGGCATAGCCCTAGCTTTAAGACCACAGCTGGAAGGATGCCACATACTGCCCACCTCCAGAGTTTTGGTTCACCTCCTGCCTCCAAGGTACCACCTCCTCCTGTTCTGTTCAGAGTGGTCTGGAGAAAACATGTACAGCCTGAGGTCACATGGCATTCAGTCGGACGACAGAAAAAAGGGTGCTGAACTCGAACTGTTCACACAGACTAGGGAGAAAGAGATGTTGAACTGAGACTGCTTAGCTTCTAAACTAATAAAAGCCCTTGGCCAGAAATAAGTTGGGGGGCTAAGGCTGTAGCATTTGCTTAGTATGTACGAGGTCCTGGGTTTGATCCCCTGTACCACAAATACATACATACATAAGGCTAGAGAGAAGGCAATAGTTGTCTCATTCCCTCCAGGACATCCCTCTTCACAGTTGGGAGCAGGCCTGGGTTATTAAAAAATGAGGTTCAGAGCCTCCTCTTCATTTAGAAAACGTACTGCATGTTTTTAGCCTGTACAGCAAGGCCCCTGGGTTGTGTGTGTGTGTCTAGAAGTATGAGTGGATATGACTGTCTTCCCAACCAGGTGCTGTGTCTTGTTCTCTGCTCTTTAGCGGAGGACATTACTGAGCTCCATAAAAGATGTGTTTCCTTCCCCAGCTCTGTACTTCTTGGCCTGACCACCTTCAGGATCTCCTACCTGAAGCACAGAGAACTGCCCCTTCCCCCACGGGGAGGCTTTGGGAAAGGCATAAAGTTACCACACTGTTTAGAGCCAGAACTCCCCGGAGTTGACAGCTTTGCCAGGAATGGTCAGATGCACTGTGATGTGCTTGTCCCAAATATAAACTGTGACCACAGACTCAAAATAGAAGGCTGGAGGAAGAGGGACTGAGAACAGGGCAGGGGCAGGGACATCAGAGAACGGAGGGAGGAGGAGATCAGGGCTCCCTGCAGGAAATGTCAACAGCTGGTTCCTCTCCAGATCCTCCAAGTGGGTGCCCCAGAAGCACAGGCATGAGTTGCGTATACCTTGCTTAGCTTCTAGAAGGAAGAGATGGACTAGAAACCCAGGCATCCCTGTTGTAGGCTGTAGGGTAAAAATGGAGTGACAGGTTCTTGCTATCCACTGCTGAATGAAGCAGTGTAGTTAGTTGTCTGGCAGAAAGTAGATTACAATCAAAAGACCTCTGTCCTCCCGTTCTGGGTATGGCCTCTATCACCCTCACAGACCCTACAGCCTCCCTGGGGCTTTACCCCTCACCCTGTTGGGCTCCAGTTTCTCTGGGGACTCCCTTTTTAAGCCACTCAGAGCTTGCCAGTCTGAGAAACTTTGCTCATTTCCTCCACGTCTAGGAGGAAGCTCCTGGCCACAGCCTCTGACTCATCTTCTGTCCTGGTTGGGGGCAGGGGAGCCTGGCAATACTGTAGGCTAGGCCTAGTGTCTCTAGGAGAACTCCAGAGTCTTTCTCCCATTTAAGCTTGGGCTCTTTCAAGGACTTACCCTGCACAGTGTGTGTGTGTGTGTGTGTGTGTGTGTGTGTGTGTGTGTGTGTGTGTGTGTGTGTGTGTGTGTAGGGGAGGAATTGACCCTTTGGTGTCTTAAACCCTAATTCCAATCTACAAGTCCTATCTTTCCTTCTGAGAAGAGCCTTAGAAGCTTTTCCTGAGGGCCGAGGCCCTGTTGCTTCTGATACACCACTGACATTTCCTTGGGCTTTGGGCGGAGGGACCTGGAATGCTTCTTGGACCTGGAATGCCTCTTGGACCTTGCATTAAAGGCTGGGGAGTTCCCTCTGACTGACAGCAAAGATTGCCCTCAGGTGTTCAGTCATTACCATCAGTTTCCTCAGCTGTGAGTAAAAGAGAGCAAAGGTGGACAGCGGTGCCAGAATATGTCCCGACTCCACTCCAGCCTCAGTTTACCCCTCATAGCTCTTGTGGCAAGAGAGCTCAAGTGTGAACCTGACCTGCAGGGACAGATGTCAACTGAAAGGGTCCCCAAAGATTTTCTTTTTGGTTTTCTGCAGGATCAAACCCAGGATGCAGACTAGGCAGGCACTACACAACTGAGCTACATCCCACCCACCCTAATCCCCCATCTAGGAATTTTTTTTTTTTCAGGCAGGGTTTCACAGACTGTCCTCAAATTCTTATTTTTCCTCAGGTTCATGAATGCCAGTGTTATAGGCATATGCCACCATGTCCAACCCACTAAGGATTCAGAGGCCTGTGTGTGTGTGTGAGGGTGGGCTTATCTGTTGATAAACTGAGTTCTTTAGTCCTCTGCTATGGGAGTCTCCGGAAAACTAGAAAATTGCAGTAGGAAAACTAGGAAACTGCATGAGTTGCAGTTTCCCAGTCTGCCTGTTGTCTGCGTGTCTCATCCGCTGGTCCTTCTAAGCTCTAAAGAAGTTGGGCTATAGCCTGGTGAGAGACCCCATAGCCTAGATGATGGAAGTGGTAGACAGGCAAAAGTAGACAGTTTTCCTGGTGTCTGTGTGTGCTTGTTTATTTGTGTTCTTTCACTAGAACTGGGAAGACCAGTTTGGGATATTTGCAGTCGAAGAAGTTTAAGAGCACCATTGTAGGCCCCCACCCTCCATCCAC